>NW_027655928.1:0-384295 GCF_964235325.1 Thermobia domestica
CTCAAGGTCATAAACCTAAAATCCTTCTGTACCACTACATTTCAATCTTATCCATTATATACTAATCCTCAGATCTAAACAGTGTTCCACCTCAGCGAGCAAGTTCTTGATACGAAAAAGAAATCCCTTTGGACTTTGAAAATTCTCGTTTTTCAATACGTTGTACGAATATAACTATGAATGTAACTATGTGATACAAGAAGATAGCGATTTAAAGCTGGTCAATGAAAGAGTTAATAACTAAAATGACCCGATAAGTGACGTAGTCACCGTGTTATGAGGGACAAAACTTTGTTCTCTTAATCTAGGAAATGGAAAAGAATGTATGGACAAATACGTCTAAAGACTGAATATGTGTTGTTTATAATTCATAAACATGATCTCATGTGTGTACATTTAGATAAAATGAAGTTAAAGGGATGGACACCAAAAAGGTGCTTTGATAATACGTGTGAATTCACATATCGTGTGAAAGTACGAGCAAGGACTCGTTGGATTTTATTCTTTTAGTTTTTTTTATGAGATACAGACTCATTCTAACCACCATTTTGTTTCTTTATGTAATATTGTAGAAAGATTTACATCTTATTTTATCAATATTTAAATAATTATTTTTTATTAGTCTATCTGTTACTAACGAATATATGTACCTACATAGCTGTAATTCAATATTATATTGTAATGATACATACATTTATATGTATACTTATTTGAATGCTCATAACATTTTGTGTTTAATTTTTCAATAGATGTAATAAATGTCCACAAATTGTAGTTAGATTATTGTTTCTTTAAAATTGATTCACCTATAACAATACATTCTCCTGTTTGTATTTATATGTGTGTGCGTGAATGAGTGACAATTTAGTCTTAAGAGCAGGGGTGGACTGGCCATAATCAAGTACCGGCCCGATGACCGCTGTGCCCTCCTCACATCAGTGCCTTTGCGCCCTTCGCGGGAGGGGCTAAGACCCGTCTTAGCCTCGGGATGGCACACAGTTTCCTCTCTGAACACAATTTAAAAAAACAAAGCTGCATAATTATTTTATAAATTTGCTAGCCTTTGGCCAGCCAGGGCTCCACCCCAGAACCCGGTATTCGCTCGGCTTGCGGTCTCGCTCTTTCTCTTTCTGGGAATGCTATTAATGATATTAGATTTACCCCTAAATATATAGATTTGACTCTAATATCGGTCATTTTGGATGATTTTTATATATCAACCCTCCCACCCCCACTGCTCCGCCCCCAGTTCCCGTCTTTACTCGGCCTACGGCCTTGCCCTTTGGCCGAGTTTGGGTGTTTGTATATCTTTCTTTGGGCTTCCCCAGGAAATTCAGATATTTTTGGAAGAATTCCAGAAACGACTTGAGGTGTACTTGGAACAAAACCCAAGCGTCCGTCTTGAAGCTATTAGGATAATTCGATGGAGAAGTAAAAGCAACGCTGCTGTAACAATATTTGGACACTTTCATTACTGGGCACCCGACCAAGGATACCAGACCAAGAAAATCAAAGCCAGTATATGTTGAACTCGTAGCAGCTTTAAGTGTGATTGGCAATTCGCAAGAATACAATTTCAAAGTCAGACATGATGCTATGTCTCTCATTCAAAAGTTGTGCTCCTTTGAGACTATCATTGTGGCTATGATTTTTTAAATTGATTTTTCAGCATACAACACCTTTATCAGACTACTTGCAAACAAAAAACTTAGACTATGTCCAAGCATGGCGCCTGATATCCTCAACTCAAAATAGGTTGAAAGAAGCTAGGGATCAGTTTGACAAAGTCTACAAAGCAGCAGAACACTTTGCAACAGAAATGTCAAATAGTATTGAAGGACTCATTACTGATGTTCCTAGTCTAGAACAAGTTATTATAGAAACAGAATTGCCTGAGGTAAGATGTAGAAAAAGAAAGAAAATGGCAGGGGAATCAGCTTCTGATGAAGTAATTGAAGACTGTAAATACAGATTTGAAGTAGCTGTTTTCAACTGTGTTCTAGACCAAATTTCTAATAGCATGCAGGAACGATTTGCTGAAAATCAAAGCTTATACTTAGATTTAGAGTGTTTTGATCCTAAGAAGTTCAAGAGTTTAAGTGTGGCTTCGTTGTCACTGAAAAGAATCAGAATTAATTCCTGATTGTGAAGAGGGAAAACTTAAAGAAGAGTTTCTTTCGTTTTCATCAATGTGGGAAGAGTTTTCAAAATCCCCTTATGAGAACCAAGAAAAGAATCAAGAAGCTGTTGAGGTTCGTACGATTGAAGATTTGATTGAAGAGGACAAGTTTTCTGAAGATTTCATGGAGGATGAGGAGGAATATTTGGGGCCGACTGACGATATTGTGGATTTAAGGTCTATAAAATGTGATGGAGTGAAGTGCAATTCTTGCTTTAAGTGCGCCTTCGATGTGATTCTGCAGTACAATATGTACTCAAGACTCTACACAGAATTATTCAAAGTTTATAAGTATCTCCTTACAATACCGACAACATAAATGTCGTGTGAGCTAGCATTTTCAAAGCTCAGATACATAAAAACAAGACTCCGTTCAAGACTTACAGATGAACCTCTGGAATCATTGTTCTTGATGAACTCAGAAAGAAACATTCTGACCAAAATAGATAACAATCTTATTATTGACAAAATGTGTGAGAAAAGCAAGGAGATGCGAAGGCTCCTTCAAGCATAAAGCAGTGACTTTACTTTCATTTTCCAGTTTTGTTTTTGAATTTCTTTTTTCGCTAGGTATACTAGGTATATAGTTCTAAATTTACTTTTGTTAATTTGTAATAAATGTTTCATGTATACTTTTTCTCAATGATTTTAAAAATAGATGAAAAATAAGTTAATATGATGAACATAGCTTTAAAAGGACAGAAGTATGGAAAATAGCATAAGCCCCAAACTTAACTCAAATCTTCAGTTATAATTAGGCTGTTAACAAATGTAGCCGAAGAATTTAAACAACTGGTGTGATTTTTGTAGTCTCAGTTAAAGTGTGCAGATTTATATAGGCCTAATATATTTAATACTCAAAGTCTCTTTGTTTGTTTATGAAAATATTGAATTTGTATAATTCTATCGTGATTAACTGCAATAGCTACTTAATTGTTTGTTGTTTTTTGTGTACTAATTTTCCGGGGAAAACCCCCCGGCACTTCTTTTTATTAGGAGGGGGTATTCCATACAAGCGAAAGCCTCGGATGGACGGCGCCCTCCCAGAGTATGTGACCGCGCCCTTTTTACATATCCACTCCACCCCTGCTTAAGAGGTAGCATTCAATCTTGATTTATGACGATAGTGTTTATAATAAGTGTGTAATAGCATGTTATGTGCATTGGTGTATGACGGAGGTCATGAAAGATAACTAATTCTAAATTAGTCTAAATCGGCTCTGGGAGGAAAGCCAAAATAACAGGATAAGCTCAAATAACGACAGTCTTTTCAGGAATCTCAAAACTTCTATTTGTGAAAAATATGCACATTACTTTGATTTTTTTTTTTGTCTAATTCGGATGTGTGTTTGATCTCCACCATGGATATTCAGATACTGGATAAAGATTATTTGACGTTTGGAAATAGCAGGCAATCTATTAAATTAAACTTATCGTCACATGGGCTAGGTTAGGGCAACTCCCTCTTGTGCAGTTGCTTGGATCCATTCAGGGTAGTATGAGGGAACATGTGTCTCTTCAAGATCATTTCAGAAATGGTCTTCAGGTAATAGAATTCAAGTATGAATCACCTTTCAATAACTATTCATGTTTCCTCACCATATTTTCATCATTATTCAGTAATCCTTTATCTCTAGTTCCTTCTTCCTTTCTTCTTTTCTTCTTCCTCTTTTCCTTCTTTTCTCCTACCTTCTTGTACTTCGCCACTTTTCCTTTTCCTATTTCTAATAAAACTGAAGAGGGTTCGTGACTGGGAGTTGTCGCTATAGACATTCTTTTGATGTTTCTCTTCGGAAGTCCGATATAAATTAACCAGTAACAAAATATACTACAAAGCAAAATTCCAAAATTCATTTATTTTTATTTCATATTTACTAAATTAACAAATTGAAGATTGAGTTCAAGATAGCGACTCTCCCCTTCCCCACTCACTATCTATTTACGCTTATTCTCTTCAATAGAGAGAGAAAAAAATACGTTTGAAGTTAGCATATTGTTTTTAGAGCGTGTTAAATGGTGGAATGTTTGTATCATAGTATTACTAAAAATGATTCAAAGGAGTTTTGATTAGGAAACCACAGAAAGTGTGAGGAAAGCGGAGGAAAACATAATTTTAAGTAAAAGAATTAAAATCTTTCTCTTTCGTATAAACACACATTTGCATATAAATTTATATAAGGAGTTGGGCTACAGGCATATAATTTGAGAAAATGAAATCTTTAAGTTTTACGTTCCACGGTTATGCCGATTAGGCTAAAGGAGACGGTGGTGATGAGAGAAATGGTGGAATGAAGAAAGTGGGAGGAAACGGAAGAACCCCGAGAAAACCAACGAACAGGATGTTTGTCCACCACAAAGTCCACACGGTGCGATCTGGGATCGAACCAGGGACCCCAAGTACCGGAGGTGCACGCTCTACCACTTTTTTTAAATACTTTATTGTACTCTTATTAGCCAATTACATCAGAAAAGATTAACAAACAAAATTGTACTGTGAGCATCCAATTATACCAAAAAAAGTACAATAGACACATCAAAGAAAATTAGAAAATTAACAAACTTTTGTTTACGAATTGAAAGTGTTAGAGTTTGCATACGGAACAACAGTTGGTTGACATACAAAGTCACATTACTATTAAAATCATTACATAAAAGAATATCGATAGTTTGGGACGTGATCCATAAAATTGCGTTATGTTTAGTGCTGGGATAAAATTGATAATTCGGAAGCAGCATGAATGGCGTACAGTGAATATTAGTAGGTGTTGTTCTGCAGATACGGGCAATGATTTTTTGATAACGAAACCATATAGCTGTGTTTCGTGAGCAACTTTCGAGCCGGTGTTGGAGAGTATCGAGAATATAACAAGTACCACAGAAAGAAATATTACAGATACCCAATTCATAAAGTCTCCCGTTAGTAGGATATATATTATGAACAACACTGTACCAAAGAGATTGCATGGCAGGAGACAATACCGGAGTATGAATGTTTGCCCAGATTTTCTTCCAGTATGTCATTGGGTAATGTTCTACAATACGGGGAACCGACATTGTGGTGGCATGATAACGATTATATAATTGTCTAACAGAAAGATCTTCAAGGTGACTCCGTGCGATAAGCGAGTAACTAATATCAAGAAATACGTCCTTGAGGTATGGCACAAGGGAAATCCAAGGTTGTATTGCAGGGGAGCTTGTAACTCAATATGACGGAGTGATACACATAACGCCTTGCTGGAAAAGGACTCTGAGTAGGAGCATAATGTTTGGCAGACGCGATGTATCAGCAGCGAGTAGCTCTGAAGTTTAATGTCTTTAAGGCCAAGGCCACCATCACGTTTTGATAAACACGCAGTCTCGTGACTTACCCGTAGGCAGTGATTATGACACAGCAGTTGCCCAGAGTGTTTTCGTATGATACTTAGGTATTTCTTCGGCAAGGAAAATAATTGAGTCAGAAACCAAAGACGACTAAAAATAAAAACATTTGAAAGGTACACTCTGCCTGCAAGACTTACCTGCCGTACTGTACTTTGGTGTATGAGTGCAACCAAGGTACAGGTTGTGGTATGAAAATTGTAGTCTATAGTATTTGCTATGCGACGTTGCCAAGTTCGCCTAAGATTTTGATGCGATCAGTAAAGGGGATCGTAGACTTATACACGTGTTGGTCAGCCGTATTTATACACATCAGGAGTGACTTTTGTTTATTGAGAATAGCACCTGAAACGCACTCATAGTTCGATATGAGAATTTCAACACGTGACAGTTCCTGTGGACTGTTAATGAAACAATGTATATCATCTATAAATGCTTGTAATTTTAAGAATGTTGCACGAATCTGTATACCTTGAATTTGTTGTACCAGTGTTAAAAGAAAGGGAACAAGAACCAAGCTATATAGAATGGAAAACAGGGGGCAACCTTGTGCAATACCTCGACGTACATTGATAGAATATGTAAGTGCACCATTAACCTTTAATCTTAGATATCGTTGAGTATAAAGAAATTTAATCAAATTAAGAAAACTGTCTCCGAAACCATAGTTTTCAAGTACCTTAAACATGTAATCATGTGACAATCTGTCAAATGCCTTATGAAAATCAAGAGCCAATAAAGCGACCTGCGGAGAACTTGTTTTCTGACACCAATGAATACCTTCTCGTATATTATTAATACTTAATGCTAAAAACATAGGTTTTGTATGTTTTAAGCCATACTGATCATGGTGTAAGACTTGATTTAAAAACGGTTCTAAACGAGAGGCAAGGCAACAAGATAAAATTTTCTGGTCAACATTGAGGAGGGTAATCGGTCTAAAATTATCGAAGTAATGCGCACCTGCATGTTTAGGTACAAGTACCATAATGCCAGCGGTAAAAGAAGAGATGCACGTTGGAGTGAGTCGGATTTCGTTATACATTTCTGTGAGAAAAGGCGTAAGAATGCTGTGAAATTGGCGGTAAAATTCTAGTGTAAGACCATCGGGTCCCGGAGATTTATTTAACTTCCCCGCAAAAATAGCGTGCTTGACTTCTCTTTCTGTAAAGGGCGCATTGAATATGTTACGAGCCTCCGGGGTGAAAGTACCGGTCGGACGCTCGAAGCAAGGGTCAGAAGATTGGGTTGGAGCGGGGAATATAGGTTCTGGTATGCATCGTACAAAGCTGGGATTACCTGATCATGCTCGTGAACTATACCGTTAGGAAAAGAGACCTTGGAAATAAGGTTTTGTTTACCTCTGCGCCTTTCACAGATAACTGTATGTAAAGAGGGAACTTTATGCTGAAGTATCGTTGTTTTGCCTCTCGTGAAAAAACCTTGATTTTTTTTACGATGTAAAGTGAGTAGGAGTGCCTTAATTTCCTTAATACGAGGGAGTACGTCTACTCCTTGAGCAAGTTCTTTATAGTAGTCACATAATAAGTGATGGTAATAATTATATTGCTCTTTAAGCAGAAAGGATCTGTCTTTGCAGTGCTGTTTACAGATAGATCGAAAGGACGGTTTAATGTGATGTAACCAGCATGAAAACAAACTTTTCTTGTGAGATTTAAAGTGCATTAAATAGTTCCACCTATTGGTAATTAGCAACTGTAGATCCTCGTCAGTTAAAATGCTGTTATTGAGTGACCAAACAAAGGATGACTTTAAGTACTTACGGATAGGTAGATCAATGGTACAAACCACAGCACAGTGATCAGAAAAGCATACAGGTTGAACGTTTATGGAGCGCACAAAATTAATTAAAGTGGTACTGACATAGATTCTATCCAAACGTGAGGATCCATTTCGTCGAAAAAAAGTGTGCCCTGGGGCGTTACCTTTATAATGACGCCATACGTCAACTAACTTAAAGTCTTGAATCAATTTACGTAATGTAGGAGAAGTATTGTAACCAAAACTTGAGTCTATAGGATCTAACACTGCGTTGTAGTCTCCTACACAAATCAAATCTGTGGCACCAGAATGTAACTCCGTTGGAACGTCGATGAGATAGAAGGAGTTTCGCTCAACACGTTTGTTATTCCCGGACGGTGAATATAAATTACAAAAGTGTATGCTTTCATAATTGGCTGTGATAATACGACCTGACGGAAATTTTGAAAAGGTGGTTAATGAGCTATCTTTGCGATATATAATAGCTGTTCCAGAACCAGTTTCCGAAGGATTGACTTCCCACAAATGACGAGAAAGAAAGGAGAAATTGTCAAGGTTGCATTCTTGAAGGAAAATTATATCCAGAGACGATGTGTTGATGTAATCGGCTAGCGCTTTTTGCTTAGTGAGACTAGAAATTCCGTTGACATTAAGAGTGGCTATACGCGTGGCATACATATTTAATGGCCACAGTAAAATAAAAAGACACCAAAAAAGCATGACACAAGGAAATGACACAATACACTTGAAAAAACAAAGACGGGGGGCAACACTCGCACACATTTTCGTTCTATACTGGAAGGTGATATGATCACTTGTCCGAAGAGGCAGCACTATCATTTGCCTTAGTACTTGCTTCACTATGATGGGGATCTACTCGAGACCTCGTGAAACCAGACACACAATTGTTGTTTACAGGGGGAACACTCTTAGTTTTCTGAAGTTTAGTGGCTCTACTGGATGCATCACGAGGGGAAGACTGAGATCGACCTTTGCGACGCCTCTTCTCGGGTAGACAGGGAAACTGGGATGCTTCTGTAGATACTGAATCTCTATCGAAAGAATCACTCACTTCCTGGTGAGAGTCATCAATGCCCACTAACGGTGGAGTACTTACCGTGATTTCAGGGAGTGTATTCATCTCCGATGCGGAGGATGCTGAAACAGTAATACTCTGTTGTGGAATATCCGAACTATTAGGCGCTATGGTAGTGGAACTGGATGAGTCACTCTGCGTTGTATTGGAAGCGAGGGTCTGCTGGGAGGCAATATCAGGAGAACTGATGTGAGATGCAGCTGTAGAACTTGGGGGAACATCAAGCGGACAAGTGGATTCAGTTTCATTGAGTTCCTTAACAAAAGTATTTGCAGAAGTTGCAGTTGGAGGTGGAAGGTTCTCCTGTAAAGTTGGAGGACGTTTCTCACTTAACACAGGAAAACTAGTAACCGAATGAACGTTTGGTAGAGGATCCACTTTATTCAAATTGCCGGGCATGGGCGGGGCTCTTGATGGTGAGACACTGGATACTGAAGCTGGTACGGTTGGAGGAATACGGCGCTTTGTACATTCCATCAGAAAATGATTTGGTGAGTCACAAATGGCGCAGGTTTTAACTTGACCTCCACACACGTAAACCACAGATAGTCACATAAGAAGGGATGGGGCGCTTAATGCTCATACGTATTATCTTTCTCCCAGTCCTTACTTCATAGATGTGTCCAGTAGAATACATTTCATCTGCAATTGACTTAATTTCACCGTACTGAGAAAGCACACGAGAAATATGATGATCTTCCAACTCGGTGGGTACCAAATGTAAACGCACAGTCATAATATTGGAACTGGCAGAATCGATTAAAATGTTATAAGTACCAAGGTCATCTGAATAACTAACCTTTCCATTCGCTCGAAACAGAATTTGTTCACAAAGCACTTGCGAGATTAACTTAACATATAACTGTTTGCGACTATAATCAAACTCAATACTGACAACTTGATCAGGAAGCAGATGAAAAGTATTGCGGATCCATTCATGCAAGACTAATGTGTTAGGCTTGTTCACAACATCTTGAAATGACAAACGTAAAGTGTTCACAAGGATGACAGACATAATGCACTTAGTAGGTAAACCTGTACTTCACACTAGACAAAATGATGAAAAGAGTAAATAGAACCCGAACTACTTGGTAGTAGAAAATACTCCACTTGACAATGCAGGTTGAGTTGAAGCAAGTTAACACACTCACTACTTCCACTCGAACACCTACCGGAACAACGAGGTGAACGGCACGGCGTCTGCCGAGCAACTGTCACACTAAGCCACCGCGCCCTCTCATATAATTTGAAATACTCATCAACTATCTCTATAAAAATTGTTGCAGAAATACCACAGGATTATGAAACATGGATACCTGGATAGAGTACATACTAGTTCCTACATAAAGTCTTGACTCAAATACGGTGCGTTTCATAGTATTAGCGCTATGGACCTTTAAAGTTCATTTTTTCATGTTTTCGATAGCCTATAACTCCGAAAGGAAGCATTTGTGCACCCAGGTTGGTCTATACTTTTTGTCTTATCTTAGTGTCAGCAATCACCTCCCAAACGTTGTCGGTGTTGCTTTGAGATACCCTGTATATACATTTTCTTCAAGTCAAAGTTTTTTTTAGTTGGACAAAATGGGGATCCTCGTTTTATTACACTTGTGACATTACCGTTTTATGCAAACACGACACTTTTTGACCAAACTTCTTTATGATTTGTGTCATTTTACAGCTGAATGATAGTATCACATACCAACACACGTTTTTCACTAGAAATACAACGTCGAATTAAGCATTAAACACCATTCACAAATCAATAATTCTTGATAAACCTCGCTTCCCTCCGCAACAAACGTATTTTTGCGACACCTCTCACTTGATTGGGCGTCAATTACATACATCTTCTTCCTTCTCACAGTAGAAAGTATTTACGTACATTTCCGGTAAATATCACTGCTAGTTTCATTGAAATAGTGTATCTCTTCGTTTTATACGACCTCCCTGTTTTGTCCAACGCTCCCCTAATATTTGTAAGGGATAGCAAGAGACTGTTTTTGGTGTGGATTTAGCGTTCGAAGAACAGGTTCTGTCTCTGGTCTTATCTTTCTATTGCAATCGGAAATTATAGATTTACGACTTCTGGTTTTAGTACTGAATTCGTGCAGTTTGCAACTCCACCGTAGTTTCACTGTACGAAACGATGTCCGATCTCAATCAAATTTTCAACATAGATGAGGAAAAATGAAATGAAATCTTTGAGTTTTACGTCACACGAATATGCCGACTAGGCTAAAGGAGACGGTAATGATGAGAAATAAATGTAATGGTGGAATGAAGAAAGTGGGAGGAAACCGGATAACCCCAAGGAAACACATGCACACGGTGCTTGTCCATCACAAAGTTCACTTGGTGAGGGCTGGGATCGAACCCGGGTCTCCAAGAACCAGAGGTGAACGCTCTAACACTTTTTTTAAAACTTATTTCAACTACTTATTACTTAATTTTACTTGCTTAACTCGTTTACTTGACTTTTTTCCAATCACCTAGCGCGACAGGGACACGAACACTGAAACATCGAGGAGAGTTAAAATCAAAAGGCTCTCCCACCGGGAATTGAACCCGGGACCTCGTACACCAAAGGTGCACGTGCTAGCCGTAGCCACTAGACCAGCGGGGAGGGTGACCACTGAGTCACCACGGCCCTCGTACAACATAGATGAGGTTCGGGCCTGGGATGGATTTTATCATTTCACTTTGACTGTGAAACTTAAGGAAGTGGGAGGGGAGGTATATAAAAATAAATAAAACAATAAGTTTATATTTCTTTTTCTAAATTCTCAAATATTACAGAAGGATCACAATAGCACATGAGTAAAAATTAATTGTAAATTCAAGCACCATTTCTCACGTATATCCTAATTTTACAATACATACGAGTTTTTAAAAAGTCCCATACTTGTATTTTAAGTCACACCTTTTATGAAACCTTTACGGAAGAAAACTATAAGCTAATCTACTCGTAGTAAACTAACAATATAGTCTAACGTTAGGATATTATGAAAAACTGTAAAGCTGTTACGAAAACTCCATATAACAGAGATACTATATTAAAAAATAAAAAAAAAGAAACTACAAGGAACCAAAGGGATATATTGGTTCAATGGTTTCGGCTATCACTGATCTTGATAATACGTTAATAATAATAATAATAATAATAATAATAATAATAATAATAATAATAATAATAATAATAATAATAATAATAATAAACTCTTGAACCACGAGATCGATCTCAACAAATTTTCAACATAGATGAGGTTCGGGCCTAGATTTTTTTCATCATTTCACTTTGACGGTGAAACTTAGGGGATGGGAGGATTAGATAAAAATGATCGAAAATGACTGATATTAGTGGCGAATCCATAGTTTTAGGGGTCGCTGAGACGAACAGTAAACTTTCCATGCTGTTTAAATCCAAATTTAGCCCCTATTAGTACTCCTAACGGCAGATGGTGACATGTGAAAATAATTAAAAATGACCGGTATTAATGTCGAATTCCAAATTTTTTTTGGGGGGGTCTCTAAGTTGGTTGGTGACAGCTTTGGTGCCCTTTATGTCCAAAATGAAACGTATTATTCCGATGCGAAGAACTGGCATTCTGTTAGTATGTCATAAAGGAAACATTTCTTTCCCCTACTTCGCATTTTCTTTGTTCAATATTTGTGAAAATTTTCCATTACTTCATGTATCTTACAGGTTTTAAATATTCATTCTAGTTTACAAATGCTTAAAAGATACAGACGGTAATTTATTTAGAAATTTTAATGTAGTTACTAATTTCTTTCTGTTTGTTTCTCCTCTCTTGCGACGCTTATGATGAGAATATTTAGTTTATTGTTAAGCAAAACGAAAGAACATCTTATGAGTCAGCGATGGTTAAATGAGAAAACGGGACGACCAAGCTATTTGTATGTTCTATGTATGAAGTAAGTTATGCAAGTAGCTTTGACGTGTGATTAGCACCAAACGAACTAAACCAACTAACTTTACATCCCTTTCGACTTTTAATTTTTAGGTCAGTGGAGACAGACACATTCACTTCCACCAGTGCTTTGTTGAAATAAGTATTCACTAGCTCTCTTTCACGTACGTACCATCCGTAGAGTTTTGTGTACTTGTCATAACGAGATTACTTTAAAAGACACTAAAGATACGTCATGACATCTTTAACGTACTAATTAAAGGTATCCTTTACTTTGTTACATTGATAAAAGCTTATCCTTTTGGGAAGGAGATGAGGGCGTTGTTATACAACTCAAATATACTACTTAGAATATATAAGATCATGACTAGAGGACTGTTTATCAATAGTAATTAAATAAGTTTATATTTTTTTCTAAATTCTCAAATATTACGGAAGGATCACAATAGCACATGAGTAAAAGTTAATTGTAAATTCAAGCACCATTTCTCACATATATTCTAATTTTACAATACATATGATTGTAAAAGTTTTTTTTTTTTTAAGTCCCATACTAGTATTTTGTCACACCTTTTATGAAAACTTTACTGAAGAAAACTATAAGCTAATCTACTCGTATTTTCCATGTAAAAAGTACACTAGCACTATAGTCTAACGTTAGAATATTATGAAAAGCTGTAAAGCTGTTACGAAAACTCCATATAACAGAGATACTATATTTAAGAAAAAAAAAACTACAAGGAACCAAAGGCATATATTGGTTCAATGGTTTGGGCTATTACTGATCTTGATAATAAGTTAATAATAATAATAATAATAATAATAATAATAATAATAATATCCATAGTATTGAACAAATAGTGGCTGAGGACAGAGATGGCGTGGGTCAATGAAAAATTGACCCACCACCCACCATAAACCACTCTGACCACTGTGACCCACCCCGACCCACTCTGACCCATGATCTACGACCTCCTCTGTACTGACTAAAGAGTTTACACTTGTAATAAAAGAAGACTGTGAGATTATCACTCATCGCAGTTTGAATTTCTACGTTCAGTCGCTCAAGTACCGCTGTTACAATAGCAGTAGATCTGACCTTTACGATATAAAATGGTCGGGGTAAATTACGATGATTTTTTATTTTATTTATCATATATAATTATATCTTTTTTGAATTATAAATACTTTTCAGTGGGAAATAGGATGGAATTTGATAATCTCAAATTAAGGTAAAGTAGATAAAGGAAATAAAAGTGTAAAATTTTCCATATAATTAAGCATAATGTAGAGACTTAAAATTTCCATGTAATTAAGCTTATAGTACAAATTATATGTCTATTTTTCTGACAACTTTATATCTTGATTGCCTTCCGCTCTGAACGCTCCATGTAATAAATACAAGCCTCAGCTGTCATATAATAGAAAGCAGTGGATATATAATGTGAAGTACTGTAGTTTTGTTTCTAAATTATTTTTCTTTACTAATATCGATCGTTTTCGATTATCTTTACAAATCAACCCACTACCAATTTCCCATATGTAAAAAGTGCTCCGCCCATAAAAGAGAATTTAACAAAAAAATTCTAGGACACGTTCTAGTTATTAGAGCTCCTTCGTGGCTAAGCGGTTAGCATACGCGCCTTTGGCGTAGAACACCCGGGTTCGATTCCGGCGGGAGCTCCTGTGGTTAGGATTCAACGTTAATCAGTAGGTCCCGTCTGATATAGCCTCGCTGCTGAAAGGGATGTTAAATTAAAAAAAAAAAAACAGAACGAACAAACAAATGCTTTATTTATTTTTAATAAAGAGTTAATATATTGAATTTCAGTTCCCTAAGTTGAACGGTTTGTGAGCTCAATTCGTCGCAAAAATTCGAGCCCCCACTACCCCCTTAGGATATGTATTATAATGAAAGCGATACGATAACGTCTCAGTTGGGATTGGGACCTAACTATATACCAAAAGTCATTTAATTTGACTTTGTGATCACGCACACATAGTTACACTCAATATATAATAATTCATAATTTACATGCGATTCAGAAATATATTTTTCCCAGTAGTTAGCTTCTCTAGAAACTCATAGGTTGTGTCTCGAAAGCCAAATAGTAAGTTCTATTGCTATTATTGCAATTACAAATATCAATATCCAAAAGTATCTGAAGTTCTTTTTCATTTAAATATGCTCATCTCAGGTAAATATACAGAAACAAATGAAAAAGGAAGAGGAATGGAGGCCTTGAAAGTAACACGTAGGCAAATTCACCACTGTTCACAAGATGCTGTCTACAATTCACTTAGCAGAGTGGATCGGTGGGGGTCCGAGAGAATCGATGGGTCACGGTGGCTGGTGGATCGCAGTGGATCACGTCCTGTTGGCCCACGACCAACTGCATAACTCGCAAGTCTTAATTCACTGATCCACTCCCTCTGATCCATCTAGTCAAGACCTTACGAACATGTCCAATTTGATTCAGATCGGAATAGTTCAGTTGATTTTTTTCTTCGAAAATGTAACCCCAAAATTTGACCTCCGTAACACGGGGCCCGTAAACCTGCACAAAATACTACTTC
Organism: Thermobia domestica; assembly: GCF_964235325.1. Lineage (NCBI taxonomy): Eukaryota > Metazoa > Arthropoda > Insecta > Zygentoma > Lepismatidae > Thermobia > Thermobia domestica. Next base: position 14,948 of record NW_027655928.1, read on the forward strand.
ACACGCGTATATAGCAGGTCAAGGTCTACCTCAATGAAAAATTTGATCTCGATCGAATGAATTCTGTGTAAGACTTTGTTTGTTTTTTTATAAAATGACTCAAATTTTGACCGCACTTAACTACGAAAATCAGCACAAGATAATGTTTCATAAGCTTATATAGCAGGTCAAAGTGTATCACTACGCCAAGTTTGATCCCGATTGGATGAATTCGGTGTATGATTGTTTTTGAAAATGTAACCTGGCTCGGAATACGACTCGAAAATTTGACTCGGGATACGAAAACCAGTACAATATAATATTTCATAAACTTATATAGCAGTTCAAGGTCTACAGCCATGCCAAGTTTGATTCTGGTCGGATGAGTTCAGTTGAATTTGTACGATATTTAGTGTCCTTGATTTTTCAAGAAGAAATCTGATTAAGGACAAAAAGAAAGATAATTTTATTATAAACAGTGGAAGAACACGAGGATTTTAACTTATGGATGATGTTCAAATGAATAATTCCCATGCTGCAAGTTTACAGTATTATGCATTGAGTTATTTTTCGTTTTGCACCAAATGGACTACAAGTGTAAGTTTAAACTTGGATTATAGTGATTTTCTGTGGATTAATTTCCAGCATAATTTCTGAAGTCAATCTTTACCTCACGCTAATGGTTGGCATGGTTGAGAATTGATAATTACAAAAATGAAGTTCGTAAATTCGTTGGCCCAACGTCGTTTAAAATGTTTGTTGGCGAATCAACATTTAAATCATTTACTCAATATTTTATATTGGCTAAGTAACAATTTGTCGTCATTTATCCAACTGTTAATGTTGGCCAACCAACAATTTACCGTCATTTATCCAACAGTTAATGTTGGCCAACCAACAATTTGTCGTCATTTATCCAATAGTTTATGTTGGTCAACCAACAACTTGTCGTCTTTTACCCAACAGTTAATATTGGCTAACCAACAATTTGTCGTCATTTAATCATCAGATTCAACCTTGCAGCTCCAATCACAGATTACATCTTTCGTAGAGGTTACGTTGACCATTGAGTTTGCTGGCAAATGGTCGGCAAAGCGGCCAATTATCGTACAACGTAGAGCCTACTTTGGCAGCTGGCTAGCCTACCATTTCCGACTGTTGGGCTTCGTACATATATATATATATATATATATACTAGCAGCGTTCACCCCGCTTCGCTGCGGTCACCCCGGAACGCAATAAACGTTGTTACTTAGATAATTTTTACTTTTTCGCTTTCAAGTGATATGATAAAAACCATAGAAGATTGCATTAAATGTTAACATTATATCGCCTGTCATTTATGTTAACCCGCCCCGCTTCGCTGCGGTCACCCCGGAACGCAATAAACTTTGTTACTTAGATAATTTTTACTTTTTCGCTTTCAAGTGATTGCAGTAAATGTTAACATTATAGCGCCTGTCATTTATGTTAACCCGCCGAGTGACACGGTCATGCGGGTTGCATATAAATACGTTTATTTTTACCTATGATGATCTAACAAAGGATTTGTACGTTATGGACACTTGAATGGTCAATTATCTCAAGACACTGGTAATTAAAAATTAAAGTGATATGATAAAAACCATCTAGGGTCCAAATCCTAATAACCCCCCAAAAATAAAAGAAATTGGTTCAGCCGTATTAGCGTGATAAGGGAACAAAGGATTTGTACGTTCTCTTTATATATATATATATATATATATATATATATATATATATATATATATATATATATATATATATATATATATATATATATATATATATATATATATATATATATATATATATATATGGTAAACATACTGTTAGTAATATGGAAGTATGATTTATTGAAGAAATGGGCAATATATTTTCTATTTAACAATTTTCGTAATCATAACGGGATTCCGTTCGCTTACCAAGGTCTACCTTCAATTCTCTCAACGGCACAGTTAAAAAAATGTATATATAATAACAATAAATGCTGCTCATGAGTAAGGCTATTATTTTGTTCTCACAGGTGAAACTAATTAGTTTCAGCTTACGATTGTATTATGTCATCTAATTAGGCAACTTGTAGAAAAAACAAAGTATATTCAAGGTCTATACCGTTTAATGTATTTAATAGTGTTTTATTTAATTTTCATATTGTCTTCTAAGTGAGGGATTCCCTGTTAACGTCATATTTGATGTTGAGTTTGTCACCTTTTAGCCTGGGCATTATGTAAACGTCCCCTCCCAAGACATTGCCAAATGTTCACATTGCGGAGATAAGAAAACAACGTAATTATTTTCCTCAAAGTAGACTTGGATGACCAATTTTGTTTTCGGACGTCATTATGAGTGATGAAATTCTTTCAAATCGTGTAGACAAACAACTTGAGATTTGAATGGGTTTTTCATAACCTCATACATGTCAAGAACTTGGTTTCTGGACATCCATTCGTATGTATAGAGCTCTGCAGTTTACCGGTGCAGCCATGGGAAGTTACGGAGTACGTCCCTTCTTACGACGACTAAAGGAACCAAAAACAATAATTTAGAATACGTACAGCAATAATATAAGGGATTTATTTTACACAAAAATTACGATATTATCTTTTTCTTTTTTAAAAAAAAAATCGTGTGCGCTTGAAACTCCTTTTATTGCACGTTTATCATATGCACATGAGAATATAACTTTAAATGTGGTTGTACAGTACTGTGTAAATCTCCCTCACGCACGGTTCGAATAGTTATGTTGAGTTGATTTTTACGTTCCGTTCAGCAGCGAGGCTATATGAGACGTGGACCTACTGATTAAAGTGGAATCCGAACCACATGAGCTCCCACAGGGAACCGAACCCGGGTCTCCCACGCCAAACGCGCGTACGCTAACCGCTTAGCCACGAAGGAGCTCGCACAGTTCGAATAGTACACTTCAAAAGGCAAGTCTTAATTCACCTATTCTAGAAGCCATACTATTCAATGTATCAAAATAATATATATTTTTTTTTTTTTTTAAACTTGGTTTTGTTCATATATATGCTTGGGTTTGTACTTAATACTTAAGTAATTTTACCATGTGTGTTGTCATCTTTTGTCCTGCACACACACAAAAAAAAGGAGTTTATTTTTTTTACTAAAAATCAAAAAGTGCTATTTTCATTAAAAGAAATGTTTTGGTCATACGGTGTTTTAACTGAAACCTGTGTTTAATAGAAAGTTCTTACGCTTTTCGTGAAGTTTTTCGTAGATCAGAAGTGACAAAATTTACTACTTCCTGTTTCAAAGGAGTAATAAGAACGAATATGGAGCATCTATATTTGGTTCTCGAAATCACGTTTAAAATCTTTTTCTCGCTATCTTTCATTGTATTTGATCTATGAGGATAAAAATTTGAAACCGGAACAGGTAAGAAATTTTTATTACTTTTGGTTTCAATACAAGAATAAAGTCAAAGATCTGACCTATTCTTGGGATGTTCAATTCAATAAATATATATCATTATATAGGTATATTTAATGCTATATTGGCCTACGTATATAATATATATACCGGCCAATTGGCAACTCTAACGACAGTATTCGTACATAGTATGATTAATGGGATAAGGCTTGAAATTACCACTAACTATTGCATTTTGATTTTTTTCAACTAAAATATTGTCCGAAGATAAGACATATATAGGGTGGCGAAAAGTAGGTATTCAGTCCCGTACTGATCAACTCATTGCTTTTTATATCATTTCTCATTGGTATCCATCAGGTAGACTTAATTTCTTTGTTATTTGTTCTTAATGTGTTTTTACTTACATCTTAAGTTCGGAACAGTAGAAGCAAATAAACCTATAAGATAGAATGTTATACTTCATCAATGCATGAATGTAGACCTACTGTTGGGCCACCCTGTATTATCACTTAATAGCTGAACAAAATAATATAATTAAGGATGAATTCTTATGAGTAGTTTTCGACAAAATCGAAGAAAACGAACTTTAGTGGAGCTAAAACGTCATATCATTCGTTGCCAACAATAGTGAATATATTTTTTATTTCGCTGTAAGAAATTGTTATTTATTTATATATTGTATATGTAAAAAAAATACAGTATGAAGAGTGAAGGATCTAGCCTGGAGCCGGGGGCGCTTAGGTATCCACAGTTTTTCGAGTGACAAAAATAATTGAACCTATTTTTTTTAAACATATTTTTGAAAGTCTATAGTCAGGTTTGAAAGCCTATCTATCATAGTCTGGTTTCTGGCTGGAAGGTCCGGTTTATACCTCCTAGATCCACCATTGAGTGTCAAGTATCAGATTGTATTTATTTATTTATTTTTGTCTTTCGCTAACGGTGAAACACATATGTCACTCTTTTAAGCATATGCTATTTACGAAGAGCCAAAAGAAACAGACGCATGAGCTGATCCTTGCCCACAGACTGCCAGTTGTAATACACTGAACTAAAGACATATAATATATAAAAAAAGAGATGTAGCATGAACAGAAGGATAACAAAACAACAGACCAATTGTTTTTAAGTCATGCACGAATTCTCAAATTTTCTTTTTCCCTTTTAAACAGTTTTTTTTCCTCCGCTAAAATTTCTTTTAAAAAAAGAGCGAACAACTTTCAATTTTAACTGTTTATTTTATTTATCTTTCTTTTTTAAAACTCGAACTTGACCTACATTAACACACTTTATATACGGAAAGTGGAACGAATTGGCAGGCTTCCGCTAAGTAACTCTTTTAGAACATGTCATGTGTTCATTCTTAACATATGTGTGGATGGATGCGTGGTTGCAATATTTTTGTTCACTTCTTTTTAATCCATTTTCTCTTTCTACCTCTTTATGTTTTAATCAAGATTTCAATGAAATAATAATAATAAATTTTTAAAAAAATATTGCAGAAGATATTGCAAGTAACTTGGTCTTTCCAATTTTTTTATTAAGTAATGAAATGCTTCTGATTGATCGGACAAATACACGAAAATTATTCAGGAAATTCTCCCACCTGCCTTATTTTAAAAAAGCCTTGACTGAACTTTCAATGAATAACAGAAATAAATTTTTAAAATGTGATTCTTTTTAGCTGTTTAAAATCTTCATTTTTAGCTGAATATGTACTGTTGTAATAATAGGTCGCTGATACTAGGTGAGATTTGGTGATCAATTATCTAACTTATTTTATTTATTTATTTATTTATTTTCGAAGAAGGCAGTATATGCAACTGAATTAAGTAAAGGAGCATTATTCTTCACCAAGAAATGCAGAAGACTTATTAAACACTTGCAGTGACTTGGGTTTAGAAGTAAATGCAGAGGAAAACTAAATACATTTAAGTTCTCGGGTTCGTAATAATGCAAATTATGGATACGTTAAAATATAAAACAATACTTTCGACAAAGTGGACATTTTCAAATGCCTAGGATCAATATTAACAGACCAAAACCATATTTACAAAGAAATTAAACGTCGACTAAAAGTAGAGAATTCCTGCTACTATTCAGTTGAAAATCTGTTGTCGTCGCGAATTCGGAAGAGTAATGTGAAGCTTAAAATATATAAAACGATAATCATGTCTGTTGTGGTGTATGGTTGTCAAATATGGTCGCTTACTTTAAGGGAAGAACGTAGACGGAAACTATTTGAGAACAAGAACCTTAGACGAACATTCGAACCCAAGAGAAACGGGAATGTGGAATGGAGGAAACTTCATAACGACGAACTGTTTAATTTATACCGTTTACCAAACATTGTTAGGGTCATCAAGTCTGGGAGGATCAGGGGGAAGATCATGTAGCCAGCATGGAAGAAACTAGAGATGCTTTGAAAGGTTTAACGGGACGTCCAATCGGAAAACGACCATTAGGAAGAACTAGGCGCAGATGGGAGGACAATATTAAGATGGGTCGCAGAAATAGGAATACAAAGTATAAAGGTAATCAATAAAGTTCTGTCGCTTTTTCACCCACCACTTTCGAACATCGATATGTCACCTAAGACGTACCTGGAAGATCAAAAATAGCCACCATCAGCATCGACGACCTTCAGCCAACGTTCTGGAAGGCCATGGATCCCATCGCGGTAGAACTTGGTAGGCCGTGAAGCGAAGAAGGCATCAAGTACAATTTGCATCTCTACTAGGGATTTGAACTGACGTCCTCTAAGGTGATTGTCCAAGGAATGGAACATGTGATAATCAGGCGGTGCAATGTATGGGGAGTATAGCAGATGCAATAGTGTTTCCCATCCAAGGCGTAGAATGGTGTTCCGGGTTATCCTAGCCACGTGGGGCTTAGCGTTGTCCTTTAACAGGAGGATCCCTTTGCGATTCAGAAGTGCTGTCTACAAAGTTTTGAGTTTTTTAAACATGACTCAACTGCGGACAGTACACAGTTGCATTGATGCTCTGACCAGCTGGTAGCAGTTCCCGATGCACGAAGCTGCTAGCAGTCCACCAAACACACAGCAGGACTTTCTTCTGGTGCAGTGCTGGTTTCGGCTGTTTTGGAACATGTTCATGGGATACTAACCAATCATGACGGCGCCATGGAGCTTCGTACAGGTCCCACTTTTCACTACATGTCAAAACCCTGTTCAGAAATGGCTCCTCTGTCAGACGAGACAGCAAAGAAACACAGATGTCTGCTCGCGTTGCCTTCTGGCCCGGAGTCAAATCATGTGAAACCCATCGACCCAACTTGTAGTGTTTCCCAAGTTGATGGAAGTGCTGCCGAATGGTTTTTCCACTCACACTAAATTGTAGACTCAGTTTCTCACATGTCTGGCTACCGTTCGCCTCAATTGCTGCCTGAAGATATTCATTTTGTACATGTGTTGGTCTTCCGGCACGTGGTGCGTTTTCGAGTGTTTCGTCACCGTCCTAAAACTTGTTAAACTATCGCTGCACTATCCGTGTAGTCAGGACACCCTCACCAAAGACATGGCATGTCTTCCGCCCCACTGCAGCTGCGTTTGAAACCAGTTTGAACTCGTACAGCATACACGCCCTTATGACGCTCTATGGAGGTCCCATGTTCACTCTGTCCTTACGGAAGTTAATGATGAACTGAACTACCACAACCAGGTAATATGTTGGATATATTCACACCAACGACTGACCATCTTGTCTTCATTTGCATTCAACTTGTGGTGTGAGGGCCAATTGAACACAAACCTCCACAAGAAGCAACAGAACTTCGGTGGTTACCTTTATAGAAACTGGATCCGTTGGCTAATAATCAGGTTAATGGAGAGATTTTGTGAGCATGGCATTGCATCCAGTTGCCATAGGCCATAGAGTTAGTTAGTATTATTGTTGAACAGAATTGCTGTAGGCTAATAGTTAGTTTCTATCCTCGCAATTGGGGAAACCAAGGTTTGAATCCGGTTACTTCTAACCTCTAGCTAGGGATAACCGCTTTCAACCCTCCTTAAACTGGCAGTTGTTTGTTTAGCTCAGATCATACCAACCTTGCTTACCTGACGCCCCCTTCATAAACCCGACCTTATTATTTCTATAGTCAATCTATTAGAATGAAAGTATTTTTTCACAACTATGTAATGATCATTATAGTTATGCACGGACCAAAGTAGCCCAACTCTTTGATTCAATAAATTCGCTATTCGATAATGTAATTTTGAATATTTTTTGTCTATGTAAACAGTATGCACAAAAGTGCATATATTATTTTTTGTGTGTGTTTAGGTTATACTATGCTGTACACGATACAATTGTAATTAGTAGTCTTTATTACTTCTATATGAAGGATACAAAATATTTATAGTTTTCTTTAAAAAAAAAAAAAAAGAATACAAAAGGACATAACTAAACTTACACATTGTAAATAGTAGCCCTTTAGAAGAAGATCAAATCGGTTTCAACATCAGTTTCGTCAACTTTACGAAATAAAGTGTGGAAAACATTTCCCTGTGTCCCCGCATTAAGTGCAAACGAGAAACATTTTCGAACTGTAAGGTTTATTGACCTTAAAAGGAAGATTACTTATCTGTGACGTAGAAGTAACTTATCCTCGAGTACTTTAATTTGTGAAGAGTTATGTATCTTTTGTTTCTGTCTATTGCGTAGTGTGATGAATAAAAACGAATTTAGTTGTCTTGCTGAGGACTTCTTGGCACAAAGGGAAGAAGTGACTCGTGCGCAAGAAGAACAATGTATTGAGCAACAAATTTCGATTAAACACAGATAGCCATAGTTCAAAATTTATACTTAATATACTGAGAATACTATTAGCGCTGAAATAAGTGTCACATCACTGATTATGCATTTATTTGTAAATATGCAGATTAGTTACGGGAATATATCCACTTATCAATTGTAGGTATTTTGTCTACCTCTTCATCTGGAGAGGGGGCCGCGGTAACTCAGTGGTAGAGCGTTCTCTTCTGGTGCATGGGGTCCCTGATTAGATCCCAGCTCGCGCCAAGTGGGCTTTGTGGCGAACAAACACGGTGTGTATGGGTTTTCTCGGGGTTCTCCCGTTTCCTCTTTTCCTCCCACTTTCTTCATTCCACCATTTCATTCATTATTTCATCATCACTGTCTCTTTTAACCTAGCCAGCATAACCGTGGGACTTAAAACTGAAAGATTTAATTTCTTCATCTGGAGAGGCAACGCGTGTCTGTCAAAAGAATACACGTATCTAATGATGTAAGAGATGTCAACTTAAAATTCCTATGGAGATCACTAAGTGCAAGAACACTTTTCTTATGACACGAAGTTGAGTTTGAGGGCTGAAGGTGACAAAGTTGCAACAAAATTATAACATGTTATGACAATAACGCCTACAAGAGATAAGAACATTCACAATACGTGGTTACTGGAAAGAAAGAAAGACACAAAACTATGAAAACAAGAATCTTTATCAATTATTGTGTCTGCAACCTTAACGAAGATAATTACATTACGATCAGAAAACTTTCAATGAAGTAATAAACATGACTTATATCCAAATAACTATTCAGATATGAAAATACAAATAAAAGATGCAACATATCATAAAAATGTGTGACTCACAATGAATATGATATATTTTTTAAGGCCACATAAAGTGAAAGTCAGAAGTATTCGTACACCGATTGCAAGATATGATTAAATGTCTGTAGCTCCGACTTCGTTGGAGATAGTGACTTGAAACAAACGGCACTGCATTCTCCATTAAGTTCTTTATTATTTATAAAACAAACTTTCCGTGAATGCAACATAGACAAATAATGGCAAAAGAAACAAAAATGAACATGGTTTTGATGTGTCAAAAGTATTCGTACACTGTCGTATTATAGACAAAAATGTCCAGCTGTTCAAGCTGTTGTTCACGTAAAACTCCCTCTGGCGGTTTGCAAAGCTATACACAAGCACAGGCCAGCAAAACATCATTCAAGTTTAGAGTGATTCAAGACGGAAGACGTAATGGATCGAAAAGGGACGGGAACAACAGAAGCAGAAAGAAAAATAGTTATAAGGCTTCATAACGACTGCAAATTCTTACGAGAGATATCAGATATTATCGGAAGACCATGTTCGAACATGCAGTCAATCATGGCCAATACTGCGAAACAAACACCGTCAAAAATGTGCCACAAAGTAGACGTTCAGGAAAGATCTTTAAACGATGTGAGCGTATACTGCTGAATAAAATTAAGAAGAACCCAAGAATCAGTGCTCCGCAGATGGTGGCAGAAGGAGCCAAATCAGGATGTTAGTTTCGGCAAGTACTGTGCGTCGTGCTTTCAACAAACAAGGGTATAATGGGCGTGTTGCTTGAAAGAATTTTTTTGTTTCCGAAGTGAATGGGAAGAAGCGGCTCCAGTTTGCAAAAGCTTACGTGAACAAAAGCAAAAGCTTATGTGGCTTTCTGGGGAAAAGTGATATTCTCAGACGATAGTAAATTTAATGTGTTTGAATCCGACAGTAGACAAATGGTGTAGCGGAAGCCAAATATAGAGATGGACTCGAAAAATCTGCGGCCAACCGTCAAGCATGGAGGTGGGAGAGTGCTAGTTTGGGGATGCGTGAGTGCTTCGGGAGTGGAGAAGCCAACAATCGGCTGTATTATGGATCAGCATATGTACACTGACATCTTGAAGAAAAATCTACCTTCTAGTGCTGATCAAATGGATCTGGAAGACCACTCTATATTTCAACAGGATAATGATCCCAAACATACGGCACACAATAAAAAGCACTGGTTACTATACAATGTGCCAAAACAACTGACCACTTCTCCTGAATCGCTCGACCTTAATCCGATTGAGCATTTATGGTACTTACTAAAAAAGTAATTGTTCTTCAGTTCGTTCTTTGCAAACTGTACTTAAAGAGGAACGGGCTTGTACTACAGTCAAAGATACTCGATATTTGATGCACTCGATGCCGAAGCGCCTTCTATCTATAATTAGGACCAAAGGGTACCCAACGAAGTATTGAATCATGCACAATTATTTCCTTTCTGGACGTTTCGTAAGTGTACGAATACTTTTGACACTTCAAAACCATATTCATTTTTGTTTCTTTTCCCATTATTTGCCTATGTTTTCGCACTGACGGTACGTTTGTTTAGTAAATAATATATAACTTAATGAAGAATATAGAACTTAACAGCAGTGCCGTTTGTTTCAATGCTCTCAAGAAAGTCGGAGCTACAGGCATTTAATCATAGCTTGCAGTCGGCGTACGAATACTTATGACTTTCATTGTAGCAACCAGAATTTTAGAACGTTTACCTGACAAAAAATAACAAATTAGCATCGAATCATTTTATATTAGAAATGGTATTTTGTGTCCTTTCAGATATAGGCTTAATGTGCCACTAGTAACGAAAGTTTATTTATGAATATTGAATAATAATAATAATTCACTATTGATCACTACAATAATATCACTATAATCACTGTAATAATAATAAGAAAAGGGAGAGACTATGTGTGGAAAAATGAACGCCTATCATCATCTCATTTTTGTAGGTATATTTGTTTCCAGTCGATTCATGGAAGTAGTTATTCTGTTCAAGTAGAAAGATAGTACTGGAAAAGCAGAGAAGAAATAGCAATGTAATTTAAATTATTCCTTGACATTATCAATGGCTGGTCATCACTAAGAATGTGAAATGTTGAAAAGAAGAAATAAACTGATCCAAGAGTAGAATGGAATAGCAAAAGAAACCTAGAAATTGTTGTAGTTTATTTCGTTGCATGCAAAAAATGAAAATCCTCCAATTTGATTTTAGAGTGGAAATCGAACACTGAACTTCGTGCACCAAACGTACAAGCCATCAAACTAGCAAGGGAGTGGTTATTTCTTTAATATTTGCAATTTGAGTATAGCATAGTTACAAGTATTTTGTAAAATCTTCAACAAAAGTATATTGTATTTCGTTAAAACTAATCTTCAACTTGGTTAACAAAATTAGTTAACAAAAATATTGAAACAAACTTAATCAAAGTGTTTTCACTTTGCATGCTTTACTTGTGATTACATCCCGAAGTAAGGAGATATATGAGTTATATTTGTTTCATTATGGTCCGAGCTAAAATCTAGCCTAAGTAGAATATAACCATCATAGCAGTTAATATGTTCAAGTATTTTTAAACCTGTACTAATAATTTTGTGATCTCACTTTAGCATTTATTTGAGCTCATTTTGAGATTTTCAAAACACGTTTTAGAGTTTAAAATCTCAGGATTATCTTTTATTCGTCTGCCGGGCATTCACTCAAATCCTGAGAGAAACATTTGTCATTCTTCTGCTGTAAATTAAACAATAATTATCAGAAAAGACATTCTTGCTCTATTTCTGGAAACTCAAAAACGATTTAAATTAAAAGGTCACTCTGATCTTCCTAGTGGTCTCCTCACTGACAACCTTGCAACCTTACATTGACTTCGACAGGATGCTATTAATCTTAAAATGTACATTGAAATTTGTACACAGATTCCATCTTAAACTAGAGATGGCCTTTTTCGAAGAATCTGTTTTTCGATTTTTCCTTTCTGGTTCTCTCGAAAAAAATCCATTTTTCGAAAAAAAAATTTGTTTTTCGTTTTTTTCGAAAAAAATTTCGAAGATTTTTGTGAAAAATTTTCGTTTTCCGTTCTTGGAAGAATTTTTCGTTTTCTGTTTTTTCAAAGAAAATTCGTTTTCCGTTCTTCGTTTTTCGAAAAAAAAAATCGTTTTTTCGAAACTTTTCGTTTTTCGTTTTACGAAACATTTTTAGCTTTTCATTTTTCGAAAATGTATTTTTTCTTTTTTTTTAAATGTGACCATCCTTACCTTAGACTGTAGATCCACGTCTCATACAAAACTTGGTGCTGGAAAAGAAAGCTAAACTCCAATAAATAAACAAACAAATATTAAAGTTTACATATTATACAACTGCAGAAAATAAAATGTTTCTATCTAATTTCAGATTCTAAGGTATAAAAGAATAAGTAAAATAAAACATAAAACTTATGAATCCCGACGTAAATATACTTCCCCTTACGTGTTTACGTTGATTTCGCTTATATGTCTGTCAAACATGAATTATTGTGCTGTATTGCATAAATTGATTTACTAGGCCGTGACTTATGGGAACAATACCACAACTAATGGATATCTTAACAAAGGAGAAACAATGTTTTTGTGGTTTATGTATATGACCCATTAATTCGATATAAAATACCCTTTCATGAACTGCGCAAAAATTAATGGATGACGTAGAAAAGGAATTCTGGTCGAAAGAAAGATAAATGAAACACATAGTTAGTTATAATCGAAACACAGGATTGGTCTACAGCACAATTACGTGATGGTCGTCAGACAGAAATAACATTTAAATTTTTTTACCAGTCTCTAACTTGTAACAAGGTTAGTAAGATTTGATCAAAATTCATTTTCTTCAAGGATTTGTAAAAAAAATTAGATCTTCTTTTCCTTTTTGTTGATAACTTTGTGCGATGAGAATCGATTTTTCACAAGAACACAATACACCAAAACAGCGCCGGAGAAAATCGAAAACAGGCTTTTTAGTCAGAATCACACGATGACCGTTTGAAATTACACTATAATAAACTCTTTCAAAACCTTCGCACTACTCTTTCCCAATTGGTGTTTTGCACAATCCCATAGGATGTGTCCCGAAATTTTTAGAATTTAAAACTAACTTTTATGTAACCTAGAAGGTCTTGCAGTCACCTTGCAGTCTAAACCAGCGGTATTCAAACTTGGCTACATAGTGACTTCTTAGGGAATGTATAAAATTTAAAATAAATATTTGAATTCGGAATATAATATTTCATCGACCCTAACTGTAACATAGTTCTACTGAATTTATAGCATAATTCTCCTATTTACACTAAAGCGTGGTTATTTGACTTATAAACAATAAACTCTATACTGTATGTAATATGGAGCTGCGATGGCTCAGTGGTAGAGCGTTCATTTTGTGCGTGGGATCCCTGCTTCGATCCCAGCTTGAGCCAAGTGGACTTTGTTGTGGACAAATGCCGTATGCGTCGGTTGTCTCAGGGTTCTGCTATTTCCTCCTACTTTATTCATTCCATCATTGCATTCATTTCTCATCATCACCGTCTCCTTTAGCCTAATTGGCATAACGTGGAACGTAAAACTGAAAGACTTCACTTAATTTCATTGTAGCCTCTATATAATATATTTTTAATATTTAATTTGAATTAATAACATCTTAAATCTGACGCCTCATGCTCTACTAAAAAGAAAAATATATACCATAGGTTGCATGTTAGCGGTATGTGAAGAAAAAAAGCAGAATACTGCTGGTCTAAATATTATCACTATGCTACCAATGTAATTTAAAATCAACAACCTTATGTAACCTTTGTAACTAATTGTCGATATTTTGTATAAGAGTGTATAGTCCTAAGTAGAGCTACTATTTTTAAAACGATCCTCTCTACTGATCTAGTACTTAGCGCGTGCCTTTGGTGTATATGGTTCGATTCGCTCTTCATTCATTTAGTATTGAACGCATTGCGATAGTTCGGATTCCAACTAAAAATGTAGATCCACGTGCACGTCTTATATAGCCTCGGTGTTGAAAAAGAGACGGTAAATTTCAACAAACAAATAACAAGGTGAAAACTCATGAGCAAGAAGTAGATTAAATGTTTCGTCTCCACTTAATAATTCAGTCTTTGATTGGAAAGAAAACACTTTTTTTTCTTCTTTCACTCTTCATTCGTTCCAAGCAATAGAAGACAATTATAGATACAGTTAAAAACAAAATCGTATATTAAAAGAACGTAAAATATCGAAAATGGAAGCACTTAATTACAGTATAAGTATATTACTTTCATAAAAGCATTATAATCGCTGTAATCGTATTCCTTTCTTTCTTCAGATTCTTCCTTATACCCTCCCTCTTGGTTTTAAAGTTTTAGTGTTCTACTTAAAAGACAATTAAAAACACCAACTATTAACGAGGTCATTACTAGTTCAACAGCAAAATCGTCCTTCTGTGATATTAGGAAATCTTCATCATAAGCACACTGCATTTACTTCACATTTAACACATTTGTCCCATGTATTTTCTCTGAATTCTCGTTCTGTATAGTAATACCAGCTTAAAAAAAAAACCAACGAAAATCTAACAATTTTGATAGTTCGTATCTCGGAAACAGTAAAATGCTTCACATTGCGTAATAAGCAAATTAAGATCTAAAACTATGCTAAGTTTGGTCAAGATTAGTCAACATTCAAGTTGTTTTAGAAAATCAAGAAAAGGAATAAAAGTTTGAAAGTGGCAAAATTTTATTGAATAAACTAGTTGAACCTGCGCTCTCTACACAGCACATCATTCACATATGAACATGAATCTCCTTGTTATTCCTCACATCTGTACATGTCCCTTTACAGACACAAGTGAAAGACGTCTTGATAAAAATCGGCAAGAGATACCATGAAGGCGAGGTTTTTTCGATTACTTTTCCAATATTTTGCACCGTTTGCAAGATTTGAACCTACTTACGGTTGGAGTTTTTAATTCATGTATGATCAGTGTTTCTTTCTTCATGCATGCAGTATGTAATAAGCAAATACATTACACAAACAATAAATTATAATGCCAGTGATACATGGTGTTCATTGGACAAAACACCCCAAACAATAAAGATTCAACTTAGTGTTTAGAAATGGTTACCCTTCGTTTTTCTTTATAATGTGACCATGAAACAAACGCCCGAGTGATATGCAACCCCAGTATACAATCATATGGTGTTGGAATGTATAATGCGTAGGATATGATACTTTTTTTAAAAATTTCAACACTTCCAGTGTACCCTTAAAAATGTAATAAAGAAATAATGACCATGTTTTTTTTTAATATTCAGTTAGAACTGATCAATCTACGCAAAGTTTGCAATCAGTGAAAACGTTATCTTTCTGGAGCCTTGGCCAGAAATATATAAACGTCCACAAACATAATTTAAAAGATCTCCAAAGATGGCAGCACAATTAATTTGCATTGATTTTGGAGAATATTTATTAAAATGCAAAGGCTTTGAACAATAATTTCAAGAAAAACTTCATGAAAAAGATCTATATAAATTATTTATTTAAAGTACACACATTTTCAAATATTTGTCATAATTTCAATAATTTCAAGATAAACTTCATGAAAAAGATCTATATAAATTAGTTATTTAAAGTACACACATTTTCAAATATTTGTCATGTTAAACGTGAAATCACAAATAACCTTAAATCAAAGGTTTGAAATAAAAAGTTAGAGGTTGGAGCTGTGGCGCTTTTATTGCTTTTGTAGCATTTTAATAGATAGATAATACAGTTGTTGGTTTTAAGGTATTTGATGTAGTATCCAACAATCATGGCGTCATAAACTGTGTTTCTATATATTTGACCTATAAGAAGTACAGCCACCAGCGAAAGTATCTACTCCCCTAGGTGCTGTAATTCCATTGCTTCGGATCCAGATAGTTTGCAGTTTGTAAAATGCCTGAACAGATGCAACCCAACTTATACGTAACTTTTCTCTTCACTGACAGCAGTTGGCAGCTCCGAGTCAGACCTTTATGCAAGGAAAATTGTAAGTAGAACACGCACGAAACATTTCTCCATTCTGAGACGAATCTCTCAGGTTCAGAGCGTGTTTCCCAATGAACATCGTATTATTGCTGTGTATATAATGTATTATTTCATTATATACTGTATGTTCAAAGAAATAAAAACACTAACCACGCATGAATCAGAAAATGCATGAAAGTAAGTGAAAATATCAAATCTAGAACAACTGCTTTAAATAAGTTTGTATATAATTGTCTCCATTGACAGAACTTATACAATTCTTCTCATTCCAACATCTTTTTCTTACTAGAGAGGAGATTTTGCTCTTCACACTGAGCACGCATTGAAATTGAAATTGAAACATTTGAAATTGAACATTTCGAGTCTGGCGGGGATTTGAACCCGGGTCTACCGAATAGAAGTTCAGTGCGCTAACCACTTACCTACCAAGTCACTTCAGCTTCTAACCAAACTAATAGGTAGTTAAATTGTTTCATGGAAGACTAAGCACAAGATATTAATGCTCGTATAAGGTGTTTTCCTTATCTAAATGTCACAATGACTTACTCGAGATATCCTTCTTTAACTTAAAAACAAGTTATATAGACGTTCCCCAATGTTTAAAATATCACGAAACGTTCTTCAAATTGAGGCTACGTGGCCGTTTTCACCGATAGTCCCAATTTACATTACTATTCTTGCTCACGTTAACTTATAATTTCCAAAGAAGAAAATACGGCAAAAATTATTTTCACATTCTTTGAATTCAACCAACACGTGTAGATATAGAAAGTTCTATCTTTATCTAACATAAGTACTAGTTTATTTTCTTATTTTCGTTCGAGGAATTTTTTCAAAGTGAAAAAGCAGGACACTCCCATTCCAGCGACTCGGATTCGAATCCCATCGTGGCATTATTTTTTCTTTATTTGAAGGTATTGTTTTTACATATTTGATATTGTAATTCCGTTATTACTTTATTGATATTATCAAAATATTGTATAATATATATATATATATATATATATCATTATTATTATTATCAGAAGAATGAAAGAAAGTCACAGTCTAAGCTATTCATAGGAAGAGGAAATATATATGTCAGATGTTTCTTAGATTTACAGACAGAACGCAATAATATTATTACGTGTGTGGATTTATAGGTAAAATTATCATTTTATGACAACAAGAAATGGAGTGTAAGTATTTGTTAGCTGATAACAGTAATGCATTTTGTTTCGCCATTCTCTTTAGATAGAAAGGTGAGGTGACATCTTAAATACGATCATTCTCCTGACTACTAAAGTTTTAAGTTGATCACTATTTGCAATTTGTACAGAGGTAAGAACTATTCCAGAATTCCTAGTAAACAACACATTTTTGGCCCATACTAACAATAAGGATGAGCCTTATGCATTCATCAATTGTTGGATAAACACCTTACGTTCCCAGACAGTACGAATCAATGTTGATAGGGATGATGTAACTTTGTGTTGTTAACATTTCACCTGTGAAGGAAGTTGTTTCAACTCTGAGACCCAGAGAAATTGAATACTCTTCATGTTAGTATTTATCAGAAGTATTAATATTGCGAATGATAAAAATGTCCTTAATTGTATCAGCGGAAATCGAACCCGCGACCCCAACATTGTAAAACTAACACTTAAGTCAGTACTCTAAAACATCACTGTTCTGGAAGAAGGAAGAACTATATGTGCAGTGAATTCTGGAAATTGTACACTTGTATGAATCCAATGTGATAATGATGAAACATTCTGATTTCAGTCATGGTAAAATAATAGTGTTATATACAAAGAATAGTCCAGAGAACTCAACTTTAAATTGAAAAACATGAGAAAGAGGCATTTAGAGGGCTTCGAACCCTAGACAGAAATAGTGCTGTGCTGTCAGGCGATCGAGCGGGCCGACAACCCCGTCCCCGAAGTTAGGGAGCGTAAAATTCGGGAGGAAAAAAGAAAAGAAAAGAAGGGTAAAGTAATAAAAGTGCTCGAATTCAAGAAAAAGCAGGGTTATTTTTGGACATTTTCTTTATAGCGTGCAAGTAAATAAATAAAAAGAAACAGGATGATATTTACCTCCCACAGACCCCTTACAATGGAGTGTGTTGATTCTTTAACAAAAAGACTTGAAATCCAATCAGAAATTTCATATAAAATATATAACCAAGTCTCGAGTTTGCAATAATAATAATAATAATAATAATAATAATAATAATAATAATAATAATAATAATAATAATAATAATAATAATAATAAAGGAATAACTCAATTACAATACCAATTAAGTAAACAAAACCTTCAAATAAAGAAAAAATAATAATCGTCGCGATGGGATTCGAACCCCAGTCGCTGTAATATGAGTTTCCTGCTTTCACATTTTACCATGAATTTCTCATGCGAAAATAAGAAACTAAACTAATAGTTATGTTAGACAAACATAGAACTTTCTATTGCTACACGTGTTGATAGAATTCAAAGAATGTGAAAAGAATTTCTACCGTCTCTCTTTTCTGCTTTGGAAATTAGAAGTCAAGTAACGAAGAATTATAATGTAAATCGGGACCATCGCTGAAAACGATGACGTAGCCTCAACTTTAACAACGTATCGAGATATTTTCCTCATTGAGGAGGTCTATATTACTTATTTTTGAGTTAAACAAGGATATCTCGAGTAAGTCTTTGTGAGACTCATATAAGGAAGGTCCCCTTATACGAGCATTAACATCTTTTGTATAATCTTACATGAAATGATTTAACTAGCTATTAGTTTGGTTAGAAGCTGAAGTGACGTTTTAGGTAAGTGGTTAGCGCATTGAACTTCTCAAACTTTTTCAAATGTTCCAATTTCAATTTCAATTCGTGCTCAGAGTTACGAACAAGATCTTCTCTTCCCCAGAAAGAAAGAGATATTGCAAAGAGAATCTCTGTCAATGGAGGCAATAATTTACAACTTTTTCCAGCAGTTGTTCTAGATTTGATATTTTCATCTACTTTCAAGCATTTTCAGATTCATGCGTGGTCAGTGTTTCTATTTCTTTGAACATACAGTATATAATGAAATAATACATTACATACACAGCAATATTATGATTAATATACGGTGTTCATTGGACAACACCCTTCGAAGCATAGAGATTCATCTTAGAATGGAGAACTGTTTAGTTAGTTACCTACTCTTTAATTTTATCTGCATAAACTCCTGGCGCAGTGCTACGAACTGTTGTTAGTGCCTAGAAAAGTTACATGTAAGTTGGGTTGCATCTGTCCAGGCGTTTTACAAACTGCAAATAATCTGGACCCCAAGTAATGGAATTAGAGCACTCAGGGGGAGATACTTTTGCTGGTTGCTGTGCCCTGGAGCTTATCTACTAGTATTTTGCAGATAATATGTGATTCACTTAATAAATGTTAATGTTCTTCATTGTCTGTAAGTTATTCATTACATCAGAGCCTCAAGCTAAATAAAATAAACACAATGAGAGTCTCAACAGTAAGTTTACAGAGCGTATTTGGCAATATCATTTGTTATGTTGTACATAAACCAATGTGCATTGTGTGTTACAGTTAATATTTTATTTTCCAACATAGTAACTTAGGCAATTGAAACATTTGTATAACCATGAGACCAACTTGTCGATGCCACTTTCGTAAAATCTGGGGTTCTGACTGTTGAGCCAGCGTTGCACCACTGCTTTGATACACTCTAATGACGCATCGCTTTTCCTATCCGCAGCTAATACGTTTTTCGCATTGAGAAACCTCCTGCTTGGACTACGCTCTAGTCCAATACTATTCAACTGGGGTTACGCGGAGATGTTTCTGAGGGTACGTAATTCTAAAATAAGCATATTTGCAATATTTATTGAATGATCGTAGTTGATGAAAATTTTGAAATTTTCCATGTTCATTTTTTGGATGTGCAGTTGACACCCCCTGTAAATAGTCTTTTGATTGGCGCATTCACTGTCTCTTATTGGGATTCTATCTGTACCCCTTTTTAATGAACACAACATGTGTATTAAATTTAAGAAGTTCACTTCGATTTAATTTATTTCAAACAGCCTCAGGGATACACAATTGGATGGCGAACTGTGCCTATGGGTACGCAAGAAAAGAAGGTTGAATAGCACTGCTCTAGTCGACCCTTCACCTTTAACCACTTTAACATTATCACCTGAAACAATAGAAACATTTCGCTATAGATACATGCTGCCTAACGTCAAAGTCATACGAAAACATCTCAAAAATAAGTTTACAAGGTAGTGACAAAGAAGTCAAAACAGCGGTGCAACGCTGACTCAATAGTTAGGAAGACACCACATTCAGGGCCGGCTCTACCATGTGTTCAACACGTGAATTAGCTCTAGGCGGCAAGTTTCGAGGGGCGGCAAAATCGTTCGTGACTATATTATTTAAGTAAATATTTCTTGTTGGAAACAGACTTCATGGATGATGGTTGTTAAATTTACTAAACTGACCTTCTGTTTGAATACTATATTCATAAATCGTGTTTAGGACGCATCAGTTTAAGGTCTCATGGACAGTACAATAGCAAATGGTTATACAAATCTTAGCATGAATTGCTTGATTGTTGTCTAATACAAGAATTCAATTCTCAAACAGTTGCAAACATCTATTCCATTTAGTTAGTTATCACAGTTTTGATATGAAAACTAGTCTTATTTTTGTTATAAACAAGTTCCTTATCATTGGAGGTGAAAAAAGTTTTTTTTTAATTTTTAACGGATGTAGAAGAAAATCAAGAAATAAAGATAAAAGAGGTAGTTGCGTTGGTATTGCAAAGTGGTATATTGAGATTGAAGCTCGATATTGAATTCTATTAAAAAGATTGCCATCTTTCCTCTACAGGTGTGTTCGCTTTATCTTTCACTAATATAATAGATTAGTATTTAAAAAAAAAACAGAAACAAACGAAATTTTATTTCTGGTGTCTAGGCCTTTCTGAGTGTGAGTGCCCTTTCCCCCCTTCGTTGTCCATGATGTGGCAGCATGTTTGTAATCGTAGCTATTAAGATTTGTTCTTTCTGGAGAAAGGGGGTCGGCAAATGATGCAATTGCACGTGGAGGCAAATTGCCTAAGGCCAGCCCTGGCCACACTTTAAAAAAGCGGCATCAACAAGCTCGCCTCGCGTGTAGACATATACCTCAATCGTCTTGGCTTCAATGTTGAAAACTAAAATGTTGGCTGCACCAGACAACGTGCATTGGTTTAATACAAAATAAAATATGATTATTGCCAAACGCCGAGTAAATTCACTTTTGGGGTGCCTTTCTAAATGTTATTAGGAAAATCGGAGCAGGATTTTAATTTTGATCTTAAAATTCTAATATTATGCGAGATTTAGATTCTAAAAATAGTATACTAAGGATTTAATCGTAAAACTACAACTAGAATATATTGTAGATACTTTTCTTTTAAAATAATGTTGCACTTACAAATTATCTAAATTATTTTTGTTTAAAATCATAAAAATGACTTTCTTTCCAGATGTTCTTTCTTCAAAATGGACAAATGCCGATGAACATTTTCATCTTCATAGTATTACATCAAACAAATACAGAAGCAAATAATTTTCATATCGAACCAATGGAAACATATAATGAACTCGAAGAAATAACTTTAGAAATAATAATTAAACACTTTTCGTACAATCGCATGTTACTAGTAATGGCAGATAAAGAACTTGATTTCCTCGCAAATGATATTGTAAAACATCTCCAGAGAAAAATCGTTCAATCTGTTGTGTTTATCACAAAACAAGATTTCTTTGGCGAATTAGAATTAAGGCAGTTTCATTATTTTGAATACAAAAGTCAAGAAATTCTTATGCTTATTAGTGACATCAGTTCTTTTATAGGTTACATTTCGCTTTTGTCCAGCTCAAAATTGTGGAATGCAAGAGCAAAATTTCTTGTTGTAACTAATCAAAAGGAAACTAAAATTGTAAAAGAAATGTTCAAACACTCTCTCTCTAATCTTGTTACTAATATTATTACAGTTCAACATAATTTTACTAACTTTAATGCATTTACCTTTTATCCTTATACGACTCAAACATGTTCACATTTTGTAGACAAAATATTTCTACTTCATGCATGGAAACAAGGTTCATTTGTTCATCAAATGGAATTCTATCCAAACAAAATGGCTGATCTTTATGGTTGTACACTTACAGTATCCACGATTAACTTCCCACCTGTTGTTATATTAAAGAATAACATATATGGAACATTGGAGGTGGATGGATATGAAAGCAGGATTCTTCAAGAAGCTGCAAAAACTATGAATTTTACTACAAAAATAATAACACCTACTGATAATTCCTTGTGGGGTAATGTTGACGTAAATGGTAACGCCACTGGGATACACGCAGACCTTGTATATCGACGGGCAGACGTCGGATTTGCTGCGATTGTTCTGACTGAGGAAAACTATATTTATCTTGATATAACGAACAATTACAATACAGGATGTTTTACATGGTTAGTGCCCAAGGCTCGATTGTACCCTGCATGGATAAATTTGTTAACAACTTTTGCACCTTCGATGTGGGCTTTAGTTTTTCTTTCAGATGTATTAGTTATAGGTGTTTTAGTGTTAATTTTCAGACAATCGAAATACAAAAATGATGTCTATTTTAAATCCATTAGTACAGTAGCGTTTTGTTTGTGCTCCATATTCTTTTCAGTGTCTTTGCCACGACAACCAAAACATACAAAAACCAGAGTGGTATTCATAATATTTGCATTCTATTCCCTCGTTATTGTAAGTGCGTATGTGTCAAAACTAGTAAGCCTGCTTACCAAACCCAGACATAAAGCAGAAATCAATACACTTGAAGATCTTCTAAATTCAGGACTTACACCTGGAGGGCATCCTAACTTTCGAAACTTCTTTGGTCCCCTCTACAGTAAAACTCTTGAAAAGATTATGAGCAAATATATCGATGAACCTGATCATGATAAATTAATTGACCGGGTTGCTTTACAAAAAGACTTTGCGGTGCCAGGTTCTAGAGAAGCCATTATCTACTTATCAATTATGAAAGGATATATGCACACAAAATTGGTGCACACGTTGCCAGAATGTACTTTGTCTTACGCTATGCCTACTTTCTTCCGTAAAGATTCATTAATTAGGGACGAATACAATAGGATTGTAATAGGACTGATGGAAGGTGGGTTCATTGATAAATGGATTCGAGATTTTACGGAAGGTTACAATAGTCGAGAAGCAATGGACGAAAATGTGAAATCAAGTGACTTACAGGAGTTAACACCTCCTACGATGATTACATTGTCCCATCTGACTGGGCCGTTTTATGTCTTTGTTCTAGGATTGTGTGTGAGTGCTCTAGTTTTCGTCGCTGAACAAGTGAAATCGTGTGTGAAAAGGCATAATTAAAAAAAAATAAAAATTACCAAGTAATTCATATCAGATTTTTATTTACCTCATATCATTTGCGATTCTAATTGCATAACAAACTAAATGTTGATGGTAATCGTAAGAAGAAGACAAAAATCGCAAAACTCCTTCTAACCTTAAAATCAATGTGTGAAATCAAAACAAAACTGTCATCAGTAAGTATTGAGTATGATGTCATGAAGTACCTTGACCTTCTGAAAGGTGTGAGTGTTCATTTTAAAGGTTGTTGTAATCTTGAATCTTATGTGGAATAGAGAAGTTTCATTTTCAAAGCAAACTACACTTGTCTGATATTTCTTAGAAAACCTCAGACAGGGTGAACGGCTTCGGGAGCCTTAAAAAATAATAAAAACTAAATATCGCAATATCCCATTTCTTGCATTTATTTGCTACTAATTAGATTTATTAAATTTACTTCGAATATTTTCAAGACAAAGAAACTAACAGAAGAAAATTAAGAACAATTTAAACTTGTTTGGAACGAGACAATCACTTCGCTGAGGATTGTCCCCGGCGCCATACTTCCACACTGTCTTGATTGACCAGATATTTGTAGTAGTCCATTGTTTGATATTTGCCTATTTTTGAATTATTTAGAGACAGTTTAGTATCTACGAGCATGTATTGAATTGGAAAAGGCTTTATTCAAGCGAGCGAGTTCCAGCATATTGCTGCTCTACCACCTAACCCTTGTCAAGGAAATACATTCAATTATACAACAAAGATACAATCAATCGAGCACAAAAGAAACGGTGATATACAACAAAAAACACAAATATATATTAATATGATAAAAAAGAAAAGAAAAAGTTATACTTTTAACAAAACACACACACACACAAATACTGCAAGTGAAGAATTAGAAAAAGCAACAACGAAACAAAAAAAAAAAAAAAAGCATACAAATACAAGCAAGCATATGTGTGACTGCAAGCAGAAGATACATTTTGCTATTTCAGATTATACCGGTAAAGATTTTAAAACTTTTAGGTTTAAAAAAGTAATTGGTTTTTCTCAGTTTTCTCAAAAACTACACATGAAATATTATACTGGCGCATATCATTTTGTTCTACAGTAAGATCTATTGATTGGTTATATGTCTGATCTTTGGACATTGTTTATAACACTAATATTTTGTAGAACTTTACTTTTTATTATACCAAATGTTTGCGACATATGAAATCGTCGATCTACTTTTTTGTCATTAATATTATCCATCCATCGTCATTAATATTAGGCGTTTTATGTTTCTCGTTTTTAATTATATCATAATTAATATAATAATAAAAATCTCGAATATACTATTAACTCAGCAATGAAATTTACTCTTTTGTAGTAGAAATAAATTGGACATGCAACAGATGCATCTATAATACCTAAATACTTCAATAAATAGATAAAAGTTATAATTGTAGCAAGAAAAAAGAAATATTTTCGGGAAGTACAGTAATTTGGAGTTTCGGAACTTACTTCCTTAAAAAAATCACATTGTACAAAATTCAGAGATACAAAATTCAGGCTTTATTTGTTTATTTTTTAATATTATTCAATTTAAGTTGTATTGCAGAAGAATTACTTATACTACAGTAATAATTATAAAAAAAATGTCTACAATCAATTAAGTTTTGAAGCATGTGTATGAAAAGTTGAAAAGTTGTCCGAAGAGTTAAATCTAGATCTTTATGTCCCTCGGATCTGAGCTTACAGGAAAGCGTAGTATTCGAAGAGCAATAGATTATATACGAACCTTGAACGATAGACCAACAGATCTTTTACGCGTTGAAGTCAAGTAAATATATAATTATCATATACAAATAGAATACACACATAACAGATAACAAAAAGAAATATATATAATATATAATATATAATCCTTTCCTTTTGTCTGTAATGGACAAGTGCTCACGTGTTCGATTCCCGTTGGGAGATCTCAAAAAATAATTTCACAATCATTTACTTACATTAATCATTTTGTCTCCTTTAACCTATAGGGCATAATCATGGAACGCTAAACTTAAAGAAATATATTCTTATCTTTTCTTTTTCTTTCTATCTTTTTTCTTTTCTTTTTTGTCTGTAATGTATATTTTCGAAAAGAAAGCAATATGGAAGGGTGTTACCCAAAGAAATTACTTATTTGGTATTTCGAACAGTCATTCAGTATTTCATTATATAAGATAATAAGTGGTCACTAAGTTATATCTATATTATAGGTTATTTTAGTACTATAAAATTAATCAGTTATGTTCAGGGATGAAATATGAAAAGTCAGTGCCAAATGTAATGTATAAGAAAAAAATTTCTTGTCTTAGAAGACCTAAAAATGTAAACAATGAAAAGCTATTTTTCTTCGGTGTATGTCTTAGTAATTTTAGCACTAAAGACAGACATCATAAACGAATTGTTTTGAGTTAATGGTAAACGCTCTTGACATTTGAAGATAGAGGGGTCATCCCAGTAAAGAAAAGTTTTCGTTTCTAGAAAAAATGTTATTACTTCATTATAAAGAATTAACCACACACTTTGTAACATCTAATGTTGAGTAAATAGTTTTAAAAATTTTGTGTGATTTTCTCACTTTCCAGTTTATTAATTATCATGTATTGTGAATGAGGTGAAAGTTTCTATGACCCATGCAGGGGTGACAAGAGGGGACAGTTGTCCCCACTTTTTTGAAGTGATTCCTTAATGTATGAAGTTTCATTTGGAAATGTAAAGTTTTTGTATGTATTACCGTTCATAGAAAAAAATTGGGGCCATATAATATTTGTCGTTGCGTGAATACGTATTAGTTATTTGTCTTCCAGTGTAGTTAAGAAAGCTATAGGAATTGCGTTTTAATTGGAATTCAAAGCAATTAATATTAAAAATGGCGTATTTCTTTAAATGTCGTAGCATACGCTTGTAGTATTTACTATCTTCATTTTCTAACAGTATTAACATACATTTAATAGAATGTGTGGAATTAAAAATATAAATTGTTCATTAATCTCCAGTTTCAATATAACTTCTACAAAACAAGCCTCATTATTCATTACTATGATTAATATTATCCTTTCAATTTATTTGTGTTGCAAATTTGTTATTAAGTAATCTGATCACACAATTTTCCAGACAGAATTTTAAGATGTTCATGAGGAAAGAATCAAATCTTTTCTTACACCTTCGTTGTTTAAAAGTATGAAGGGTTAGTACCTACTTGCGTTCCTCTTGTCAATTTACTTAATAAAATATGAAATACGATACACGGTATTTTAACTGCAAAAGATGCTGTACAATCTATTAGTTATATAACCTTTCGTCAAACAAAATATTAGAAACAACCAGGGAAACTAATATTGATATACAAATGCTCAGATCATGTCTTGCCCCCACTTTTAACGTCCAATCGCTGCCACTGGACCCATGGTTATACTCTTTACTCTAAAGGAGTCTTATGATTAATGAAAATGACTGATTACAAAATAATGGATAGAATAAGAATGTGGAAGAAACGGGAGAAATGCAAGAAAAGCCATGAATACGATGTTGATAACCACAAACTCACATGGCCTGAAGTCGAATCAGAAAACTCTAGCCACTGAGCCACTGCGACCTCCCTACTTTAGATATTTATATAATACAAAGGTAGATAAGTTAGCATATGCACGTTATCTATTGTGAAAAATGTGTAATTAGTCTTTTGTTTATTAGAATGAGTTGGTTGAATGTATGGTCGATTAAATGCAATGCATTGTTAGAGCTTGAAATTTAGATACCAAAATGATATAGGAGTTCCACAATTTCTATGTATGTATTAATATTGTATTAATATTTGCTATTCAATTGGATATTTAATGGGATTTGGTATTCAAGTTAGAATTGGTATAGTATTGATTCTGCATATTTCTATACATTGAACATATTGAAACAGTATTATTATCACTCCCAACATACACACACGAAGTATATGTATCTCATTAACTGATTAATTATGTATAACGAATATGTTTCCATGCAAAGATATAAGGACAGTTGAAAAATGTTTTCTGGACAGTTTCAGTTGGAGCAGCAAAACGAAGCACTGTATTACCGGATATAGCTTAATTCTTATGATATATGCTTATCATTACTACGAAAATGATAATATAAAAATATTTTAGTCTTTGTGAATTTTAAACTGCTGACTTCATTAGAAAATATTAAATATACAATGAGTAGTGTTTTGTTCAGAAAATAAATGCAGCACAATTTAAAAGTTGGTGTATTTTAATCAAGTCGGCATATTATCAGCCCTCAATTTGTTAACGAGAAAAGATGACAAAGTAAGTATCTATAATTTGAATAATACTTCCTTAATATGCAGTCTTGTTTTTTTTTTTTTTTTAAATTATCTCACCTATCTCTCTTTGAAAAGTCTTACTCTCCTGCCTGCAGTTGGAATAATTATTTTTAAAAAATATATGAACTTTCTTTGGCCAATTGAGAATTTTATTCATGGTCAAAGTATTAGAGTTTTCTACTTAGGGGTGTCAGAATTTCGCTTTCTAAATCAATCTGGTGGGCTAATATTTTTTTTGAATCAGACTACATATTTTGCTCAACTTTTTGGGCGAACATAAGAACAGAAACATAAACATACTAACCCTAACATATATGGTTATAGGGAGAAGTGACTACCTTCCATAAGCTCAAAATCTACACTAGCTGAATTTATATTTATGCTATTTAATCGTACTTAATACTTTATAGTAGACAACATGTATCATGGATGTAGACCCCAGTTCTACCAACTTCTGGGTGTCTTTATAAAGATGAGCAGGCCTATGAAGAAGTTTGTGCGGTTTACGAGAAAGATATGTTATCTAAAAGCAACAGCCAGAATATGTTTCAGTAATTTCCGCTCTGGAAATTTAGATGTCTAAAATGCTATTAACAGTGTGCGACCGATCACAGAAAAAGTAGATAATATTCTGGCGAAAGTCTAAAAGCACTGGTGTTTAGAACATCATAACATTGCCAATGACTTAAGTATCCAAAACCAAACAATGATTTAAAAAAAACATTTGGAGATAGTAGGCTACAAAAAAAGTTCGACGTTTGACTGCCATATGATCTGTTTCTAAAATATTTACTCGGTCGAATTTCTATCTACGACTCTCTACTGAAACGTAATTTCTGTTCAACTCGTGTCAAACTCGAGTCATTTCTAAAGAGATTGATCAGCATTGATGAAGAGTAGATAACTTAGATGACGATGTGCGTAAACGATCGCGGTTGAAGTGACATGAAGATCCGCTATCTGTGGCAAACTGGTGTCCAGGAACTATATGCAGTGCGTTTGGTAAGATTGGAAGGTTATCATGCACCACGCGCTGCTGTCACCGGGCAGAACGACACACTCGGACCTGTACAGTGAACAACTAGCTTGAGTGCACCTAAGAATTCGAAAGAAACGACCGGAATTGATCAACAGTAAAGATGTCATATACCAGT
Organism: Thermobia domestica; assembly: GCF_964235325.1. NCBI lineage: Eukaryota > Metazoa > Arthropoda > Insecta > Zygentoma > Lepismatidae > Thermobia > Thermobia domestica. The sequence continues at coordinate 43,938 of NW_027655928.1, forward strand.
CTGATAACGCTAGACTGCATATCGTAAATTTTCAGCGACCCGTCAGTAACACAATAATTTGGCTAGGAGGGTTTAACACATCCACTGTATACATCGGACCTAACACCACAATTTGTGTCTGTCTGTAGGAATTTTCTGAAAGGTGCTAAGCTAGTTTCAAACGAAGCTGATAGAATCTACGTGTCATATACCGGTATTAAAAAAAAAAAATCAGAAACAACAAAAGTTCTAGAGCGACTGAATTATGGTAGTGCTGGAACAATGACAGGGGGTAATCGAATAAAATAGTACATTTGTTTCGTAATGTTATTTTTAAAGGACAATGCCTTCCCAATTTTAATCTCCAAATGCATAATAATTTTGACACAATATTACCAAATTCTGACTTACAGATACTCGACATTATTCTTATTTTTCTACGACGCACTGTGCCATATTTGTTACTGTATTAAGTTCATCAATTAATTGGGATTTAATATGTTTTTCCAGTATTATTCTTATACAAGAGCAGACAAGAGTAGACTTTAAAGCACAATAAAAAACGGTGTTAAAATTTAGTTCGTGTTAAGCACCTTTCTTTCACAAAAATTGTATTACACATGGTATATAGTTCTATACATATGGTATATATATATATATATATATATATATATATATATATATATATATATATATAGTTCCTAACAAAAGCGTACTTTTTGCGGATGATACAAACATTTTAGTTGAAATTCCAAATAACATTTGCTCCGAGGAATTCATATTTAAGAACACGACAGATAAAATTGCAGAATGGATAAAAGCAAACCAACTTAACTTAAATACAGCGAAAACAACTACAATGAGTTTCAATGAAGGAAAACTGAACTCTCTAAATATACATCAAATACGTATAGACGGGGAACTCATGCAGATATCTGATACTTGTAAATTTTTAGGGTTAAAATTAGACTCTAAGTTAACATGGAATGATCACGTGAATGATTTGTTGAGAAAACTAAGCGCGAAAATATATCTTATACGTAAAGTTAGTAAGATTCTAACTACAGAAACATTGAAAACAATTTACTTCGGATTGATCCAGTCAATTCTATCGTATGGAATCATTTTCTAGGGTAATACCTGTTATGCGAAGAAAGTATTTACAATGCAGAAGAAAATGTTACGAATAATGTTATCAGTTCCGTTTCATACACCAAGTAGACCACTGTTTCAGAAACTTAAAATATTACCATTGCCGTGTATATATATTCTCGAAACAACATCATTCATACATATGAATAAAACAAACTTTCAACTCAATTCGGACTTACACCAATACAACAGAAGAACAACGAATCATATTCATATACAAAATTTCCGTCTAACAAGAACTCAAAATTCGTTACACCACATAGGAATAAAACTTTATAATAAATTACCAGATCGTGTCAAACGAATGCCAGGCTTGCAGTTTAAAAGACACCTCAAGTTACTGTTACTTAAACATCTTTTCTATGGTTTAGATGAATATCTTCAGTGTGATCTTTCTTTGTAATGTAAATATTACGATTTATTTGAATTTTGAAATATATAAAATATGGTACAATTTATATTTTCTCTAAAAATACACTTTTAGTTTTATTGTTACGTATATATTTTGTATTATTATTATATATATTGCATTATTATATATAATTTTTTAATAATAATCTACAAATTAGAATTTTCAAAAAATGTGCAGATAACACAATGCAATTCTTACTAAATCACAAGCCCTGAAAACGAAAATGCAGTCAGTTTCTTTTTATATCATCCTCAGAGTTTCTGCTATGATAATGATGATGTTTAACTGCTGATAGGAGTAAATTTTTTTAATAATTGTATTATTAATTATAGCGTTTCTCTTGTAATTATTATTATTATTAATTGTAATAGTAACTGTATTTCTTGACGAAGCCATGAACGCTAAGTTCTTACGGCGGAAAATTAAATAAATAAATAAATAAATGGTAATTGTAATAAGAACAACGTAGAATTTTCTTCATTCATTTCTATAAAAGTTAAGGATGGCAAATTCCGGAAATTTTTACCTTCTGGAATCCGGAAAGTAAAATCAGAAAAATTAGCTAAAGATCCTATGTCTGTAAAATTCCGGAATTCGGAAAAAATCCGGAGTTTAGAAACCAATTTCGGGAAAATTCCGGAAATTTTCTTAATTCAGGATTTTTCAGAATTCCGGATTTTTTCTGAATTCCGGAAAGTGAAATTTCCGATTCCGGAAAATAAATTTTCCAGAAATAGGATTCCGAAAAATGTTGGCCATCCCTAATAAAAGTTATGATTTTACTATTTCAAAATGTATAATAAGAAACAAATGATTCTCTAAATGTTAAGAAAACATTGCGGAATGATTTTATGTTTCTACTTAGTGGATAATAGTTTTTTAATTGGTGTTCAGCGTCCATTTCAGCAGCGTGCCTATGTGAGACGTGAACTTACAATCCAACGTAAAAATCGAAATTGCACAATTCTCCGCCAACAACTGAATCCTAGTGCCTCGCGCTCGAAAGAATAAAACAATATTGAATATGCTTAATTCCTTGTTTTCAACTTTAGCATTTTACATTTACAATCGAATTTGGAAAGAAAAAAATGATAAAAACATATTCAAAGAAATGTTCTGTTTCCGGGTAGATTACGACCAAAAGAAAAAGGACCTACTAGAGCATATGAGCACACTAACACACGTGATTGACAAATTAATCATTCAAATCGATCGACTCTTTCGTAGGGTACTTCAAATTTGTTTTATGTAAAGTGCTTTTCTGTTGTATACTAGGTTTTGCTTACAATCAGATAAGACTGACTTTAGGGCGAATTATTATAAGTTACGTCTCTTGCAAGTGTAAATATATTTTTCACACAAGTTATATTTTCCCTTACTTCGCAATAACTGGTGTAAAGCAGTTTTAATCTTTGAAATTATGAAGTTGGAACGAACGTTAATAATAATAAAACAATAATAGAATTACAATAACAATTTTCTAAACAACAAAATTTGATGAAGAAAATTAATTAACCCAACAATGATCGTCTCTTCCCACAAATCTTAGTGGCCAGTTCTAAATTTATATGAAACTAACTAACTGTTTTTAAGTAACTAACAGTTCTAGTGTTTTAAGTAACTAACAGTTCTTGGGTAACATCAAGTATCTATTAACACACTAGATGTCTATTAAGGCGGCTCGGGTTGGAGTCCCTGCAGTTGTGAATTTTTAACATGTTTCAGTACTCAGTATGACAATCATGATCTTTTCTGGACAAGGAAATACAGTAGATGTTCGTATAACAGAAAATTGGAGTAGGTTCATGACTTGAAACAAAGATTTACAAACTTATTTTCTGGAATTGTTCCAGACTTGATATTTTCAGTAAATTTCAACCATTTTCTAACTCATATATAATCAGTGTTTTTTTCTTATGCTCATAAGTAGTATGTAGTGAAATAATAAATTATACATACAATTTGAATTATAATATCATCGACATCTAGCACTCACTGGACAACATGCTTCAAACGATAGAGCTAAATCATACAATCGAGAAATTTTTCAGCACAGCAAAACTCCTGTTTTGGTGCTCCACAGGTTTACCAACAGTCATCTCCTCGTTGAAATGCTCCCGGTTAGCGGTACCAGCAAAAGTACTTTACTCGATCTAATCGAGCTATAGCAATCAGGAGAGAGACTAATGCGGTTGAGTATACAAGTTGATTTATAATGCGTGGTATTATTAGAAAAAAAAACAAATTAGTAATTAATAATAATAAGAACTACGTAAAATTACTAAAAAATCTCACAATACTAAGCCATGTGCCCTTCAGACATAAAGACTTCGGATGGTATGTAAATGCGAGTTAATGAAGTAACTGGTGAAATTTATTACTATGTCTGAAGTGACATTGTACCATGACACTTTACGCCTTAGAAGTTCCAAATAGTGGCAAAAGCAGGAAGAGAAAACTGGTCGATTTCAAAATTTCCTGGTCGAAGTGTAAAAAAATCTTTGAACATCATAAATGCTATTTTAAGACCTTGCAGCCCAATGATTCAAATCATGTTTTTGTTAGATTATCTTTTTGAACATATGAATGAGGATATCCACTAGTTTTTATTTATTTTAATTAAAAAGCAGGGTACGGAATTATATATATGCAATATTGATAAAGTAAGTATACCTAAGTAAATCCCTTTAAACTATGCTGACTGAAAATAACCGCATGCCATGTTTCTACAGAAATGATGTAAGTGGTGTTAAGAATCTATCGAAAGTCCAAGAGAGAGCAAATAGAGTGGAATTCAAAAGATCTTTCTAAAGATTTGACAAAATATTGTAAAACTTCACGTACAGATATAAAAGTTTGTCTTCTATCACTACGTTAAAGGAAAATCACTCTTCAAGTAGAAATTTTAATTACAGCACCCACGATTGAAATTGGTAAGTTTGATATGGTACACCATTGTCTCCTAATTTCACGATTACAAAGATATTCTTAAATTCTGACACTACACTAGGTAGGCCTATTTAACTTCCTCACTGCTTATAATATTAAATTATTTCAAATACAAACTGAAGGATACCAAATCAAATTTATTGGAAACGATTTGTTATCAAACTAATCTTGCACTACCATAGCTAATGTACATTGAGTATCATTTTAAGATCTTATTTCATAAAATATAACCTTAATAATAAGGACCACAGTTACTACTACCACATTATGCATAAAATGTACAGGACAATTACACTATTTTTTGCTTTCACACCATCTTTCAGGTTTGAAATATATGTAATTTTATACGTTATATTCAAGATGCGAAATAATTAAGATCGATAATTAATTAATAACTAATAACATGTATTTAAAGTTGTCTTTGAACAAATTCTTCAATATTTAGGTAGCCCACTTACCTTTTTGTCTTTTCTTCTTTTACTGCAGATCCGTAATAATCGCTATTACTTGTAAAGAATTTAATATTTACAACTGGTAAATTGGATGAAGCAACTTTCAGGAATACTTCTTCCATAACTATATAGATATCAATTGATTGCAGTATTGTATAAAGTAATAATTATGCAGTATCGTACACTATGTATGTTCGAAAAAAGCAGACATCGTCAACGAATGACACCTTTATAACGTGGACCAATATTTTTTTAGACAAATTCAGACAGTTTATCTCTCTCTATTATCTCCAAATATTGAAAAGTGTTTGAATAAATATTTTAGAGGCATATTTTGACATAACTGTAAATGTGATCACGAAAGAAACTACTTGTGATTTGCTCTTAAATTCAAAAGGAAAGACTATCATGTTCGCATTCAGTCAATCATTTTCGTTTAAGTTAAAGAGAAAGTGCTCCTACATTACAGTAACTTATTTGATTTAGAAAGGTTTAGTAACGTTATCTCGTTGACTGAATTTCAAAATCTAAATAATCAAGAAAGATGCGTAATATAAAATTACCATTCCTTTTCTTTTATTCTTGGGGACATGGTGTCTCATTGGTAGAACGCCCATCTCTAGCGTAAGGGGTTCATAGTTCAATCTCAAATGAGTTTGTGGTGAATAACATCGTGTCCGTTGGTTTTCCAGGGCTTTTCTAGTTTCCTTCCACATTTTAATTCCATCAATTGGCCCTTAATAATTTACTTTCACTAATCATCCATTCTGTTTAGCCTGAAGGGCATAACTAAATGTCGTTAAATTAAATAATTAATTTTAATTTTTCTTTCATGATTACAGTAATTTTTCTGATTTTCTTTTCCAGATTGACACTGATATTGATTGTATGTGAAATAGTTATGAATATGTTGGTTGCAGTAAGTACTAAAGTAACGTCGAAAATTATACCTCTGGAAACAGGTGATAATTCATCTATATTAATTGACACAATTGAATATATTGTTACGAGCCATTTTAAAGACAATCGTATTTTACCTGTAATGGTCAATAGCAAGTTCAATGAGGAGATTCAAAGAATCGTGACAATTTTGGAATATGAACTTTACCAGCCTGTTGTCATTATTAACAAATCAATCAGCTTCTCTACTTCACTGAACATGTCCGTACTAGAGCATCCAAGTCAACAGTTCCTGCTTTTTGTTGAAAATGAAGATAGCTTTAACCAGTCATTATCGTTATTATCTACCATGAATTTCTGGAATTCTAGAGCAAGGTTCCTTGTTGTCATTCGTAACAAAAGTACGATTAACAAAAGTAAAGTTTTTCAGATAGCGTTCCAGAAATCCGTAACTAACATTCTGGCAGTTGTACAATATGAATCTCAAAGCAATGCCAATGAATTCCTTGTTTATACCTATTTCCCGTACATGCAACGTAGTTGCGCAAACATCACAAACGAAGCCATCACACAAGCATGGCAAAAGGGACAATTTGAGAACCAAGAAGATTTGTATCCTGATAAAGTAAGAAACTTATATGGCTGTCCTCTTACAGTCTGCACCTTTAACTTTCCTCCATCAACAATAGTGGAGAAAACAGAAGATGGAAAATTAAACGTAGAGGGTTATGAGGGTAAAATGCTAAAGAGTGCTGCTGGAGCCATGAATTTTACACCAAATGTCATCACACCAACTGATGGAGGTGTTTGGGGTCGCGTTCTAGAGAATGGTACAGCTACTGGACTCGTTGGTGATATAGTTCACGGAAGAGCTGATATTGGTTTTGCTAATGTTTTGTTAAACAAAGAAAGATGGGCAGTTCTTGACATAACAAATATGTATCACACAGGTTGTTTCAATTGGGTAGTTCCAAAATCAGCATTTTATCCACCATCGATGAGTCTCCTACTTCCTTTCACTTTTAGTTTATGGGTTACTGTCATTGCTTCTATCATTTTTTCGGCGATCTCTTTCATAATAATTAACAAAGCATCCACTTGGAATGACAAGGGAAAATTAGATGTTGTGGAAACAATTTTTCTGGTGATCGCAATGGTACTTTTGGTATCAATTCCTGAATATCCAACAAGAACTGCAACTAGAATCTTGTTCGTAACTTTCGACACACTTTGTTTTGTCATAATATCGGCATATACTTCTGGGCTCGTTAGCTACCTCACCATCCCCAGGCGCTACCCCGAAATTAACTCGCATGCAGATCTACTCGAATCAGGGCTTATTTTTGGAGGATCTCCAAATATCCCACTTCACTTGGTCTACAATTACGACAAGACTTTGCAGGAAATCATTTCACAATATGTTGTTGAGAGAAATTTTAATCCTTTTCAACAGATTGACCGTGTTGCTTTGAAAAGAGATTTTGCTATGATAATGGGTAAAGAAAGTCTTGCGTACATCGCTTGGAAGAAGGAGTACCTCGGAGGTGAAAAGGAGCCATTAGTTCACTTCCTGCCACAGTGCTCAGGGACGTATTCAGTAGATATGTATCTTGCAAAGGCCTCTATTTTTCTACACAAGTATAACGATATTATGGCACGAATGGTAGAAAGTGGTTTAACTCATAAATGGATTATAGATTTGGGAGGAAATAATGTTGAGCACATATCCAAATCGTTGGATAGAAGTAGAAAGAAAGAAAATCCAATCAAAATCACGATACGTCATTTAACAGGGCCATTTATTGCATTTTTCATAGGCATTGGATTAAGTATAATTGCATTTGTGCTTATTGACGTGAGGCAGTTTATGATTGATTATCTCCAAAAAATTGTATAGGAACTCAGAAAATTATGCTACAAAGGTATACATAGAAAAATCAAATAAAATATTTATGCATGACTATTTAGTTTTGGTTTCTCTGTTTATAAAATAAATGCATCATTTAAATTTGCGATCTTAACAGGAAAAGAAAACAGTTATTGAGTAAATAAATATGTTTAATCTATTAAGTTTATAAATGTATATGAATCAATCAATTTTTAATGTACCGATCTATTACATCTATGTTAAGGAAGATGCATCTAAGCGAATTATTCGTAATTCGAATTATTTTTATACGCTAATCCACTTATGTGTTTAATCATTCTTGTAGTTTAGGAATGCATTTCTCCTTACAAAATTGATATTAACGTATCATTAGGAGTCATGTTTGCGAATTGTAAAACAATCCAAAAACATAAAACATAGTGCTACACAGGGCCGGATTTAGGGGGGGAAGCTTATGGGGGCTGTAGACCCGGGACTCCAGATGAACGGGTGCCTCCACTCTGATCAAAATCTCAACTGGCTGTCTATGAAGAATCATACAAGATACAGTCATCATCATAAGATAAAATATGACCAAAAATATGAAATAAATTTCTTTGTTTGTTACATGCACCGTCTTAATAAATTAGCATAAATCAGATTTTAAAAAGAAGATCGGACATAGTGCATGAGAATCGTGATTCATGTTTTCTCGTCGAATAGAAGAATGCTGGTGTCTCATTTAATTATAGAATATCCAGTCCCAATCCGGCAATGCATGACGTGGTTGATGTCGTAGAACTACGTGTATTCTCTTAATTATCCTACTGTATTTTCACAGAAATGTATTAGGCGCAATCAACAGGGGCAACATATCCTTTCTAGACCCGGGTCTCTAGATGGTTAGCCTGACCTTGGTGCTACATGGAACAAATAAAAAAAATCAATAAGAGTAGTATTGAGTACCATAAGATCAATTACATAAGTGTAAGTAAAGGATTCAGTTTAAGTACACTGGACAGTAGAAGAATAAGAGCCTTTCGTAATAAGAGAAGAATAAAAGTAGAAGAATAAGACCTTTAGGAACAGAATGCTTAAAATTTAAATTGTAATGTCCTCGTTTACTAGAGAGGATACGTTTTCATGTACTCACCCGGAAGCTAGACACGCAAATCTTTTCAAGAGTTAATATCATCCACAGGTATTCATCTACAATAAGCGAGCAACAAAGTAAATTTTATCATTCTTGTAATGAAGTAATGTAAACTTGTTCTCTGACGGACTATGACCTGAAAAGAAAACTTGCTGAACTTATCAAATTATTTTTCTCAATAAGATTATAATATTATTGTTGTTTTATATATGTGTGCATTTGTTTTTACTGTATTTTTCTTTGTTAATGGTACATAACATAGATTATAATGTCTGTATTTCTTGGACTTCACTGTTCTGTAAGTGACAAATGATTATTCTGAGAAATTTTAAAATATTCCACTCCATTTAGTTTACAATTACGACAAGATTTTGCAGGAAATAATTTCACAATACGTTGTTGAGAGAAATTTTAACCCTTTTCAACAGATCGATCGTGTTGCTTTGAAGAGAGATTTTGCTTTGATAGGTAAAGAAAGTCTTGTGTACATCGCACGGAAGGAGTATCTCGGAGGTGAAAAGGAGCCATTAGTTCACTTCCTGCCAACAAAAAGTAACTGTGTAGAAATGTATTATACAAGTAAAAATCTAGTTCTACATAATAACGTTAACCTACTAACTCTGACAGTGTCTTTCCTTTATATGTTTCGCTCTGCTTTTACGTTATTAATGATACAAGTCATTATGTATAAAATGTGTACTGTAATTAAGTTAAATATAGCTTCACTATTGTTTTGATAATACTTGAAAACAAATTGCCACTGCAAATCCCCGGTCCTGGCTTTATACAAGCCTCTCACAGTCCTACTTCTTTCTTTTCAATGTTTTCAGGTTCTATGCTGAAATACAACTAACTCAAGCAAATAATAATAATAATAATAATAATAATAATAATAATAATAATAATAATAATAATAATAATAATAATAATAATAATAATAATAATAATAATAACATTCAACATGACCCCGGCCTTGAAGTCTTCGCTTTATATCAGCGTTGTTATTAAGGACTATTACATTGCATATTACATCATCATAGAAATGCGATACGAACGAAATTTCAAATCGCGAAATGCTATACTTTTATTATCATATATCACTGTCTTTTCTTCAAGACAAAGTAGTTCTCTTTCGATATCACATATATTAATAAACATTAAGTGATAAATATTCCCTCGCTCCAAAACAAAACCTTTCCCCTTTCAGGGTATTTTAGGTTCAAGCTTTGGTAAGGAGTTAATAAAAAGATGTATCTAGTTGTTAAATAGCATTGATTCAGAAATATTCTTTTTGCTCAGATCTTTTGTTTTCCATTGAAAGTGGAGGAAGAAACTTTGTATTTGGTTTAGAACTTATAGAAAAGAGTGAAAATGAACTGAACCCCAGTAGTATTTGACTACAATATTAGTTAGGTAGCAAATACTTTTTATGAAATTTCCTTATGGTGTCTTTATCGTAAAAATGATGGTTCACTTCGAAGACCGCACAATTTCAATTATCCGTTTCGTGACGGTGTCACGGATTCAGCAGCTAATTAAAACTTCGATATGTACGCATTGAAAACAAGCTACTGTTGCCCTGCGTAGGACACTTAGTAGCACTCTCGCCTTCAGTGCAAGTGATCCCAGGTTAGATTCCCAGTGAGGACACTCGGTTCAGAAAAGCGTAAAAACTTTTTCAGGTTAGTCATCCTGAATGAAGTTTCTCCTGGAAGTTTCTCACTCTCACTAGGCAAATGCTGGAATGGTACATGCCATAATAGATCAGAACCACTTCCTTGCTTCTCCAATTCCTAGGGTAGTGTGATCGCCGAGGGACGTCATTCCTCACACGTGACGGGCTAAAAAAAAATGGCGTTAGATGCCAAAAACCCGTAAATAAAATTCCTAATCTTAATCAAAACCAGCCACTAGCTTCAACAATCTGTAGTAAAAAGAACTTTTTTCTTTTAAATATAACCGACATTCTTTTTTGGTTAAGTTGATTTTTGTTATCACTATTAAGATATAAAAAATCTTAAATTTGTTACATAAAACAGAAAATATTATTATTATTATTATTATTATTATTATTATTATTATTATTATTATTATTATTATTATTATTATTATTATTATTATTATTTTCTACATTGCAGAAAATGCTACACAAAACTTAAAACTTGCTATACAAACTTGGATTTTTTTTTTTTTTAGCAATTTACCACGCAAAGACTATTAGACCAAGTGCCAAGGAGGTGATAACTCCCCCTCCTCCTTAGGGAACTTTTACCACTATATTAGAAATGTTCCTTAGGGTCCTTAGAATCGAAAAATAATTGTTGGTCAACATATAAGTGCAACACCTGGGTCGTGGGGTCCTTAACCCTTTAGCATCCGTGTATATTTACAGACATCAATGGGATCTCTTTAAATGACCGTAGATCAGACCGTTAGTGCAACAGTGGAACAAGTTATATCTCGATCGATTTGTAATATTGTAGGCTTTTAGTTTACGTAATGAACGAGATATTTTTGTGTACAAAGGAAAACTAATTAAGCGATATTTAAGAAAAATTCCCTTAAAACGTCTCTTTTTGCGATTCTTTTAGTTATTACGGGGCAACACAACAAAATAGGTGAATAATAAAACGTAGTTGTGTGTCCTATTTTATGTTCAACTTAAACTAAAAATTTCATCTTGATCCATCAAATAACAGCAGAGGAAATATGTTTTTTACACTTTTCACAGAGCTCATAATAATAGATTTTCATGGAAGTACGAGTATGACTTTGTGTTAATGTTCCGTTTTATTTTTCTATAGAAAACAAGTGATACAAATTATTCTAGTTGATTTTCTCATTCGTTATATTATGACAGATTCCCAGTACCGAGAAATCCCCCAGGAAGGTTTTATGGTTTGTTGGTCCATGGTATTATAGAAATTATTTCAAAGCAATAATTTTACTGTTGTGCGGTTATATTATGTTATTTTGAAAATACTTGTTGTTTTGGTATTCTACAATGAATACTAATTCCAAACATGTCTGCTGGTATGTGAAATTATAAAAAAACTCTCGAAGTTTTTTTCGTAGGGCATGTATTCTTATTACATGCCCTATTTTTCGTGATCCCCATTAGCCCTATTTCTGGCAAAATACGCACTACTCCTCGTTAAACAGGATGTCTGCTACATACTGCCGTATATCAGTACGCCCCAAATTGGTGAATTATCAATTTTCAGTTTAAGTTGAACATAAAATAGGACACATAAATACATTTTATTATTCACCTAGTTTGCAGTGTTTCCAAATAATAACTAAAAGAATCTCGAAAAGGGACTTTTTAGGGAAATTTTCTTAAATATTATCGAATTATTTTTCCTTTGTATGCAGAAATGTCTCGTTCATTACGAAAACTGAAAACCTAGAATCTTACAAATCGATCGAGGTATAACTTACTCCAGTGTTGTACTGACGGTAGGAACATTAACACAAAATCATAGCCTACCTGTACTTCCATGAAAATCTATTATTATGAACCCTGTGAAAAGTGCAAAAAACATATTTCCTCTACTGCTACTTGAAGGATCAAGATGAAATTTTAAGTTTAAATTGAACATAAAATAGGACACATAAATACATTTTATTATTCACCTAGTTTGCAGAGTTGCTCCGTAATAATTGAAAGGGACATTTTTAAGGGAATTTTTCTTAAATATCGCTTAATTAGTTTTCCTTTGTACACAGAAATGTCTCGTTCATTACGTAAACTGAAAGCCTACAATCTTACAAATTGATCGAGGTATAGCTTGTTCCTCTATTGCACTAACGGTCTGATCTACGGTCATTTAAAGAGATCTCATCGATGTCTGTAAATATACACGGGTGCTAAAGGGTTAAGGTCCCCAGGACCCAGATATTGCACTTATATGTTGACCAACAACTATTTTTCGATTCTAAGGTCCCTAACGAACATTTCTAATATAGTGGTAAAAGTTCCGTAAGGAGGGGGAGTTATAACCCCCTTGGCCCTTGGTCTTTGTAATCGAAGTCAATCGTAGTATCTGTAGAGGTTATGCTGCTAACAATATATAGGTTTTTGAATGTAGTTAAGTGTGAATCACATTGTGTGTCTACAATCCCAGAACGACGCAAATAAAATCTATTGTAGTATTAAGTGTTTTTGAGCCCGGTTGTATGCTGTGTTTTCGAGTGTGGTCGTATGCTGAGGCAACAAGAGGACGCACGGTGGTTCCATTCAATTGCCACTCACGCGTAATATATATTGTCCTCCCATCTGCGCCTAGGTCTTCTTAATGGTCGTTTTCCGTTTGGTCTTCCAGTCAAGACTTTGAAAGCGTTTCTACTTTCTTCCATTCTAGCTACATGACCCGCCCACCTAAGCCTCCTAGACTTGACGATCCTAACAATGTTGGGTAAACCATATAAATTATGTAGTTCCTCGTTATGAAGTTTCCACCATTCCGCATTCCCGTTCCTCTTGGGTCCGAATATTCGTCTCAGGATCTTGTTCTCAAATACTTTCAGTCTATGTTCTTCCCCTCAGAGTAAGTGACCATGTTTCGCAACCATACAGAACAACAGGCATGATTAACGTTTTGTATATTTTAAGCTTCAAATTCCTCGACAGAATTCGCGACGACAAGAGATTTTGAACCGAATAGTAACACGAATTCCCTGCTTTTATTCGACATTTAATTTCTTCGTGAATATAATTTTCATATGTTAATATTGATCCTAGATATTTGAAAGTATCCACTTTATCAAAAGTATTATTTAATATTTTAACGCATCCATAATTTGCTGTATTACGGTCCCAATGCACTACCATCTATTTAGTTTTCTCTGCATTTACTTCTAAATCCATGTCCCTGCAAGCGTTTAATAAGATCTCTGCATTTCTTTCTATTTTTCTCCTATCGTCCCGTATTAAATTTACATCATCAGCATATGCCATAACCTAGTGAATACCGTTCAACTGTAGGCCTGGTTGCTATCTTTGATTTTCCTTATAGCGTATTCCAGAACAAAGTTGAATAATAATGGCGACAACTCATCTCCTTGTTTTAGGCCATTTTCGACGTGAAAGCTCGTGGACAAAAATGTCCCTATCCGGACTTTACTTTGGGATTCATTTAAACATATCTTAACCCTAAAAACACCAAGGTGGGTTCAACGGACCCCATTAATTAAATTTTTGTATTTAGAATTTTTTGTATTTCGCCTACCTTTATAGTTTTCTGTGCCAACTATATTTGCACTTTTCTGTTCTTTTGCCTGATTTTGAATGTTAGGTCTGTTTTTGATTTTTATACTAGGCTTTGAGTGCAAAATAGTAACGTTAAAACCCAAGATGGATCTATTGGTCCCTTATACATTAACCGAGGATTATCATTGTAAATATCACTATCTAGGTGTTAGCAACACTGGAGTACTCAGAGTTGGGAATCTTGCTGCGATCAGGATTGGGAACAATAAGATTGTCACGTGTAGATCGTTTCCTGCTACTTTTGCTTTTTTATTACATTTCGCTCTTCTGACAGTGCAGTTGTTGACAAAATTTTGTTTCTTGTTGCACAATGGCGAAAATTGCATTCGTTCAGAAGAAATCCCTGAATTGTTAGACGAAGTTTGTGACTAGGACATGGACTTCATAGATTTTATGGTAGGAGACGAGAGCTATGTTTCTAGTGATAGTGAAAACGATCACGTAATTGTGATTTCAGCAGAGAGTACACTGAGAAAAAAACTACTAGGATTTCCGTGTGGATACATCGTATTTACGCAGGTGCGCTCCTTAAGTAATGCAATTTCATGTATAAAAGTACAGCAGGTGGGAACACCATGCCAAGTCTGGAGTTCGGCGTCGAACTAGACTCGCTGTGATTGGATAATTTTATTCACATGATTGATTTCGTGTTAAAAACTATTACTCTCGTAAGGTAGGGAGTCACAGATTTAGAAAGAACCAAGAGGGCACACTCGTAAGAAGGTAGTAACAACATTATATACCTAAGTTACTACCGTCGGGATGGGTATGGCGTTAATTCTAGATTTGAAATGGTGGTCCCACACAGGCCCGTATCCACGGAGGGGCTAGGGGGGCCGGGCCCCCTTAAACTTTGGCTGGCCCCAATAAAAGTTTCACGATAGGCTTGCAAATGAACTATAATATGGTGATGAAGTATAATATGATTGGGTCGGGCCCCCCCTAAATTTTTGGGCTGGCTACGGGCCTGGTCCCACAATACAAAATTTTCGCTGGACAGTGGTGTAGATCGTACTACTGATGAAACAACATTACTTAATGAGGTGACGCGCGTAACCTGGTAAAAACAGCATTTACATGCCGACTGGATTATGCATTTTTTTTTTCCTGTAGCAGCAGGCCCGTATCCAGAGGGGTCAAGATGGCTTGCCCCACTAAATTTTTGCTGCCCCCTAAAATTTTCACGTTAGGCTTGCAGAAGAACTATAATATGGTTGGATCGGGCCCCTCTAACTTCAGCCGCCCCCCTTCCCCTACATTTTTGGGCTGGCTACCGGCCTGAGTAGCAGTTTTGAATCGGATGATACTAGAAATAATATATCAGAAACGAGTGACGTTTACAGAAGTAAACTTGTTCTAATTCTAGTAGAACTAAAAGTTTTAACATTGTAAAATCAAAACTGAACAAAGTTGTGTTACCTTCGTCAAAGGAAGTAAAGACTCAAGAAGATAGTTTCCAATTGTTTGTCGGGACAGGCATCATCCAGAAAATTGTTCAGCATAGAAACGAGGTGGCTATTAGAGTACTGAATGATAAGGCAAGTATATGGAAACCATGTGACTCACAAGAAATCCTTGCTTTATAGGTTTGCTGCTAATCGCAGGATCATTGAAATGGAATAACTTAGATGTAGGCTAAGTATTCTTTGGGATTCAGAACTTGGACCTCGACTCTTTTGAGCAATAATGACTAGAAATAGATTTCAATTACTTTCAAGATTTCTGCGATTTGATGACAAAAATAGTAGGAGTGAGAGAAGAAAGAAAGATAAGTTGGCCCCAATTCGGGATGTGTGGGAACAAGTCAATAAATCTCTTCAAAAGCATTATTTGCCTGGAGTCAATATTACTGTTGATGAACAATTGGTTCCATTTCGCGGACGATGTCCGTTCAGAATGTATATCCCATATAAACCGGACAAATATGGCATGAAAGTATGGTGGGCTTGTGATTCGGCAACCTCATACCCTCTCAAGGGCATTCCATACTTGGGAAAAGAAAACAACGCAAAGGCTGAACCAGGACTTGGAGCACGGGTAGTTACTCAGTTAATTGAATCTTATTATAAAAGTCATAGAAATGTGATTTGTGATAATTATTTCACTGATTTCAATTTGGCAAAAGACCTGTTAAAAAATTGAGTGACAATGGTGGGAACGGTTAGAAAAAAAAACAAAACATTTGTACCGAAAGAATTCTTAGTAGATAGGAAGAAAGAGGAGAATTCTTCACTGTTTGTTTTTTATGAAGATTTTACTCTTGTTTCCTGTTCCAAAAACAAAAAGTGTGTTTTATTACTATCTTCCATGCATTATGACGGCAGTGTGGTAGTGGAGAAAGAAAACAAACCAGAAATAATCATGTACTATATTGAAACGAAAGGCGGTGTGGACACCTTGGATGAAATGTTACATGAACATTCCTGCATGAAAAAACCAAAACGTTGGCCTCATGCAATTTTATGAACCTGATTGATGCTTCTGTTCTTGCCGCATACGTTGTGTGGATGAAGCTCTATCCGGATTGGGAACAATCCAATGCAAACAGAAAGCGATTCAAGTTTTTGATGGAATTGGGTCGAAATTTAGCTCTTCCTCATCTGATGAAAAGAAGCCAGGTTGGGCTTCCAAAGCAAATTCAAGAAATGCAAGCAAGAATTTTGGGTAAACGCAGAGTGGAAACCCTGAAGATTTCAGATCAGCATGGTACTGCCAGAAAAGGTATTTCTTGTGTCCAACGAAGAAAGCACGGAAACAAAATGAAATCTTTAAGTTTTACGTCCCACGGTTATGCCGGTTAGGCTAAAGGAGACGGTGATAATGAGAGATGAGTGAAATGGTGTAATGAAGAAAGTGGGAGGAAACGGGAGAACCCCGAGAAAACCCACGAGCACGGTGTTTGTCCACCACAAAGTTCACTTGGCGGGGGCTGGGATCGAACCCGGGACCCCAAGCACCAGAGGTGAACGCTCTACCACTGAGCCACCGCGCCAAAGCACGGAAACAGAAGCAACAGTGCGAAGTATGCTAGAAGAATGTGTGTAACGAACATTCTGTGGTAAAGCCTCTCTCTGTGCGTTCGTTGTAAGTAAATTATTCGCTGGTGTGATTTTCTGCGTAAATTCATAATTCGTTGTCAAGAAATCAACATATTATGTTATATCAAACTGTGAAATTATATTTTGAAATCCACGCAGAAACATTTTTATTACTAAAGTGAATTTGGAACAAGGACTACTGAAGTGGAAATTTCTGATGTACGGTATTCTCAATTATACCTTTTGTAGCGGAATTTCGTTTGAAACGAAAAGAGTTTCACACTTAGCATATGTTTGCTTTCTATTGTATGCCCTTCTAAAGAAACTTAAGAAGTGTTAAGATGATACGATTTATATTCTGTAAGGGCTGTGATATCTCTCCAAATAATGCAAATAAGAAAAATACTTATACTCGTAATAATATATTTCTCAGATGGTACAACATTCATACCTTACAAAGCTTTTTTTAGTGTAAACTAAAATTAAATTAACCGAAACTAACCTAACCTAACTAAACATTGTAAAGCATTAATATTCTATAACAAAATCCTTTAAAATAAAATAATATCATGTATTGATATGTATGGGTCCAACGGACCCACCTTCTCCATTTCTGTATGTAAAATACCTTGGTGTTTCTAGGGTTAATTAATCTAATTAGCTTTCTCGGTATTTCAAGTTGTGCAAGAACGTTGTATAATGTTTCTCTCCTAACCGAGTCGTAAGCCTTTTTAAAATCAATAAATAGTTGATGTACCGAGGTATTGTATTTCCACTTCTTTTGGACTATTTGGCGAATGGTAAATATTTGGTCGATAGTTGATCAGTTTCGTTTAAATTTGCACTGATAATCTCCAATAATTTCATCTGCGTATGGGGTCAATCTTGCTAATAGAATATTTGAAAGGATTTTATAGAATGTTGACAGAATAGAAATGTCTCGATAATTATCACAGTCAGTTTTGTCGCCTTTCTTGTGAATTGGAACAATGATTGATTCTTCCCACTCTTGTGGCAATTCTTCCTTGTTCCAGATAAGGAGAATGAGTTTGTGTATCTTGTTCCACAATTTTTCGCCTCCAGCTAAAATTAACTCGGCCGGAATTTCATCTACAGCCCGAGATTTGTGTTTCTTTAATTTCTTTATAGCGGTTTCTACTTCTGTTTGGTTAGGTTCTGGAATATACGGTTCTGCAGTGTGTATCTCCTTTTCTTCACGCACATTAGTTTTTGGCCGCGTGTTAAGCAAATCGTCAAAGAAATCTTTCCATCCATTTACGATGCTATCCGTATCAGTGAGAACAGTTCCGTCATCTTTCTTTAATATATAAGCACGAGGTTGATAGCCTTTGTTAAATTCGTTGATCCCCTTATACATGTTCAGAATGTTTTTATATTTACTATTATGTTCAAGTTCCCTAATTTTAGCTTTCAAAAAATCGTGTTTCTTTGTTCTAAAAGTTTTGGAAGTTTCCCGCCTGATGTCTACAAAATTGTGTGTACTTATTTCATTCGTGTTTTGTAGCCAACGTATCGATTTTTGTCTGCTTTCTTTTCTATGCTAGTTTAATGTATTCCTGATCGAACCATGGTTTGTTCCTATGTATTTTCGCGTGTCCCAATTTTTCTATTGCTGAACTTTTAATGCTATCTCTAATTTCAATCCAAGTATCCTCAACACTAGTGCACTCCGAATCTTCTAAATAAGAGAATCTATTCGAATCTTCAATCTGGTATTCCTCTCTCACCTGGCTCTCATCTAATTTCTTTAAATTAAATGTCTCTGTTTTTGGACATTGAATATTTCCTTTATTCAACGATAATCACTCTTTTATTATCGCTGCTACCTGGTAATGATCAGTGTCACAATCAGCCCCTCAAAACGACCGGACATCAATTATGCTAGATTGCCTTCTTCTATCTACTAAAACGTGATCAATTTGATTATGTGTTTTTCCGTCTGGTGAAGGCCAAGTGTATTTATGAACGTCGCGATGGGGAATTGTATACTCTTTACGATTAGGTTTTTGGATGTTGCAAAGTTCACGAGTCTAACACCATTATCATTTCTTTCCTTATGCAGACTTTCGTTCCCTATAATCGGTTTGAAAATATCTTCTCGTCCTACCTCCGCATTGAAATCCTCTAATAGAATTTTCATATGGTATCGCGGGAGTTGGTCAAATATCCGTTCCACTTATTCGTATAAATTTTCTTTTGTATCGTCATCCTTATCTTCTGTTGGGGCATGTACATTTAAAACAGTAATATCACACCACCGACCCTTAAGAGTAATAAAAGAAAGTCTGTCATTAACGATTCAACCCGCTTAATTGCTGGTATTAATATTCGTTTGTGAGCGAAAAACCCTGTTCCTAATTGGTGATTTTTATTTCTTTCCCCGCAAAAGAACGTAGAATTTCCGGAATTCACCGATCCATTTCCTTCCTACCTAACTTCCTGAACTCCTACTAGGTACATCCTGTATTTCTCTAGCTCACTCGTTACGGATTTCAACGCGCCTGCCCTATAGAGACTGCTAATATTCCATGTTCCAAATCTCATGTCCATTGGGTATATTAGGGGGTATGTGGGCGTCACTACGGATTTTGTATAGGGACTCCAAACGCCATTGTTACATCACTGACTTGAATTTTTATGTTACGTCATATTTTAATCTTGGCTTGCTTGTCCGTGTTTAAGTTAGCCAAAAGAGAGTTCTTTCGAGCTAATGTGGCACGGTACCGGTAACAAGTAACTCATCATTCATGCATCTTGTTGACGCGTGGAAATTGTATATTTTTAAATAGTTCTACTTTTAAATTTAAGGATGTAGTCTATACTCTTAGTTTGTTGTCTCCATCCGTTGTTAAACCTATCAGTATTATTACTAATAGTATCAGTATTATTTAACCATATATATATTGTTTTGCCATGTCATATATATTGTACTTTTCATTAAAAGCATCATGTTACAATTGTTCCAATGCTCTGTTACAATTGACCCTGGCACGGGGACGTTTGTAACAAGACAGATGCTGTCATAAAATTTTTCGTAACTTTCTATATTACAAATTGTCATGTATGAAAAAATTGAATGGAACAACAAAGCTTCATTTAAGATATTGTATAATTTTCAGACTTAGTGGAGCATAAACATGTGAGAAAAAAATGTAAAATTTGTTACAATAGTCCCCGGTCTCCCCTACACAGTGTACATAAATGTCATTAGATAAATTAAGTAACTTATTTCTCTTGATATAACAGTTAATCGGACATGCTTTAAAACTATCCATCAATTATACTCTTATCTGACCTCTCTTGTTTCAATCATATCAGGGGTAAAAGTGGAATTGAAAAGGTAGGTAGGCCATCTCCCGTGAATATCTCTGCCCATTGTAATTTTTTAGGAAATCGAAGGACGCCATGGATGGTATTTGGAAGTGGAGGACGACGTCCCCTCACTTTTACCCCTTGATCATACCTTGACGTTCAGAAGAAAATTCCTTTCTCAGAAGAAAAGTTCAATAAAAGCAGATATACAATGTAATACGAGGCTGTGTAATACATAATACACATGTAATACGACAATGTGTAAACAATAGATTTAACATTCACTTTTTCCTTCTATTTCTATACTTCTACCATAGAGGTATTTTCGGCCTTCATCTATCTTCTCTCCTACAGAAAATTGACACGTCCTCTTCCCCAGTGCTAGAGACGCCTGTGAGCCAACTATATATCATTCCTCAAGCTACTGTGTTATTATATGCATCTTCTTCGTTCACGTTCTATAGGAACCGTTTTTATACATTTCACAATGGCTTTCTTATGTCAATACTAGAGGAGAAGGAGACGCATACACATAGGAAGAAAAGAAAGAACATTACCAACATCGATCACAAAGGCTAAATCGATCCTGTTATCTTTTGTGCTTTTTACCATTGCTAATTGCATGTCAATGTAAATATAAACTAATTGTTTTTTTTTAAAAAGTGCTATTGTCATTGAATATATCACGTATTGATTACGTTCCGCCCAGTTTTATAAGTGGTGGTGGTACATAGATTGTTATATTTTACATTTCTAATATCAACACAGCTATAACATTGTATACCATTGTGGTATTATGTAGTAACATTGCCTTTAGACAGCCAGGGTCGGATCCAGGGGGCGCCCAGAAGGAGAAACTTTCTTATTTTATATAAAAATAAAACTCATACCAGAGTTTGGAGCTCTTGAAAGTAGCTCTAAGTAGCAGTATTACAAACCAACGCCCGCCCCAGAAGTACGTCCTGGATCCACCCTTTATTGAACTTGGCTCGTGGAATTGCGATTTTTTTTTCTGATAGTGCTAATGCATGGTTTCAATATCACCTTACTAAATTTAAATGTGCCGTTTTGAAATATTCAGATCGTTTATAAAAGTCAGTAAAATAGATAAATAAATAATAGGATTTTCTAACTACCTGTAACTAGCTCACTCTATAGATTAAGCAACCGAAGGTTAATTTTTGTAGAAACAAACGCTCTCCAATGAACTATCTTGTATCAAGCCAAATCAGTAATTATCTCCTACAGAGGGAAGTAACCCTCTTCGGGTAATTGCAAACATTAATTTGCAGGAACAAGAAAATAGTTAGTACTAGAATTGTTTATCCAGCAACCCTCTCTACCCGAATTACCTTGATGCATTGTTCTCCAACCCTTATCTTGGTTTACTCAAAGATCTTCGTACAAGCTTCCTACATATGTCCGCAAACTATGAAGCCCCTACGATAACAAAGATGTGTAGACCAATATGTACAATTTTACTTTTTTGTCAGTACATTCATCCAGTGTTGGCACAAATCCCAAGTCACCAGGTCATCTGGATCATTTAGTCACTACATTTGTCCGGTTAACTCGGGTCTATGTATCACTTCTCAAACCGGTCTGACCCAGATAAAAATCGTGAAGCGAAACAGCTGAATATGTTCTGCAGCATTAATGTAAAATAATATAGCGGATTAATAATGTTCATGTCTTGAGCATTTCAAATATAATTTCATAATTATTTCGTCTTTCAATATTGAAAAATAATGCGGTGCTTTTAAATATAAATTATACAAAAAGATTTAATGAAAGATTTTGGACTCAAGTCTTATATTCTACAAAAGTTCTGTAGGCTCGCTCAATTAAAAATTGACAATCTCTCATAAGAAGAGAAACATGTAGTTTTTCTTCTCTGTGATTCTCAGTCTCGGATATAGCTTGTTTATACTCTATTATACTCTGGTAACATTGTAGTTATCTTTCGGTGCAATATTTTGACACATACACAGACGCACACAACAAAGGATAAAGAAAATTATAATTTTATAGTGAGAAGAGAGACACAGGAGAGAACTGTATTTGTTAGAATTACGTCAGCAGCCTCCCTTACATATTCTCCATAATGACGACGTTCCGCCGTCTTCGCGTCACATCGGACCAGGTAAGTCACAGGTCTGACTGCTTCCGGGACACGAAGTTCATGACCCGTTCCACCAAACCTATATGATCGAGAGTGTCATTAGTTGATATATCACGGATATGAGTGAAATTTCAACTTGAATTCAAGCAGTGCTGAACCTAAAATTCTTAGATTTTTAGAGTGAGTCTGTCCGTAACCAGGGAGGGGCTAGAGGGGGCATTGCTCCCTAAACTATTTATTGCCCACTTTAAAAATTACATTCTAGAGAATTTTCAAACTGACTCAAAACTAGTGAAATTTGGTGAATTATATTTACCAAATTAAATACAACTTTGCCAATTCTACTCATTTCTGTGTAAAATTATATGTCTCTTGCTAGATGCACCAAACATCTTCCATTGCCTTTACTCATTTCAAGAATTTCCTATTATTGCAACCATGACAAGCATCCAAGGGTACCAGGTGCACTTTCAAACAAGAGTATCATAGTTCACAACGTTAGTTGTGAATATAAATAAACTGTAGTGTCTCGCTTATTTTAGAAGGTAGAAAATTGAGTGCAAAAGTTGAATAAAACTATTTTGTATTGATATAATCTAAAGTTGCTGTAATATAATTTTGTTCTAAAGTTAAAAAAATAAATACTTCAATTTGAATTAATGTGGAACAAAGTATCTCGCAAAGAGCTTGTATTAAGTACACAAAAGTGAAACAAAAAAATTACGTTCGATTATACATACATAATAATATTTTCTTTTATTTTTTTCTGTTAATAAAATGCAAGTGCTTTGAACTTAGTATTTTTATATCATCATTTTTAGACGTTAATAGAAAAAAATGCTGCAGTAAAGGCTTACGAGAAATTAATAATTTGTAGAACAGTATTAAAAAATAGCCCTTACCGCTGGTCTGGTGAATGTAGCGCGTGAGCTTGAACGTGATCTTGGATTTGATTCCAGTGGAATTCTTAAAGTTCGAGAGCAATGTGATGGTTCGTATTCCACTTTAAACTTTAAGCTTCGCTTTTTTATAGTCTTGCTGCTGAAAAAAGATGCTAAATTTTAACAAACAAACAATCGAGTTTGGCCTACTACAAAATGAAAATGTGAAACAAAATAGTGTTTTTTTTATATATATAGAAGAAACATAATAAATCAATTTTAAAGAACATATAATTATGTCATTATACAATAAAAGTTAATTGGAGTGTTTCGTTAAGACAAAAAAAATCTATGTCAAAATATTCTGTTAATAATATTTTGTGTTCTGCAAATGGAACATTCCTGATTAATGGGACGTGTGCTCACTCTAACGTTCAGTTAATCAGCCTTTGTTTAGTGCAAATACGACGTACAAAGACATTACCATGGCACTACTTGGGATGGCATGACGTACCATGGCACTACAATGATATTACCCCAAGTATCTCAATTGTACAGCATTTTTTTAATCTTTGTATGTTAATGATCAATGTTTTTACTCTTAAATTTGTGTACTGTAATATTGTCAATATAGGATATTATGTATAAAAGAAGCTATAGCTGTTACAAATTCTGTAAATAATAAATAAATATACAATATTTTATGGTGTTCTTTGATGTCTTTGTCATTGCCCCATCAGTATTCATTTCTACTCCCTTCCGTAAGAAATCAGGCTAGCTGCGGGCCTGGAGTGATTGGAGGAGGAGGATACGACATTTTAAAAGACTAAGATCCAGTAATTATTTTTGTGTTATACATACTCGTTACAACAATAAATAAACTTTACATAGGAAAAAAATATCAAAAAGTGCTGTAACATGTGTCAAAAAGTACTGACCATTATTTTAAATGGGAAGTCCATATACCAAATTTCATGTCACTACCTTGTATAGATTCGGAGATATGGGTATTTTAATATAATAACTACCACCCCTATTTTCTTCCTTCCCTTTGAATTTCTAAAAATCCTTCCTCAGTGGTACCTTACGTTACAAATCCTAGGCACTTTCAAAATTGAAAGCTTATAGCTTAAGTAGTTTGGCCTGGGAGTTGATCAGTCAGTTATTCACTCACTCAGGACTTTGTATATATATTCACGCAACAATTTTTATGGAGGTAGTTGGGGGGTACTTTATATCATAGGCCCGTAGTCAAACTCCCTCTATAAAAATTGTTGTGGAAGCACCTGAGGATTCTGAAATACGCATTTTTGGATAAGACACATACTAGTTCCTGAGTGAAGTCTTGACTTGACCAAGGTAGGTCCCATAGTTTTGGAGCTATGAAACTTTAAAATTCATTTTTTCATAATTTCGGCAGCCTATAACACGTAAACGATGGGGTTTTCGCCCTATGTTTATTGGAACTCTCTTATTTGTTTTACTCTCAGGAATCACTCCTCTGCTTTTGCATAACGAATTTAGCGCCATACTATATATATATATAATATACAGAGTGGCCCAAAAGTAGGTATACAGATCTGCATGGATCAAGTAAGGTATTTTAATTTTTAAGATAATGAATTTATTTGCGTTGGTTTGTTCCAAGCTTAAGGTATAAGTGAAAATAAATTAAAAACAGATAAGGAAGAAAGTAAGTCAATAAGTAAATGATAACAATAAGTAAATAACAATAAGTAAATGATATAAAATGTCATGACCGATCAGTATAGGACTGTATACCTACTTTTGGAATGCTCTGTATAAGCGTGTGCGGCAATTTCTGAATGAAATTGTGGGTATTAGAGGAATAACTGAATCTGACATTTCTAAATGCAAATACAAGGTAAGGCAAGATCGGATAAGTCATGTCATGACCACAATATTGAATACTAAGGAGCTTTGGATATGCATTGCCTATCTGTCTCACTTGCGTTATTATTGTTGTAGAGGACTCCCAAATTTGGGTGTTTAAGGCAGTGGCGTCATTTAAGAGTGGCAGGGGGCAATTGCCCCCCGCCAAGAGTTTGAGGAACACATATAGTTAAATCGATCGTCTACTAATATATTAGTGCAAAACGTGAAAGTCTTATGTCGGTCGTGCTCTTGCGAAGTCTGAAATGACACCCCTGGTTTAAGATAATGTGGCGTTTCTGATTTGTAGCACTGACTAGGGATGATTCCATACCGGGACCAAGTACCAGGGAAAAACTTATATATCGTCTGAAAGTTCTTGCCATGAGAAGTACGAAACCCTTTTCAAATCACGGGCAAACCCGCAACCTGATCCTGTATGAGACCAGTTTTTTAGTGTTTGTGACTCTATGTATGGTATATTCGACAGAAATAAAAACGAATGTTTTGATGCATCACGCGTAAGCCCCTGAGCCCATCATGTTCCTGTTTGGTTCACTGCTAGAACGTGACTCGGGCAAGGGTTTGATAATATCATTTTGCACAAAGACTTATTCATTTCGTCAGTGTTGCCAGTGTTATTTTTCTTATTTTTATACTTGATTGGCAACACTGACAAACTGGCGTCATTATAAGGGGAATATCTCCGAAGTATATTTTCTCTACTGGCGAATGATGTTTATGCCACGTTTCATGGATATACATCCAGTGTTACAGAAACCATCTTCCACGTTGTATTTACAATTCGTTGACAACACTGACGAAATGGGTACGTTTGGGTGCAAAGTAATATTATCAAACCCTTGCCCGAGTCACGTTCTAGCGGTGAACCAAACAGGAACATGATGAGCTCAGGGGCTTACGCGTAATGCATTGAAACATTCGTTTTTACTTGTGTCGAATATACCATACATAGGGTCACAAACACCAATAAACCGACCCCATATAGGGTCAGGTTGCGGGTTTACCCGTGATTTGAAAACGGTTTCGCACGTCTCATGGCAAGAGCTTTCAGACGATATATAGGTTTTCTCCTGGTACTCGGTCCCGGTATGGAATCATCCCTAGTGAGTAATGAATGTGATATTGCAAACTTTTGTTCACATGTAGTGTGCTAAAATCTGACAAATGCAATAATCTGAATTAGTGCTGTTTGAAAAATATTACAGCTTTAAGTTGGCTTGACAACACAGTTAATGCGGTGGTATTGGGGTGTATGCCAAGCAACTTTCCCAGCTTGATACCAATTTCGTTTGAAATTTCAGTTTTTCTTTTTTATTAGTTTAAAACTTACAAGAATGTTTCACGGTGAATGGACCACCCTGTATATAACGTATGTATATCCTTGAAAAATTCTAATAGAAAAAGAGAAGCAAAATAATGTCCAGATTTAGGTGCGAGTTTTCTTTTGAACCTCAAACCACGTTCAACAAAGAGATTATATGAGACATAGAAGTGTAAACAAAATGATTGAACTTTTGTTATTATTATTATTTTGTATAATGCGTTTTCTGCTTTGATCTGTGATATATTCATCCAGAACTCCATTAACGATTCGGAAAATCCATTAAATGCAATCAGTTCTATTCGATATCAAACCAATTTACTCCATAAAATAGAAATAAAGTTTAATGTAATATTAAGTTGTTTCACACACCGTACATTCATTGTCTCAGTCCATTAGCTATTATTGATCTCTAACTTAGCTACGAAATGCTATTATGCAAAAGTGGAAATATTGGTAAAACGAAAGAAAGACGATTATCTAAGCATCGCAAAGCACGGCTCCCCATTACTGGCATAAAGGATAGAACATAGCTGCACGACTTATTTCAACCTTACATTACAATAGTAAGAAATCCGTTGTACAGCTTATGCTATGAAAGAGATCAGGAATTGCATATTAAAAGTACAAATACTATCACAACCTAACATTTGTGCTCAAGATAAATGCAGTAATATGATAATTTCAGGAACAAAACCCAAGAAATAGAAAAGAAAACAATAACCAGGTAATTTATTGTTTTGTTATATTGTGTTCATGGTAGGTATTTATTTGTAAAACATTAGTCTGAGATTGAATGTTTCTGTTCAGAAGACCGTAGCAATCGAAGAGATAAGAAAAAAAAAAGGTAAGCTTAAAGATAATCTCATCAGGCCCGTAGCCAGCTCAAAAATTTAGGGGGGGCCCGATCCAATCATATTATACTTTATCACCATATTATAGTTCATTTGCAAGCCTACCGTGAAACTTTTAGAGGCCAGCCAAATTTTAGGGGGGCGGCCCCCCCTAGCCCCTTCCCCGTGGATACGGGCCTGAATCTCATAGACTCCTTTTGCAATTCGCTAGCTGAGGGGCACTATTTCGACAACATACAATTACACAGCTGAACTTTTACTTTCAATCTTGAATTTTACTAAAGTCGGCTGTCATCTTTTACCTCTAATTGATGATCTGTTTTTTTTTTTTAAAAAAAAAAAAGATGAATATAGGAGATACTTGCTCTGTCCTATTGGATCTAAGACAGAAACAGTGGTTGTAAGTGGAGGAAAATTCAAGCAATTATATAATAGTGGCACACCTAGAAAATTTTACCGACAAGAAACGTTTAATTTCGGACTCAATTGTTTTGCACAAGAATTTCAACTTTATGGAACGTGTACTGAGAACCTTGCTGAATTTCTCCCACTTATATCGACGACATTTTGATTTGGAGCAAGAGCAAAGATGGATCTAGAAGGTAACCCCTGACTATGAAAGGTATATCATGATTTACTATAAACTTTCAAAAATATATAAATAATAGCTTCAATAATTTTTGTAAGTAAAAAGGTGGGGGTGCCTAGACTTTCCCGCCCCAGGCTAGATCCTCCACTGAGCAAGAGTATAGAGAAATTCTACGTATTAAGGTTTCAAAGAAATTTAAACAAGTCTACTCATAGGTATAGTTCTTCTCAGAAACCCCCCTAGCCACTCGTTTTCTTAAAAGAAAAGAAACTATTCTCATCTAAAAGAGAATTAAACGAATGCGAATCTTCTTTGTGCAATCATGGTCTCCAATCGAAGACAAAGTAAAACTTTTCCTACATAATTGTAGTAATATAACATATTAAAGACAGTGAGTGGCCAGTTTTATCCGTAGGACTGTACATAAAAAGAACGTTTTCACTTTCCTCTTTCCGAACATGTTAGAACTGTGTTTATTCATAATTCATTAATCTTTCTTTTCTAAATAATTGAACTTGCGTCTTTAACTTAAAACTTCCAGCCTTGTACTGTCTTTTACACAAATGAAAAACCAAATTTAATTTCAACAGTAAAAGAATCTTATATTTTAATGACAAGAGGATGAGAAAATTGAAATTAAGATTTATTTCCTTGCATGGAACTAGACCAGTCCTTTCCAATGTAGTAAAAAGGAAACAGAATTAGATAGTAGTAGCATTCCGATTCAGCAACTTTGTCAATATTAGGGAGACATCCACAAGTTTCGAATGTGACGCCTTGGTAATAGCCTTTGTTGAAATTTCATAAATATATAGTTAAACAAAGTTAGGGCATGAGTTCGCCGAAAAAGCTTCATATTTACCTGTATGTTGAAAGAAATAAGATATTTTATAATATCAATGGAGATATCAGCTAGATTTGATTAAAGTGAATTTTGGAAGAGCATTTGGTAGTACTCGTACGTGTTCCCGAAGTTAAGGTGAGCGTACGTGGAGAGATTGTGTGCAAATCATTTATGGATAAACGTCGTGGCGTTTTCAGAAGTAAGGTAATGTTGCATGAAATTCGTCAATTAGTTCACAACTATTACATTTGTAAAACTATGATCAACAAACCTCTAAAGGAAATGTTATTGTAGTTGAAACAACTCAAAACCTGAGTAAGCTAGTTATATTATTATTATTATTATTATTATTATTATTATTATTATTATTATTATTATTATTAGTTTTGTTTGTTTGTTTGTTGAAGTGTAGCGTCCCTTTCCAGCACGGAGGCTGCATGACGAACTAATTGATCTTGATCTTAGTAAGCTGCTTAGTTTTCTATGATAAATACTTATTCTCATTGGATACGAAATTTGAGAAGTAAATTCATCCAATAATAAGTTAGCCATGTAGAAATTAAAAGAAAATTTTTAGTTACGATGTTTCAAACTATCGTTATAGTAATTATACGCTGTTTAAAGGTCTTGGATATCGCGAGTTTAGTAAAGTTTGTGAAGTTCGGAAGGTGTTTCAACATCACATTCGACAAAAAGAAACAGCCACGCTATGAAGATTATGCAGGGCGTTAAGAGTTTTTGAGGAAAAAATGAAAGAATAAATTCATGTCTCCAGTCAGCTTTCTTGAAAGATGCGTAGTCGAAATCACTCACGCACTTTAATATATGTCTTCCAAGGCTAATAACTTGCCACTAGCTTCCGTTCAATTTCACTTTTAAATCCCGTACCTTGTAAAGCGCACCTACCAAAGAAGATAGGAAGAACATATACTTACTGAAAATGATACACAAGAAGGTAAAGAACTCTTATGTGGCATTAAAGTTTTGAATCTTCAAGTAAAAAGAAAATACAGGCGAGGGATTGTGGTAGAACCCGCGTTACATAAGTTTATTAAGGATCTATATTAAGAATTATTGGGAATAAATTATTTGTAGTTACATGGAATGGGTTTGTAAGAAGACAGCTCACGCACTAAATACGAACTTATTCTATGAATAACAAATTACAAGACTGATAACATGAAATGATGATGGAAGAGTTAAAGCCAAAATTAAGGAATGCCAGATAAAATAATGTGTCCTATAAATCCTAAACCAGAAATTGTTAAAATCACCTTTCGTTAAGTAGAAGGACTTAAGAAGTTGAGAGAACTCAAAAATCAATATATCAGAAGGAAGAGAATCTCTTGAGTTTTGGTATGAATATCTTATAACCTAAAAGGATTTTAAATGTTTTGTCCAAAAATCTGTAAAAAAAAAAAAAAAAAAAAAAAAAGGTTATGCAGTTATTGTTATGTGAAATCAATAATGTTACTCGGTATTTGAATTTATAGTATATTATAGTAGAAACTGTACTTTGAATGATATTAAGATTGTCACGCACTTTGATTCTTATCTTAAGAGATCATAGACGTAGCTTTTGGTTTAACACATACACTTGAGCTATATAAGAAAGATGCCTAGTGACTACTTAGGTATGGTGGATGCATGAATTAAGATATGCCTTCAATCAGAATATTACCATACACACATTACACGAACTTTACGTTATTAAAGCACTTGAGTCTTTAGAATATTAACTTTATACAATTAATTATCAAGCGTTGTACAAGTCCGATAAACGTTTTGCCCTCACTAATCGTGATAATTGCTAAACAATTCAAGGTTATAGACATCCTCAGGGCCCAAAGTGGTTCTAAAAAACAACTCATAATTTCAACAAAAGCAAATCTTAAGGAAACTCCTTTTTATTTGGAAATATCATGTACAGTATTTGGTATGCTCAACTAAACTGTTTCACATTTTAAGATTTTTGTTTTGATTAATATATTTTCTAATTCAATTTACTTTTTTGGACCTGGTTTTAGTATAATAGGCATATTTTTAAATGCAATTTTAAGTAATGCATACTTTGCTTGCCACTATCAAATATGTGATTCTGATAATATACCATTTATTTTGCAGAGAGGTAAGACATCAATACCAAATGCTACTCAACAGAGACAACCTACCAACATTCTTTATCGTTCTTGCATTATATCACACCACATATTCGATTTCCATCCTTTCAGTAACTCAACAGAACACAGCAACAGCTTTGACAGATATTATTCTAGACATAACTTTACACAATTTTAATGATGACCGAATTTTACCAGTAATAACAAAATCAAAGTTTTACCAAGTGTTGCCAGAACTCCTAAGGAACTTGAGTTTTAATATCAGAATACCAATACTTCTAGTGAACAACTTTGATCATTGGAGAACTAGTAATATTTCTTTAAATCACAAAAGTCTTCAATTCCTTCTGTTCGAAGATAATAAAGATTCCTTTAGCGAATCTCTCAAGTTCTTAAGTAAATTAACTCTGTGGAATTCGAGAGCAAAATTTTTAGTGGTAACTCAGTGCTTAAGCTTTCATGAGATTGAATCAATATTTGTGGAAGCAGTTCGCAAGTTTATAAACAATGTAATAGTTCTTCAGCAATACCAATGCAAAATTAGTTTGAATGATAATGGTAACAGTATATTCAACATTTACTCAAATCTTCCGTATTCTGATGGAAAATGTAGTAACACAACTGTTGTTGTGAAAGAATGGCAAAACAGCAATTTTATCCAAAAGAATGACTTGTATTCTAATAAAATGGCTAATCTTTATGGATGTTCACTTAAAGTTTGCGTTGTTACTTCCCCACCAATGATAACAATGAAGAAAGCAGCAGATGGAAAAGTCAGTTTAGATGGTTTCGAGAGTAAAATTATCTTTGCTATTGCTTCGAAGATGAATTTCATTCCACAAATTTCGACTGCTTCTGATGGAAAACTTTGGGGTCTTCTATACTCGAATGGCAGCGGAAACGGACTTCTTGGTGACTTACTATACAGGAGAGCAGATATAGGTATTGGTGCAATTGCACTGAATAAAAACAGATTCACTTTGCTTGATATGACCCAGACATATGAGACCGGGTGTTTCGCATGGATTGTACCTAAAGCATTGTTCTACCCTTATTGGATGAGTTTATCTCGTGCTTTCTCACGTAAAATGTGGATTCTTGTAATTATTAGTTCCATATCCACAATTATTGGTCTTGACATTGTGCAGTTAAGAGATAAACTGTCTATGAAACCCTGCAATACAATTCTTACTGTTTTCTCCGCAACGTTTTGGGTTTCAGTGCCTGTGATTCCAAAACATATGAGATACAGAATAATATTTATATTGTACTTATACTTTTGTGTGATCGTAATGTCAGCGTACGTATCATCCCTCACAAGTAGCCTAACAATACCCAAATACATGAAAGATATTGACAGTTTAGAAGAACTTCTTAGTTCTGGATTAAGTTTTGAAGGACATCCTAATTTCTTGAAATTTTTTAAATTTCTAGGTGAAATTCCTGACAAAATTATGTCCAAATATGTTGTAAACCGAAACTTTGTCAACTTGCTTGACCGTGTTGCTCAACAAAGGGATGTAGCCATGCCTTTTAACAAATTTACTTTAGTTTACCTTTCCAGGATGAAGAATTACCTAGGTGGACAAAATAAGTCTTTAGTTCACATACTTCCTAAGTGTATGCTTACATATTCTATTCATGCTTTTCTGAGCAAAGATTCGCCTTATCTTGAAAAAGTCAATGATGTTGTAGTACGACTCTTCGAGGGAGGATTCATATCGAAATGGGTACTTGATGCGACCAGAGGATCTCATGATATATTACAAAAAGATTTAGAGGAAGGCGGCCAAGATAACACTGTAGTTAAGCTAACTCTAGATCACTTAACAGGTCCTTTCATCATACTTCCATTTGGTCTAGCATTAAGTACTTGTGTTTTTCTATTTACGCATTTGCAAGCAATAATCAGAAGTAGAGTTCAACAAAATAGTAAAGTACGTAAATCACTTTAATGATATTACTCGTGAGAATGTGGTCCTAACAATTAAAAAAATGAAATAAAGATGTGTAGACAAAATGTAATAGTTTGAAGTGAACTGTTGAAACTGTTTCTCAGTTTTGAGAAATTTGATAATGTCCATATATTTATAAAATACTGTGAACTACACAAGTTCGACTCGACTTTGGGGGTAGTTCTCGTTACTGATGAATTAAAAGTCACTAGATTTCAAAAAGGAAGTAGGCATTACAAAATATTTCTGACACTCTTAAGTTACATTACTCTTTCTAATTGCAAATGTTTAGCATGACAAACATTAGAAATTGAAAATTTGTGCGATTTGGGAATGGTGGACTTTAAGATAGTCTATGTCGCATTTAAAGAGAAGTCAATTTCCTGTTTGCCTAAAGATCAAACATACAATTAGAAACTTGACAAGTGTTCGTCACTTGTTGTAACACCTCAAAGAAAAAAAACTGTGTCAGATAACTATTTTATAAGTATTTCTTGAGTTCGAATATATATGTACTACTCGAATATATAAGAATTACTTTAACTGATATATAGGTATATAGATATAGAGATAGATAGATAGATAGATAGATAGATATTGATATAGATATATAGATAGTTACCAATTCCTGAAATAAATCATACACATATTTGAAACTATTTGATAGTAGAGTGTATAACACAATATGAGTTAAAATTATATCATATACGTGTAAAAGAATATATGTATATACAATTCTTATCTTACTCTATAGAAACAATCTGTAATTAATGTACATTGTATTGTGGTGTCAAATCCACGATTAACGTGACTGATGTAATGACATTGTTCCATATACATATCATCCCTATTCGTTATATCTCTTGCTTTGTGACTTTAGATCTAGAATGAGCTGAAACTACCTTGCAAATCACACATTCATTTCCGTCTAGAGAGAATCTTTATCATATTCTTCTGAACTTAAGGAGTTGTTGCCTCTAGAGAAGAATTATTCTTCAAAATAAAATGTTCTTACTAGATGACTTCGACATTAAAGTGCGTGGAATTGACTACAATGGACAATGGCACAAACGAACCAGATGAAAATGTTTAGAAATGAAATAGAAAGAATAAAAAAATGTAAAGACATAAAATTTGACAGTTTAAAGAATAAATATTGAAGTAAGACTACTTAGTTTCATGTAATACTTAGTAGTTTCATGTGCATTTCACAGAATATTTAAAACAACTGAATTGAAAACTCAGATGTTTTACAAATTCTTCTCCTAAGGAAGACTGAGAAATAATGAAAATACATGGTAACGATTATCATGACTTATTTATTCTAAAGCACTATTATAAATGTATTTCATAAAATATTTGTCATTGAATTCAAAGCAAAATCGATGTCAAAAGAACCTCAAAGTGCGAGTTTTGTGACGCAATATTTCAAAAGGGCTTAGATACAAAATGAAATCAAATTTAGATGAACTATCATATAAAGCTGAGATATATGATTAAATTTGGATAATAATTTCACGTGAAGCAATGTAACACCGTTCCTAATTATTGGGGAATTCAAATGTGAAATATGTGAGAAAATACTAAATTTTTATTCACATCCACCTAAAAATACTTTTTGTACATCACAAATCACTGAATGTCTACATACGGTGTTTTGTGATCCTGTTCCTCGTGATACTAAGCATTCTAAATCATTACAACTTACAAGATTACAAGTATTTAATAAAAATTGGGGTGTTATTTGCAATAATTTTGCAAATTTTTTGCAAATGATTCTGTACTGTACATTTAATACCAGTTGAAGGAAACATAACGTTCGTTGCTCTGAGCACAACATAGAAAAAGTAATGGGTTCTACTATAAGTTTTCTTCATTTGCTTTGACAAAGTGAGATGGGTCTCTTCTGCTAACATCATTTTGTTAGCTTACTTCATTAACTTATTATTTTATGTGAACAAATAAACCGTTGATGAACCAAACGAGTAGAAGTAGGAAAAACATTCTTATTCACGTTCGAATCTCAGTGCGGGATTTTTTTACTCGTTCTTCAGATTTTTCTCAGACCTGTCAAACAAACATTGCAATTGAACCTTTAAACATTGCCTGATAGGCTTCCTTAAAATCACCCCTTCCTCTCCTTCATTGTCAACGTTTCCAGTGTTAGTTATTCTGCAGTTGTACCTAAAATCAGCGCGGCAGATATGATCTGATGTACCAAAAAGCACAAGAATTAGGAGGGAAAGTTAACAAAAGTATACGAACGTTCAGCATTGAAGATCAACAAGATAATGTAACCACTGACCATCAAAGAATCCTTAGAATTTGGGAGGAATACATAAAAGATCTGTATGATCAGAAGAACCGCCCCAAAGGTATTGCGATCGAAGCAGAAGAAGAGGTGGATGATGATGAAAAAGAACCCAGTACATTGAAAAGTGAAGTAGTACAAGCAATCAAAGACATGCGAAGGTGAAACGCCACTGGAGACAATGATATACCAGTATTTTTGCTCAAGGAATTAGGAGACAACGCAATGAAAGTACTGACTTCACTTATTAACAAGATCTACCTGAGTGGAGAATGGCCAAAGAATTTTCTTGATGTTACAATCATTGCATTGTCCAAGAAAAAGCAAGCAAAGAAGTGCAGCGATCACAGAACCATTAATCTGATTTCTCACACTGGAAAGATCATTGCACGCATCTGAACAGGCTGTTGGAAAGTAAGATAGATGAAAAGTTAGAAAGTCAATTTGGATTCCGGAAAGGAAAAGGCACCAGAGATGCTACTGGATTGGTGAGAATTATATCAGAAACAATTCTTGATGTAAAGGAAGAGTTGTGTTTGTGCTTCATCGACTGGCGAAAAGCTTCGACCGAGTCAATTGGACGAAACTTTTGAAAATACTTAAAGAAGTCGGAGTCAACTGGAGAGATGGACGACTCATTCAAATCCTGTATATAGGACAACGAGTGAAGTTGCGCTTGAATGAAGGAGAAGCCAATAGTGTGGAGATTGGAAGATGAGTCAAACAAGGATGTAGTTTGTCGCCCCAATTATTCAACATTTAAAGTGAATGTTTAATGAAGGAAGCATTAATGGGAATTGGAGATTTCAAGATTGGAAGGCAGATCATTAACAAGACCATAATAGCTAAAACTAAAGGAGGACTACAGGAGATGATTGACAAAATAGTTGACACTGGAAACTGTATGGAAGGGAAATTAATATCGAAAAGTCGAAAGTCATGAGATTATCCCGTGGAAATACGCCCTTACGTATCAGAGTAGAACAAAAAGAACTTAAAGAGGTCGACAATTTCAAGTATCTGGGAAGTATTTTGACGAGAGACGCTTACTACATCAAAGAGATCAGGTCAAGAATTCCCATAGCTAAAGAAGTATTCAAGAAGAAAAGATCACTCTTAACTAGCACACTCAATATTAGACTTAAGAAGAAGTTGCTCAAGGGCTATATATGGAGCATTGGACTTATGGTTCAGAGACTCGGGCATTACGGAAGTTAGAGACGAAATATTTAGTGAGCTTCGAAATGTGGTGTTGGAGGAAGATGGAGAAGATAAAATGGACAGAGAGAGCAACAAACGAAGATGTTTTAAAACAGATAGGAGAGAAGAGGATACTTCTAGCCACCATCCTTCGTAGAAAGGCCAAATGGATTGGACACATCTTGCGAAGAAATTATCTTTTTCACACAGCTTTAGAAGGAAAGATGGAAGGGAAGCGAGGAATAGGAAGAAGAAAAACACATCTGATCGATGATTTGAAAGATAGGAGAAAATATTGGGAGTTAAAAGAGGAAGCTGAAGATTGACAAAAGTAGAAGAAACATTTCCAAGCCCAAATCTATATATTATATATATCCTCATTAGTCCCAGAACCTGCCGAAAGGCAGAATACTTAATAATAATAATAATAATAATAATAATAATAATAATAATAATAATAATAATAATAATAATAATAATAATAATACCTAAAATCACCGAATAAATAAAGGGATAAATAATAGTAGATAGTACTATAGTAAGTATACAAATAAAACTTACTGTATACAATGTTTGGAAGTTCTTCTTCAACATTGAGGTCTCGTGAAATAAGAAACTGAAATTTACTGTAACATTTAATAAAGATGAACTCTCGCTGAGATTCGAACGACAGCCTTCCGCACATGCGATAATACTGGCCATTTCCCCACAATAAACCTCTGTAAGCAGGGCCGGCCTTAAGCCGATTGGACCGATTGCTCCTAATCGGGCCCCGCGCTAGTGCTGTCTACTTTACTATCCAGTCTAATCTACTCTCCACTGTCGTTTTAACTGGACCTCAAAGCAAACAAATGTGTTGTGATCTATGACTAAATTTTGCTCCTAATACATGCCATTCTGCTCGCGGAGACCCCAATGTTTGCGGGGCTCCCCTGCCAAGTGGCTATGGTACCGTTACGTTGGTTCTGCTACTCTCAATTGACAAGTATACACAACAACATATCGCAATACAGGTACATCCATGGACTCCACACAGGAGGATATGGCCTCTCCCTAGCAAGTAAGTGAATAGTTTGTATTAAGTTTCCGGACATAAGCAAATATTTTCTGAATTTAATGCTGCAGTAGTTTCTTAATTATTATTTTTTTACGTTTACAACTTCTGTTGTAAAAATACATATTATATCCAGGGAGTATTTTGCACATTGTAGTGTATTCTACTTTAATATCTAAAAAAATGTTTTCTCATTTTGGTGTTCTATTGGTTAATTGTTCTGGTACTATTGTATAGAACATGACGTCATGTCTGGCTCCGTGATTTGAATTCCTTCTGCCGTTTGTCAGATTGACTTCAAATCGGGTGCGTATTGGTTGGATTTTTTTTTAAGTGTAAAATTGTGCCTTGCAATTCCATGGACAGCGAGGGAAAGGATCGAAGATGGAAGTGTTTAGTTATTTAGTTCTGTAGTTTGTGATTTTTTTATTATAGTTTTTTTTTCTCTCCAGTGTTTTCTCTTTTTTTAATATATGATATTTTGTGTTTGTGAAACTTCCTGCCATCGTTCGTTCCCGAGTTGACCATTGGAAGTTGCCCTTTTTCATATACAGGTAAAAGTAGTGTTAACTTAATGTATAATTAAATTCAATTATTTTTGCTAATTTGATATTAATCTACTGTTGCTACCGTGTTACATATATAGAGAGAGGTTAATTGAAATTGAAATTTGAGAATATATACTATATATTTAAATCTTGTTCTATAAGAGCTTCACTTATATATATATTTGTTGTTTACTTTTTCTATATGATCTCGTTAATAAATTGTTCATTGGTATACCTTTTAATTGAGGATAATGTTTTGATTTGGAAAAGCCTCTGGTTTCTACTATATCTGCCTAAGGGGGGTATCCAATCTAATAGCGTGCCGTTATGTGTGTGTTGTATATGCTGCTGCTATGATGCGAGGAAATATTGCTTATTATTAAATTATCTAACTAGTGGTACAGTTCCTTCCTTGACTTCCGGTGGGGCATGTATGATACACTACATATAAATGGTTTGAAGTCAATCAAACCAATTCGAGGCTTTTTACATATTGAATTAGTTTGTTAATGCCCTTGCTGTTCGTCTTATATATTAAATATGGCCGAAGGTGTAGATAAAGATAAGGTAGCCTCAGATACTATATCCGGATATGATGATGGTGTAAAAACGCCGCCTCTAAATATAGATAAAATTGATAGGTTATTTTTTGGAATTGAAAGATTAGGAGAAATGTTAGAAGACATAGCTGGAAAGGTGGGTCCGATGTCTTCTAGGGTACCTGTTAATAAAGATAATACGGGATCTGATAAGTCAACTGGTGCTATTCCTAAATGTACTAGTAAAGTATTTGGTAATAGATGCCATAGTGATTATACAAAGGACATAGGTGATGACGCTTATCTCCGTACCAATTATTCCCGTTTGGAGGATAATACTGCTTTGACGGTGTTAAATAGATTTGTGGAAAATCTTCCAATTTGTGATGGTAATGACCCTGACAAGTTGTTCAATTTTATATGTAAAATTGACGATTTTTTAAGTGGTAATGAATTTCCAATTCGTTGTGTGGTATACGCTTTACAAACAAAAACTGGAAATCCATTACTACAGTGTCTTAAGGATAGTGTTAAAGCAACGAGGAACTGGGGAGATTTATGTAAATATGTGATGACTGAGTTGCTTTCTGACGTGGCTATACAGCAACTTACCACGAGATATTTTTATAAACCTCAGGGCGAAAGTGAAGGGGTCTTGCAATATTCACGTAGACTTGATCAAGTATCACGTATTTTGGATATTCAAATCTGTGATGAAACGTACATCTTAACGGTGGCTAGTGGTTGTAGACCGGATGTTAGATCGCATGTATTTTATAGTGAGCATCCTCAAACGCGTGATGAACTTATGAACTCTTTAAAGGCTTACTCACAGTTAGAACTTTTTACGAAGCAGCATCAAACAACTGTTGGTGGATCATCATTCGATATAAATCGTAAAAGCAGTGACTTTAGATCGCGTAGTGTAGTTCATCCTCATGTACGAAACAGATCGGGTAATTTCCACAAAGGACAGGTGTCTAATTTTCAAAAGGATTCTGATACTCAGCAGATTCGAACCTCGGACTGTGGTGTACGAACCTTACCTCCATTAGTTGGGAAAGGTGGTATATTTATTGAAGTCGATTTGTATGATAAAAAATACTTTGCATGTTTGGACAGTGCTTCAAGTGTTAATTTTATAAGTAACGAAGTGTTACAGTATTTACTACAACGGGATTCGAACCTAAAAATACATGTTAAGAACTTTGTGGGACGTACTGCTACAAACTATCGTTTAGTGTTACACAAATATTGTTTGCTCCCGTTGAGAATTAATAAGCAAGAGTTAACTGTTTGTGCATATATAAACGAACATTGTCCCAGTGGCCAACATATTACGTTAGGAATGCCTTTTATTGAGCAGACTGCCTTTAAATTGGATGTTAAAGAACGAAGTATATTCTTTCCTGATCACAATTTCAACATTACGTATGTTTCCAAACCTCCTTTTTGTGGACAATATTCTGGCCCTTTTCCTTTTGGTTGCAGGAAGACGGGTCCTTATTCTACATCATATTTGATGGGTTATCTTACAAGGAACCGCACATCCTGCGACAAACCAAATGTTCAAAATCAGCTGAGCAGCGAAGATAAGAGCTTTTTTCATGGTCAAGGTCATAACACCTGTTGCATTCCTGATACAACGAGCGAGTTCTCACTAGACCAGGTGCCACGTAATGCAGCCTTGCCAGCCGGTCAACAACCTGTTGGAGATAAGGAAGCAGTACTACAGCAAGGTGTAAGGGAGCTGTTTGATTTAAAAAAAAATCCATGTTTGTTCCAATTTGTAAAGACTGGCCAGTCTACACTTCTATTTGAGATATATATATCATTCTGCGCTTTATGGATATGAATCTCATCGTCTATGGATATTTAAGGTTTATTCAAGCCTATGTTATGATTACATTCTATAATATGGTATAACTCTATTCTGTTTTTTGTATTTAGTACTATACTCTGGTTTTGTGTTTTACCAAAACTAAATTATATTTAATGATATGCTTGAATATATTTGGTCAATTTGGCTTTATATTATTTGGTGGTCCCTTTCATTATTTATTTATGGTTTGTTGTTTTGTCTTTTCATACTTCATATTCATCTATCACCCTTACTAACAAAATCGTTTTCATTTCCATAAGTGTCTCATATTTCTGGTAATTCAAAAAATGTTTTTTCCATTTTTTGAATTCCGGGGGGACCCACCATGTAGTGTATTCTACTTTAATATCTAAAAAAATGTTTTCTCATTTTGGTGTTCTATTGGTTAATTGTTCTGGTACTATTGTATAGAACATGACGTCATGTCTGGCTCCGTGATTTGAATTCCTTCTGCCGTTTGTCAGATTGACTTCAAATCGGGTGCGTATTGGTTGGATTTTTTTTTAAGTGTAAAATTGTGCCTTGCAATTCCATGGACAGCGAGGGAAAGGATCGAAGATGGAAGTGTTTAGTTATTTAGTTCTGTAGTTTGTGATTTTTTTATTATAGTTTTTTTTTCTCTCCAGTGTTTTCTCTTTTTTTAATATATGATATTTTGTGTTTGTGAAACTTCCTGCCATCGTTCGTTCCCGAGTTGACCATTGGAAGTTGCCCTTTTTCATA
This sequence comes from Thermobia domestica, assembly GCF_964235325.1. Lineage (NCBI taxonomy): Eukaryota > Metazoa > Arthropoda > Insecta > Zygentoma > Lepismatidae > Thermobia > Thermobia domestica. The sequence goes on from NW_027655928.1 coordinate 85,305, forward strand.
TACAGGTAAAAGTAGTGTTAACTTAATGTATAATTAAATTCAATTATTTTTGCTAATTTGATATTAATCTACTGTTGCTACCGTGTTACATATATAGAGAGAGGTTAATTGAAATTGAAATTTGAGAATATATACTATATATTTAAATCTTGTTCTATAAGAGCTTCACTTATATATATATTTGTTGTTTACTTTTTCTATATGATCTCGTTAATAAATTGTTCATTGGTATACCTTTTAATTGAGGATAATGTTTTGATTTGGAAAAGCCTCTGGTTTCTACTATATCTGCCTAAGGGGGGTATCCAATCTAATAGCGTGCCGTTATGTGTGTGTTGTATATGCTGCTGCTATGATGCGAGGAAATATTGCTTATTATTAAATTATCTAACTAGTGGTACAGTTCCTTCCTTGACTTCCGGTGGGGCATGTATGATACACTACAACATCCCCAACAGCCCTAACACCCAAATTTCCTTACACGCCCCTGGGCGTGAAAATATTATTTTCTTGGGGTTTTTGTAAAAATGTATATCATCATTCTGGGCGCACACTCTCTTTTATTTTGAACACTCTACTAAGTAAAAGTTCCTGGTGTACTTACTGATTATGTCATGTAAAACCACTGTGAATATCGAGATGATATCAAATAAATCAGCCTCAGTACGACTTCTTTGCATATCCTTTCTATTATTACAGCTAAATTAAAAATACGAAACCAGAGGACAAACTGTGCACTCTCCTGCGAAAAATCCCGTGGATTATTTTTGTTTGGGGGTGGGGGAATCAAGTCAGGAAAACAATGTATTTCTGGTAAAATTCTAGCCCAATTTGATATATTACATGACACATCTTGTGGAGATTTGAAGCATACATTTTTCAATCGAACAGGTATGACTTCGAGTGTCATGATCTAAACCGCACACTCTACGTTGTGTTGTTTTTGAATTACAGCCCTCTGAAGTTCATTTTCCTCACGCCTTCGGCACCTTATATCGTTGAAACTATTCCTCTAGAGGACTTTTTGCTTGTTTCGGTATCAGGAATCAGCTCCCAAAGTTGTATAATATATGGCAGTGTTTCTCAACGTAATTCCTATCACGACCCCATTTTATCACACCCTCTCGCCAGCATCCTCCTCATAATTTTTGGTTTGTAATAAGCTTTTGTGGGATTTTTAGTATACTTATTGTGGAGATCTCACTATGTAATAGTAGAATACACTTCTTGTATATAGTGGATACAGTAACTTCCCTAAAAGTGAATGGATTAAAATCAAATTTAGACAGTTCATTCATATTACAAATATCGAATCCCATTCGTCATACTATTTCAAAATGGAAGCCGTTTGGAAATTTTAAAACTTTATAATTCTCTTAATTTTGGGTCATATGATAAAAAAAACTGTTGAAAATGTTTAGTAGACCTATTTTTTGTTGCTCTGAACCTTATGTATAAAAATAAAAATATGCATATCAGAATAAACTTCAAAATAATATTTAAAAATATTTTCCCGTGTTAGATTCTAATTATATTTTTCTCTTCCGCTTATCTCCGCGAACTCCCGGTTGAGAAACCCTGGTATATGGCAAAACTTTGCAATAGACCCTTCTAACTTTGAAACAACTAAAGAGAAAGGGATCATATTTTGCATAGAGGTAATGGAGGTAGACGCACACCTGCAACTGAGTAGTAACATGATGGCGGCCATCTTGAAATCCGCCATCTCGGATTCAAACCCAAAAGGATCTATCTCCACTATCTCTATGTAAAATATGGTCCCTTTCCCTTCAACCGTTTCAAATTTACAAGGGTCTATTCCAAACTTTTGGCATATACTGTATATTATAAATGCATTCAAAACTTTAGGTCGCTTGGGGGTCGGTTAAATATTCTTCAATTGAGCCCATTTTTTTCATGGATTAATTTAGTCCGACATGGAACCAGTTTAGGGGTTGGGAGCAAAGAAATTAGAAAAAAATCTCCATGTAATTAAGAACCACCCTAATATTCGGGCAAGCTAAATTTCGTGATAAATCCGGTTAGTCAAGTATAAAATAAAATAACTTTCACAACGATTCCTGTATACCAGTTTTTATTATAATAGGCCTGTAGAAATTTATGCAAATAAATATTAGAGCTTGTCACACTCACAAGTTAGTGTTCAATTGAGGTCTTTTTTCTACGAGTACTAGCGTATCTTATGACCATTGATAGAATCAAACTAACTCGGAACATGGGAAACTGAAATCAAATCTGTGGGATTCAAAATTCAGTTCTTCAAGCCTGCTCTAAGAACAACAATACGTAGAAACTAAAACTGAAACAAAAATATTATAACAATAGTAACAACGGTTGGACCTTACCCTCCCTATCACAGTGTCTCTAAGGGACTAGGAGAATAGTTGCGCAGTTAGTTAGAGTGTGCACGAAGTAAATCGGATATCTAATCTGAAACAAAGAAAATATTTCACATGCTGGAAGGCTGAAAGAAATATGTCCGTTAATGGCTGAAAGAAATATGTCCGTTAATGCCAACAAAGATTCGACATTACGATTATATTTCTTTATAGAGTTCCAAACAATGATATGCATAAGTGTTGGAAGTCTTATAGATCGACCTTGTCCGTCTGTCTGTCTTTCAACGCCTACCAGAGCAAAAGCGGTAAGGGATATCTAGAAACGGTTTTCTGCAATCGACTCAGTGTGATTCAGGAACAGGTTCCGCCTCCTCATTAAGTCTCTATTCAAACCAAAAGCAATCAAAATTAACAATTTCCAGCTTCAATGTTGATCTCCATAAAACAAAAACAGTAACAGATAGTAATAAGCTGTTTTCTGCAGTCGATTTAGCGTATCAATCACTCGCAAGACTTTAGGAAACTGAAAATATTGAAATTTATTAGTATTTTTGGTTTTATTATTGATTTCCATGTAGCAAAAATGGGAAAAGGTGTCGAAGAGCGGTTTTTCGCAATCTAGTGAGTATCTCAAGAATAGGGTCCAACTCTTTCGTTAACCATCTATTAAAAGCAGAAGTGGTAGGAATCAAGCATTTCTGATTTCAACGCTGATCGCCATAGAACAATAACAGTAATAGGTAGCGATAAACTGCTTCTAACAGTTGATTCAATATCTAAAGAAAGCATACCATCTTAACCCGCAACACTTGTCAGAACCGGAAGTGGTTGAAATTTACCAGAACTTTCGATTTCAATATTTTCCATAGGGTGGAGACAGCAAGAGATTTCGAAAAGCGGTTTTTTGACAGATATAGTGTCCCAAGAATGAGTTTTGTCTTTAGCTTTATCTATCTGTTGAAACCATAAGTGGCGAAAATCTAAAACTCTTCGGTTGGTTGCAACCCTGATTACATAATAGGTCAAACGGAAATAGATAGCAACAAGCAGTTTTTGATATGGATTCAGTATCACAACAATACATTTCACCTTTGATTTTATTTTTTTATTGCAACAGGAAAGTGTTTATCTTTGATTTTATTTCTTTATTGTAACTGGAAAGTAATCGACATCAATTAGCATTTTCGGTTTCAATGTGAAACTCCATAGAGCCGAAACAGTAAGAAATAGTGAGTAGTGGTTTTTTGACCTGGATTTAGGATCCGAGGAACCGGTTTTATCTTTGATCTTATTCCTTTATTGCAACCTGTAACTATAGATTTACTACTTCCACTTTTGAGTATTGAATTCGCATAGTTTTTAGGTTTATCATAGTTTTACACTGTGAAACGAAACTTACTCGTTTAACATTGAAATGCATAGAAAATCCCAATAAGTGCTTCTACGTATTTACTCGAAATCAAATATTATATAGTCGTTGTTTGATTTATTGCTAATATTCTAACCCGTTTTCAACAATGTTACTACTTGAAAAGTGGGCTATACGAGTAATTTAACATGGAATCTGAACGATATGATCATCCATCGGGCAAGTATAATTCTGTTAGATAATAGTACATAACATAATTTCATACAAATACTATGAAATTGAATAGGGACCGAACTGAAAATTGATAACCTAATATGGTTCCTCATATATTAAATTATTAAGGTTTTTTACTGTCGAAACTTAACTTCTTCGAGAACACAATTAAGGGGTAGAAACATTGCCGTCCATATGGTTGATTCCAAAGGAGTAGGGCTCGGACCTTATTAATTTTTGCTTAAGATTAATACTACTAATACTACGACATGTAAGTAATTTAGAACTTTACGTCTTGCTTTCGTACCTTGGAATTGACCATCTAAACTAACTGCAAATTTTATATATAAATAGCAGTAATAAAATAACCAATTAATTTATTCATGCCTCTTTCAATTAAAAAAAAAATTGTTGAACTGCCCATGGGTAAGAAACAAAGTATAGTCTCTCTAGACAAAGAGTTAAGGAAGTGTTTGGACATTATAGGAATTTATCTGTAGCTCGCTGCCTACTTTTGTTGCAAGCTTTATTTAGCAATGATTCAGAAAGTCCCATCAATATTCCATTAGTAACTTTTAACATGAAAGCAATCTATTGTTACAAATAGAGACATACATTATTATTGTAATATTACAGGCAGTAATCAATGAAGAAGAAAAGAATGAATACAATTTATTGCATGCTACTGTGTTGGTCGCTTTGTCCATTAGAGATTATTGATCGGTAACTTGATTATAGATGATGTTGGGTTGTGAATTATTATGTGTTAAAATTACGATAGAAGGTCATCTAAGCATATAGGACTACGCACATTGAGTTTGTAACTTGTATAAAATATCTTAAATAAGTAGCTGAATGAAATTTTAAAGAATCAAAACTATATCATCCGGTAATTAATCAGAAAATTATAGATCTTTGTAACGAAAGGATCAGTAAATTACGAGTAAGATAAAAAGTACGAGTACTATATGTTCACAAAAGTAGTGCCAATATAAAACTAAGGAAGTAATTAGACAATTTCAGAAATAAAATTCAGCAAATCAAGAAAGTTAAAAGCAAGGAAATTCTTGTCTTTTTACCTAGTGTTGGAGAAACGGTGTTATTTATCATGATATTTGGTAAGTAACGTTCCTTTCATGGTAACATAGTCACTGCAGAGAGTCATGTAAGAATATTATTCCTCTATTTGATTAGTTTGTCCTTTTCTACTTTTATTTTATCTAGGGGTAAACATATATATGTCTTCTGCATCGGGAACCTATGCATGGGATGCATCCTGAGGGACCCTCCACCGAAATCTCGACTTTTTTGTAAATTTATTGTAATTTAAGGGTAATTTTATAAATGTAATATAATTTACCTCATCTTGGATTTAGCAGAGGATTTGTCCTCGTATTGGATAATCTAAGCATTTAAACGACGAATTAATATATTAGTCACAAAAACCCAAACCCACATTTTGTATCTTTTACGATACTATATTTATTGTGCAGTTTATCTGAACAAAGTAAAAAATAATTGAAACAAATTAAAGTAAAAATCTAGGAAAAAGATGTGTGATTAACCCTTTGGGGATCCCATGGTACAATTTGTACCATACGGGGTGTTTAATGGTACATTGCGTTATAACTCTCCTATTTGAGCTTTTTCGTCCGTTTTTTTTTGTTTGTTTGTTTGTTTGTTTTTCAAGTCCAGAGGTATTGTAGAAGACATTACGTATGGTTTCACACCTTCCTGCGTCGAGACATACGAGGTGATGACGTCATAAGTCTAAAATTTATATTTTCGTGTAATACCTTTTGGGGGGGTTTATGTAAAGTATTTTTGGCGGGCTTATTTTTGCACGTAGAAGATTGAAATTTTGCGCAAACATGCAGTCCACCGAGTAGTATTTACCTGATTTTTTTTTCAGATTTCTACGTTAAAACAGGGGGTGATCCAGAGGGTCAAAAAGTTGAAAAAAGGGATATTTTTACCCAAAAATCCCGTTTTTCCTCATTTTCCCGTCTTAGATACATGATGGACACAAGTGAATGGTACCACCTGAAAGGCAGTTCTATTCTGAAGAGAATGATGTGCGACACATGGCCCTAGGGTAATTAGGAAAGTGTCAGGGAATTTTTTTATCAAAATATACTTCTGTATAGGGGAATTTTGGACATTTTCGGTATTATTTTTTGCGGGCTTATTTGTGCACCTAGAAGATTGAAATTGTGCACAAACATTCAGTCCACCGAGTAGTATTTACCAGATTTTTTTTTATATTTCTGCTTTAAAACAAGGGGGTACAGAGGGGCTAAACGTTGAAAGAGGGAAATTTTTACCAAAAAATCCCTTTCACGGGTTTTTTCCGCCTTAGATACATGATGGAGACACGTGAGTCATACCGCCTGAAAGGCAGTTCTATTCTGAAGAGAATGATGGGCGAAACATGACCCTAGGGTAATTAGGGATGTCTCAGGAATTTTTTTACATGAGATCATGGTGTTTTACGGTAATTTGGGGCATGGTGGGAATTCCTGATAAAATTTATCCCACCCTTGGTATTCAAGATAGAAACTTGAAATTAGGCACACACATTCAGTATACCAAGTACTATTTATCAGATTTTTTTAGATGGCTATGTTCACACAGGGCCGCTCCAGAGGGGCCCAAAGTGCGAAAAAAATTCCCTCCGAAATTTTCCCTTTGACAAAAAATTTTCCCGCTCCTGGTATATGGTATGAGCATGCAAGTGGTATATCTGAAAGCCAGCTCCATTCTGAAGAGAATGAGGTATGAACCATGATCCTAGGATAAATAGTGACGATGCAGTAGCTGCTTGACTGAAAGTCTAAAAAATAGCCCAAAAACCCCGGATCTCTTAAGGGTTAAATAATATGTCAGAAAATGTTAAAAATCTCATATTGTTTCTTTTTGAAAGGGATCAAATAGTTCAAGTATATTTCTAGGTCATTTACTCTAAGCTCTCACTTACTCAGAACTTTTTAGAGGAAATAGTGTTTGATTTTGTTGATAATTATACGTACAAGGGATATTTGTGACACAAAGAATCAATTTCAATTCACTTGTATGACAAAATTGTGAAGTAATGTCTCAATTAGCAAATTAAACTATATTGTTAGACCAGTCATTTCCACCTCCCGAATGTTCATCCTTGGAGCTGGCTTTTACGATCACAGGCAGAAGAATGAGAACAGGATGATCAATACAGAAGGGGAAAAGGTATGTAGAATGAAACAAAACAAGATTGGCAGTGTTTGATTAATCCTGAATCCATGAGTAATGTATCTGCAAAACCATCAAATAAGCCTTATTTTCCTGTCACCACTGTATTGTATCAACACTAGCTTTGCTGTCTTCTCTTTGTTCTGAGGAGTTTACTGAGAAACAGAGAATCAAACTGTGACGTCATAGGGCACCTTGTTAGAACTGTTCTAGACCATTAAATTGTAACTAAATTACTACTTTTTTCCTTGTGTTCTTTGGTAGAATATGAATATCGCTAAACACATCAATTCAATTTGTGAAAATAAAAGACGGGTAAACTTTACAACACACGCTCCAGCTGCGCATTGATAAATAGGACAGCTTTAAAAGGGTATAGTAGAGTAGGGTCCTTAAATGGGCGTGTAGCACAAGAATTCCCTCTTAGTACCACCTCGTCGCAAAGGATGACTGCGAGAATGGTGAACTACAGAATATTTCTACATAAGTGGGATATTTGTCGAGCTTCTTGAAACGTTTCTTGTCCATCTGAGAAAATTTATGGCAAGTGAGAATAACAGTTAATTATGTTAAAACTATTGATTATGGAAGTTTTTGATATGTTACTTTGAACAATCTACATTTATAATACTGCACATCAAATACAGTATTTCCGCAGTCCAAAAGTTTTAACATAATAGTTTTTTTTTAAAAAAAACTTCTAATATTTTTTACAAATGAACAAGAGACGTTTTGAAAATAAATTTGTCATTTCTTCAGAAATCTTTTGCGACGAAAGAGAATGATGGTTCTTTCGACTTTGAGAAAGGTAAGACATAATTAGACAAAGACTTTATGGTAATTAACAGCTTTATTACTGCAGTCTTTACGGACATACGACTTGCGTGAACACTGTTTTGGGTTGCATATGGACTTACATCTTTCAGAGTGACTCTTGCAAGAAACCTGTGCCATATTTTCCCCCCAAAAATGTGGACTCCTTTATCTGAAGTTTATTCTACATTTTCACAATACTACTTGCATTCATTGCCGTTCATATTAACTTTGCGGCATCGCTCGACAGGTAACTATCTAACTTTATACAATCTTATTCACCGTTTCTGTTTTACCCAACGAAACACGTTCCCGATTTTCCGCTAAGAAAACTCAGTGTATATTAATTTTTGTCGCCAGCGTGCTTGTCTCAGATCCGGACGTGTGTGCTGGCAGTACACAGGAATAAAAGTAACTATCAATACATGGATCCTCAGATTCGATACCAGGATCTTCAGTTTATTCGACTGTTTTCAATGTTAAGGAATGTCTATTGATAACATCACCCCCTTCCCCCAGGAACAAGGGCGCCCATCAGGGGGGGCAAGGTGGAGCGATCGCCTACTTAAGAGGAAATTGTACTTAGGAATATTGAAAACTCAATAGAATTTTTTCAGCATAGAATTTTAGTTACAGCAAAATTTGAAACTATATTTGAAACGTCTCTTATACTTGCTTCCCCTTGGAAACACAACATGGGAGCCCTTGCCCACGAACTTATATTGGAGGGTTTGACAAGAATTTTAAGTTAACCATATTGCATTAATATATGTACACTCATGTCCAAAATGATTGTTGCATATCTATAACTGTCTTCTTGTAAGAACATAATTTGATAATGATTTTGCAGGTACTTATAATACTGATACTATGTGTATAATCTGGAAATGTATATTTGTGGCAAATTTCATAGGAAAAGAATTATAAATACGAAAATTAGAATGAGTAAAACAAAATGTTGCTAAATGCACAAGAAAGTTTTATTTTCGTTTTATTGTTCTTATTTACTGCTCTTTTGACATGAAATTTAGCACATACATGTTTTTGCCGATTATATGCATACTAACATTATAAGAAACACTAGGCGAATTCGTTATCAAATTATATTCCAACAACATATTTATAGACATGCGACAATAATTTTGGACATGAGTGTACGTATAATTGAGGAAAATACAGTGTATACACTGTCATATTAACTAATTGTTTATAAAACAATTTTTTTGTTCTTTATTGTATATACAATGCATTTACATTGATTATTCAGACTGTAATATTGAAACTTATTCCCTTTGAAGTCATAAGTGAAGTAAGTTGTGATGTCGATAACAGAAGTAATGTGTAGATCGAGGTGCTTGAGTGCTTTTGTATTGTGTAGCGCAATGTATTGTTCTACATTATGATTCATATTCTTTAGCAATTCCATTAGTGATTCAGAACAGCCATTAGTAGAATATACAAATTATTTTCGACGCCCAAGCAATCCATCATAAGAACTAGAAATGTAATTTAATGTAATATTGTAAAGATTTCAGGAACAAAGGAACAGCAATCAATTGGTCCTCGTATATTATTTGTTGTCTCGTCCAGACCATTAACTATCATTCATCATAACATAGCTACATACAAAGAAGTTTCACAAGCGACAATGTCTTAAAACGCCATGGTGAAGGCCACCTAAAGATGAAGAAGTGCAAAAAGGATGCAGAAAGGGTGGAGGGAGCATGAGTAGCCAAACGACTTTTAGAAGAGAACTTCATATTTCAGTAATCGGACAGAGATTTCTAAAACATTTGCTGCGAAAAGAAATATGCAATCAGAGGTGATAAGTAGCCTACAAGTAATGGAAATACGTAATGTTGTGCCAATGGAAAAGAAAAACAGTAATTCAGTAATTCCAGAAATAAAAATTTAAAAAGGTCCAGAAGGAAAAAGCATAGGTAATTTCATCAACTGTGCTATTAGGTGCGATGTAACAGAAAAGTATACTATAGTGAAATACAGCAAAATATTTACGGAATAATAATATTCAATTAAATTATCAAGCCATGTACGATATTAATAAAAGAGAAGAGGAGAAAGGAAATTTACTGTTTCCACCAAAACGATAGACGTTATTTCTTAAACTACATGACAGAAAGCAAAAGTATGTGTGGAAATTTTTAAGAAACGACTTTCTTTTTTGGTAATTGTTTAACATGCCCAAAAATGTCCTGAAGTCTTCTACCAGTGAACAAACAAAGTCTATAATGCATCCAAATATTGGTCAAATAGGAAATAGTCTAAAAGTGTTCAAAATGTACGGGATCTGTATCTAACGAATATACAGGCAGAAACAACTTGCAAATGTGTAAAGAGTCTAAATGCTATTTAATAGATATTTTTGTGTTCTGGACACTTCAGAAAGTTGGGTACATTTTGAAAATTCTTAGGATAGTTCCTTAACAGAACACTTCAGGTTATTTTTTGACATGTTAAACAATGACAAAATGTTCAAATATTTTGTACTTTTCTACAAAATGTTCAAATTATATTCAAATACTGATTTATTTATTTATTTAGTTATTTATTTATTTTTATTTTTTATTTATTTGGAGTAACAATATTTTTCAGAAGGAAGAGAATGCTTAAGTATAACGCTAAATACGTAAGAAAGATGCAGGGAAAAGCGACCATAAGTCACAAAAATTTTGCCACAGAGCGTTTTTGAAATTTGAAGACTCGTACCACTTATTACACATATTGTAAGTTGTACGTAACTTTATGAACATTTATTTGGTCTTGTCATGAAACTGTAATTACAAGAATAGCATTAATACTATTCTAACAGTTAGCTACATTAATACTGTTATTATTATGGTATTAAATAAACTGTGTACATGGACTATGATCGTTTTTCTCCTGTAATGTACAAAAAGTGCCTAGTAAAGTACAGGGGAAAATTTAATATAAGAACGCAAATAAACAATGTTGAATGTAAATATATTGTACAGAGGCTCATTACATTGCATACATTGGTTAAGTAACTATTGTCGAATTATTTGTTGATAGTAATAGTGAAACATAATAAGGTTGCTATATTAACACAATCTTGTCATTCTATAAGTAAGCAAGAAAGTATTGTGATCCATAAATTGAACAGTTGTTTTCAGAAATCCTAGCTCTGTTAGTAATCAGAGAAATAATAGTTAACTGTGATTATTTCATTGAAAGTCAGTTAAGTTTAGAAAAAGAATTTTTAGTTGTTTACGAACCATTAATATGTGATGGTCGTCCTCTCCATCCTCTGCATTTTGCTGTTGCTTGTTGGAAAGATTCGTATAAAATTTTCACATCGCTGCTCCGCATAATCTCTCCCGGATCTGAAGGTCCTCGTACTTTGTCTTTGGAAGCGAATTCGGCTCTGGGTATGATGGTTGTACGAGGTAGTTCTGGCGGTGTTTCAGCAGAGTGTTTTTGTTTCTGAAATGCCCTAATTACGGTAAACGTGAGTGGTCCATTGTAGGTTTCCCGATTGTTATTGATTGTTCTTGATTTTAAATGAGAATCTTAACTTTCCGACTTTCTGGAGTACTCACTGGAGAGAAAATTGCTTCACTGCTTGTTGTTTTGCCTTTCAAAATATAAAACTTCATAATTAAATAGCTTAACCCTCAATGCAAACAGAGAATGCAAACAAGTCGCCAGGAGTTTCAGCTGATGTCTTCTTTGGGATCCAGCCCATTGTTCCATATAGCAGTGTCCTCTTATTGGAAATACGATTGTGATATCTTTAAAGCATTCTTAACACCATCACGTAATCTAGACTCTGTCCGTCCTCTGATCGCTCTTTCGTTGAAACTGTTGAATATAATCCTTCTTCCCCTGTATACAGTATCTTAAGCCGTTTCTACAGAATATTGTGTTCGAGTTTCACATGCACTATTAGCACGCAGTCAAACTATTGCATATGCTGTATTCACCAGCTGAACTTCTTCATTTTTTCAGTTTTGTGACTATGATCGTTTTTCGCCTGTACACTCATATAATTATCACTCACTATCAATATTAGTTAAGCCATTATAGTTGTTCGGTGACACGGATATCAGTGACTTAGTAGTAAAGCATTCTATCCAAGGTAACAATTTCAATTTTTGACTGAATTAGTTTTGTAACAAAACAATCGAATTAAATATGTAGAAACACACATTGATTAGCTCACACCTAACTTTTCAATTTGTCAAAATTTAAACAGATCCCTGGCTAGTTATATGTACAATTTTGTAATAAATATCTTAACAATTTTCTTTGCTTTAAAATGACGTATTCTGGCGACCATACGAAATGTATTGTTTCTAGATAAATCTAAATTGGTCTAAGTAAATCAACATTTGTTTGATTTAGAGAGCAGGAGACCAGGTTTTATTGTGAACAAAACTGTACATAAATAGACAAAATTTTATCTTCTTTGAAGTAATCTTTTGTTTGTAAATATTGAATAGACTTTAAAAGTCAATTTTATTTTCGTAGATCCTTATAACATCTTCTTACGGAACGTAGACCAAGTTCTTTCATCTACAACTGATGTGATTTTATAAATCGAAAATTGACTTCCTTTCGTGAATATAGGAAAAGCTTTTTACAAATATATATACTATAGTTATCCCAAGCATTGCCTGGTTATTTGTATGTTTCAAAATAAACACTGTGACCTATGTCTGCTACTATGTTCGTGGTTTATGCGAATGTAATCTAGAGCTTACTACGATAATAAAATGAGTCCTAACCTTGGATAAAAATGTATGGTTCCATTTCCAGTCTCGGTGTTAAAAAAAGGATGTTAACTTTCAGTCAATGAATTGATCAGTGAAAGTAAACCCTGTGAACCGGAACATTCCATATCCTTTAAGCTGAAGTTCCAAAAGCTACCAAATAGAGTAGAATCATTTACCCATCTTGGCATGTGTTTACAAAATTAAAAATAATAAATTGTACTCTTTAATTCACCAGGCTTATAGGATTATACGTTTAATTTGAAACAAAAAAGACTACTATTGTTACATAATGTAATAAGATACTAGTTTCCTGACTATCTCGGAATTGATCACAAGCCTGCTCGATTACCAATTTCAGTTCGCCAGGCATGATGTGTATATACGAAAGCTTGTAAACTTCTATGTCTTACTTATCCACTAGTTCGCAGTTGATGTCGGTTGCTTGTTCTCAGAGTCCTAACGTTTTCTTTGACAGGTCTATGTACGTAAGAGATACAATCTTATTGAGTGGCCTAATTTTAACTTTAAAAAATCTCATCTTAGTGATCAAATACATGAATTTGATCTTCTATCTTTGTTTTGCAGATAGATGGAACGCTGATACCATGGTATTTAAGAGAGGCATTCAGTTAACTCTCTTTATTGTTTTCTTCCTGAGTCATATGACATATTCTAGCTCAATTCTCTCACTGCTTCAAGAAAACTCAGTGTCGTCTCTGACAGATATACTAGAAGACATTATTTGTTATAATTTCAATGATAGCCGATTTTTACCAGTGATAGCAGGATCAAAGTTTTACAAAGTACTAATAGAATTTCTTAAAAAATTGAGTTTAAATCTCAATATACCGATAGTTCTAGTAAACGACTTCGATCAATGGAAAGCTAATAACATTTCCTTGATTCATAAAAGTAATCAATTTCTTCTTTTCCAAGATAATAAGGAGTCTTTCAGGGAGTCGCTCAAATTTTTAAGCCAATCAACTTTGTGGAACTCGAGAGCAAGGTTTTTAATTGTAACTCAGTGCATGACTCCTCAAGGAATGGAGTCAATGTTTGCAGAAGCAGCTCAGAAGTTTATAAGCAATGTAATCGTTCTTCAGGAATATCAATGCGATGTTAGCGTAAACAATAACACTGGTAATATATTCAATATTTACACATACTTTCCATACTCTAAAGGGAAATGTAAAGACTACAAGAGAACTGTTGTTATAAACGAATGGAAAAAGAACAATTTTGCTCAAAAGAATGCCCTGTATCCTGATAAAATGGCAAATCTCTACGGATGTTCTCTTAGAATTTGTGTTATTGGTTCCCCACCAATGATAATAATGAAGAAAGCAGCAGATGGAAAATTGATTTTAGATGGTTTCGAGAGCAAAATTATCTTCGCTATTGCCTCAAAGATGAATTTCATTCCACAAATATCGACTCCCACTGATGGAGAGCTTTGGGGTATTCTACATGCAAATGGCAGCGGTGCTGGACTTCTCGGTGACCTACTATACAAGAAAGCAGATATAGGTGTTGGAGGTATTGCCCTAAATGAAGATAGGTTCACTTTGCTTGATATGACCAATACTTATGAGACCGGATGTTTCACATGGATTGTACCTAAAGCATTATTCTATCCTCAATGGACAAGTTTATCTCATGCCTTCTCACGTGAAATGTGGATTCTTGTAATTATTAGTTCCATATCCACAATTATTGGTCTTGACATTGTGCAATTACGAGAAAAGGGCCATACTAAACCCCTTAAGACAATTCTCACTGTTTTATCCGCAACATTTTCGGTTTCAGTACCTGTGATTCCAAAACATACACGGTATAGGATAATATTTATCCTGTATTTATATTTTTGCTTGATTGTAATGTCAGCGTACGTATCATCTGTCACTAGTACCCTAACGATTCCCAAATACATGAAAGATATTGATAATTTAGAAGAACTTCTTAGTTCTGGACTAATTTTTGAAGGTCACCCTAATTTCTTGAAATTTTTCAAATGTTTAGGTGAAATTCCTGATAAAATTATGTCCAAATATGTTCTGAACCGAAACCATGTCAGCTTGCTTGACCGTGTTGCTCAACAAAGAGATGTAGCCATGCCTTTCAGCAAATTCGGTTTAGTTTACCTTTCTAGGAGGAAGAATTACCTAGGTGGACAAAATAAGTCTTTAGTTCATATACTTAGTGGATGCACACGCACGTATTCTATTCATGCGGTCTTGAGCAAAGATTCACCATATCTTGAAAGGGTCAATGACATTGTGGTACGACTCTCTGAAGGGGGATTAATATCCAGGTGGGTACTTGACGTCACCAGAGGTTCTAATGATATATTACACAAAGACTTAGAAGAAAGCGGTCAAGACAACACTGCTGTAGTTAGGTTAACTCTAGAACACTTAACGGGTCCTTTCATCATACTTCCATTTGGTCTAACCTTAAGTACTTGTGTTTTTCTATTTACCCATTTACAAGTAATCATCAGGGACAAAATTCTACAAAATGTTAAAATACGTAAATTATCGTAGTTTAATGGACTATTCATGGTGACATGTAAAAAGAATACTTCTCCATATTTTACGTGTAATAAAATACCTCTTTGTTATGTTGTTTTTGAGGGTTGTTTTTGAAACAATATAAAATGAGTTTTATCGTAATAGTCCATTCAGATTTTCCATACATCCGTACAAAATAGTCCGAACTGAATTTGTAGTGATATATAGGTATTTCTCATTACCGATAGAATTATCAGTCAATTCGTGGCCACCCTTAGGACCACTGATTGTTGTGAATAATTTAATCTTACGCAAATCTTTCGTTAGTATACATTACTTAGACGGACTTAAGCACCATAATAGAATATATTATTATACTGTGTATGTCAAAAATACCCTGGTGCTAATTGAATTTCAGAGTTGAAAATTGTCAAGGTTAAAATGATTATTTAAGTTGGAGATAGTAAATATTCGTAATTGATAATAGAAATTATAAAACCTGATCAACGTTAAAATATTGTTTAGTGAAAAAGAAAAGTATGTGATTCTCGAACATAGATACTAACCGAACGAAGACCTTTGAAACAAATGCATAAAATCCGGATAAGGAGTGCGTAATTTGCATTAAATGTCGAGCAATGATGCAATGCTAGACTTTTTGGTGGTATAAGCTAGACCGTTTTCAAAAATATAGAGTACAACCATCCCCGAATACGATCATTTTTTCGTAAATTTTGGCTGATATACGTTAGAGTACAAAAATATTAGTTGGGTATCTTCTGTAAAACCTCGTATACGCTCCATTACATCCCTGGTGTTTAGCCCGGGGCGAGTGGTTCATCGGTGCGGGCGAGTATTTCATATCATACCGAAGGTAAATAAATGATTTCTATTGTGAGATATGGGCGAGTAGCTTTTTACTTGGGCGAGTAAAACTTTGTTGCTTATTTGTATCCCTGCTTTAACTGGAACTTCACTTTTGTTCCTTCTGCTGCATATTTGACAGTTAAAAGAAAATTATGCAAATTTATGATTTAAATCTGACTTTTCAATTATATGTGAACCTATTCAGAAATAAAATGAAATCAAGCAGTACGCAGGAAAAACAAATTCTGGAGGACTTGTCTAAAGAACAAGGATAGTTATTACAAAAACTTGAAAATAACTTACAATACTATTTTATCTTATATAAGCTTCTATAGTTCATTCAAGGAACGTTCAGTACCTCATGTAAACAAATACACGTGGTGATTGTTTCATTTTATTGGTTAAAGAGCCTTGCCGCATCCATGCGGAAGAAGAAAATAGTCCATTGTCAAGTAAGCTGTTTTTCAATGTTTTTGTTGCTTATAAGGCTCATTACCAGAAATACAATTTACTTACAGTGAAATAACAGAAACAACACTCTATCTAAGAACTAAATTGAATCAATGCAAGAAAAGAGAATACGCATGCGTAGAAACTGGGTTTGGCCCACCTTATGCGCGAATCACAGTTTACAATATGGCTGCGTGTGGGGAATATGCAAAACGCCAACAGGATTCAAGCAGGTTGTTTCTCGAAAGAAGCAGTGACCGATTGCCAATCATCCGATGACTGGCTGAGTAACACCATTCTACAATGTTTACATCAGGATCAGAAGGTTCGTTGAATGAACTTTAGAGCGAACGATTCTAACCTCCCACTATTCAATACGGCCGTGAACTAAAACATTGTAGTGTCATTTGATATTTACACAAGGAAAGACTGGATCCATTTGGTAGAATAAATACAGAGCAACTTTACTGATAATGTAAAAATGTGTTTTTACTTGTCATTGAGAGTATTATAATTATTATTTCAATATCTTGGTTCGCAGTCTACTTTGACTAATGGAAGAGGAAATTTTGACTTGGTATTTATAAAGAAACTTGTCTCATATTACATAGAGTGTAATATAGAGTTAATTCCTTAATAGATGGAATAAGTTAATTCTATAAACTACTCTGTTAATGTGTGTTTATGGAATTCTACTCTGAGAACTATAGTCAGCACTAACGTTCTTAACTTATAATTATGAATTTAGTGATGTGTAAAATCTATAGTATTCTAGGCCTGGCAGTTGCTTATATTAGTTGTTTATTATTGTAAATTTAATTGTTTGTGATAACTATATTGTATTGTAGCTTACAATGTCATTCGTAATTGTGTTTACCCTTGAAGAATAAAATAATTGGTGAAATTGTGGATTATTAAGTGTTTTCCAGCCCTAGCCGCCCTGAAAAAGGAACATTTTGGATCGTAAATGACCATAGAGCATGAGGGAAGTTTACAGTCGTACAAATGAAATATTTCAGTTTAAGGTCACATGGTTATGCCCTGTAGGCTAAGGGAGACAAACAGTGGTATAACACATTCTTTATTGTCTTACACTTTTTTCTGATTTTTTTAAAGAAAAAGAACAGCTGTTTCCACTATCTTTCAGAATGAAGCTTGACTTACTTCACATTTTTGCTAACAGATTGACTTATCTGGATCTGGTTCTTGTGCCTAAATAAGTCGTTTGGGCAAAATGAGTTACACAATTTTATTTTTCATCCGTCCACATAAAGCCTATGCAATTTAAAAGGACATCTGAGATGGATCAATGCTTCATAATCAAATCTTTAATCACTAAATGACACAAAAGCTTCAAGTCACAACTGATTTTTCATTGCCTATAAATCTATCCAAATTTTTCATTACAATTTTATTTCTGTCTCTTGAATGTGCCACGCTAACATTGTTGACACTGTAAGCATTCGTATTCGCATTCACATCTTGTTCGAAACACAAATAAAAGTAAAGATGCAGGCTTTTATTTCGACATATTGTATCGTAAGAGGAGCGAATATAAGTACTTTTGTGTGTCAGTTTCAGATATTGTGAAATATAACATATATTGTCATAAATAATGACCCCTTTGATTGTTTAATGTTTCATGAAGTATCAATCTATGTGTGTGTATTTTTTTTAAAGAACATTTTTAACCAAGTGTGTCTACTACACGTTCGGCTGTATGAAATGTGTGTAAAAATATGAAAGAAAATCAGCTTTATGACTGAAGTATAAATATTAAATAAAATTATAAATAATGTATGTGTGTATGTATGAGTACGGGCTAAAAAACTTACTAACTGTAATCAACTTACATTTAACTAAAACGTCTGTGGTAAATTTCTTCATCCTCAGACATAAGGACCACTTGGATGCCAAGTGGTCAAAGTTCAAAATTGAAATTTTGCAGGAGAGAAATTTGAAATTCAACATCTCATAAACAATTCGTAAATAATTCAACATTTCTGCTGTGTTGGTAACCAAACTATAAGTGTGTAATTAATGGTCTTATAATTTAGTGCTTACAATTTAAAAAAAATAGCTATCCTAACCATAGACTAAAACTCACTCACTGACATAAAATAACGGGTACTTCCGGTTGACGTGTAAAGTTGAAATTTGACATGATTGTAGCTTTTCAGGTCTAACCCATACGAAAATTGACAAAAATGAGTATTTTTAACTTTAGAGGCTCTAAAGGAGGGATGATAAAAAAATCCCCATTTTATTTAAATGAATTTTTTTTACTTATAATCTCATGTTTTAGGTACTTGGAATTGGAATAAAAACTTGAAATTCGGTATCTTGTACGCTTTATATAGAATTATTCAACAAAATCACTAAAGATAAAATTTTTAACTTTAGAATGGTTTTATGGGGAACTGAAAAATCTTTCCCATGTTATTTATATCAGACATATTCTACACCCCAAAATGATTAGGCACTTCGGGCAGGATTAAAATGATGAAATGTGGAATGATGGTATCCTTCCGAGACTATAACCCACAGCAAAATTGCCAAAAGTGAATATTTTTAATTTTTAGGGGGTTTAAAGACTGAATGTATAAATTTCCCATGTTACTTCAAGGGGCGTTTTCTTGGGGTACAAAATTTTATCTTTTAGGTAGTTGAAATAGGAAAAGAAGCTTAAAATTCGGTAGAATTGTGTGTAAGAGATGCGAAGCCGTAGGCCGTGCAAACGCTAGGGTCTGGGGACGAAGCTCCTAGCTGGCCAAATTCAGGAAATATTAAGAGCAAATGCACGAAATTGACTCGACGCAAAGGCTAGTCCACGTCTAGACTTTAATGAAGGTACCGGTATTAGTACATTTCCAGGATATAATCAACTTCTCTCTCTCTCTTTATATATATATATGTATTCTTCTAGATACACTGTGAATAATGGGAACGGATACTGTAAAAAGTCTTCCAGACAGTGGCTTATGCCCAATTTCCTCAGAGGTTCAAATATTCAACCTCATTTCCTTCCAGAACAAGCATAATTTTTGTGTATATATCTTAATACATGTATACTAAATTTTCACATAACGTCCCATAATTATAATATCACCCTGAAATTTGCCCTTGTATACGTCATTACTTCCAGATACTATGAATAAATCATAATGCTACAATTTGAATATACTCGTATTGATACTTACCTTTGGGCTATTTGTATAGCGTGAACTGCGTACTGGAGGATTCTGGTTGTATATACATCTCACAGTTGACAATACTAACTCACAGTAATGACCTGCACGGCCCAGGCTTGGGCAGGCCAGCTCCGCTATTTCTTTGGGTCATGCTGGGTTTGGGCGGGCCGATACTCTTTCTCTTCAGGTTGGACTGGATCCGGGCCAATTAATTGCAGTTCTTCAATAATTAGATCAATTGATTTTATAAAACAATAACTGGAATAAAGTTAAACGTTGAGATCTATATTCATGCAGGTGGAAGGAAAAGTATTATAAACAATGCAATATTTACAGGGCCAAAAACCTCCAAAACTTTCCATATCTGGCCTGGGCTGGAGTACATTCGGGCTGGATTGGACTTGGGTCGAAAAATTCGGTCCGCACAGGTCTCTAACTGTAGATATCAATTAATTTATTGATACGCAGGCAAGTTTATCAACTTAAATGAAGGTACAGGATATTACAGTAAACTTTTCTTCCAGTTTAAATTGAATGATAAGTAATGTCGAGATATTTATTCATAAAATGTGAATAGAATTCTTATGAACATTTTGAAAAAAAAAAATCATTGAAAGAAAATTTACTCCAAAGATGATTCACTCCACCCCTAATAAGACCACTTCATCTTAAAATTTTAATTAAGAGCTTTTTTCTTTTTCATATTGTTCTTATCTTGGCTTTTCTTGCTAAAATTTCTCCATTAATTTTTCCTTTCATTCGGCTAGTTTTCTCTTTCGTTGCACTTACATAATGCCCATATTCCTTCTTTAACATTGTAATACTCCAAACAAAATCACACTTTTGTTCTTCCTAAAGGCTTTCTTTCACTATTCGCATCTTTGCTTTTATTTTCCGTCAGTGTTTCAAACCTACTGTACGTATATATAAAAATGAAAGTGACTGCGTTTGTGACTTAATAACTCTTGAACCACACGACCGATCTCGATCAAATTTTCAACACAAATGAGGTTCGGGTCTAGGGTGATTTTTTCATTTCACTTTGACGGGGAGGGGGAGGTATTTAAAAAATATTGAAAATGGACGATATTAGTGTCGAATTCATAGTTTTCGGGGTCGCTGAGATGAAGAGTCACAGTTCCAGTTTTAAATCCAAATTTAGGCCAGCAACTTGCGGAAGGGAAAGAAGGAATATATAAAAGTGATATAAAAAAGACCGATATTAGTGCCGAATTCATAGTTTTCAGGGTTGCTGAGACGAACAGTGACATTTCCGATGACCTTTTAAATCCAAATTCATCCCCGCAACTCCGGGAAGGGGAAGAAATATAAAAGAGTTTTGCACTCAACGTTTTTAATTCATCCCAGCGGAGCGAGTAATCAACGCTAGTCCTTCCTAAAATCTAACCTACACCAGGAAGTCACATCGGTTAACATTTTATTGGTAAGGAGAGAAAATTTAAAATGTGTACTAATTCCTGTATATGAAGGTTCTATGATATAATGTGTGCTGATTTCCTTAGATTCTAGTGATACAATTTTACTTCTTAGCGATGTAACTTCCTTCAAAAACCTTACTGAACCTACGTTATACTATATATACAGAATGACCCAAAAGGAGGTATACAGTCGTAATACTGCCATAACTTAATGTTTATAACCTTTTTTTCTTGTTTTCTTTTGAATCATCTTGATTCTTCGAGCAATTGTTGTTAACTTGAATGAAGATCAAAGAAAAGGGATTCTTAAAATCTATTGGAAATGTGAAAATGCCCAACATGTTCGTGCGTTATGGAGGAACGAATTTAGCGCTCCTGTGTCAGCACGTTTTACAATTTATCGCATCAAGTGCATTTTCTTTTTTAAAAAAAGTAGCAAAGCAAAACAGGTTCAGTGATTAATACACCAAACTCTGGACGTCTTAAGACTGCAATGGCAGAGGATAATAAAAAGAAAGTTGCACTGACATTTGTAAACAACTCAAAAGATTTCCGTATCTAGAATATCGTTACAACGCTCAATGTCTAACTAGAAGTATGTGTCATAATGTGTGTCACAACCTTCTGGGTAGGCTAGAATAATGTTGCAGTGTTGATGGAGGACACTTCGAACATTTGCGTAACTGAAAATTGTGATTAAAATTGAAATTTAGGTACCACTGTATACCTACTTTTAGGTCACTCTCTATGTACTTGAATATAAGTCATGATGTCTTTTAGGATTTGGTTTCGAGTGTCATAAGACGAAACAATATGCATCAATTATTATTGCTTTGAATCCAACTTGGATGTGAACTCCATTAATTCGAATCGGGAACCAAAGTGTGATCTACTGCGATGAAGACGCGTTCACTAATCAAAGAGCCATTAGGGAGCACATGAAAGTTTAATTTAAATATGTATTTTTAATATATACGTGATACAATAAATAAACTATAAAGTTAAAACAACTTAAATGCACTCATCATATGGTAGAGAATTCTTCTAACTTTGAATTTAGTCTATTTTCAACAGCGTTAGCTTGTTAAAGTATTTCACAATACTAAACGAATTCGAGGCACAGTAAAATAATTTTGAGCTCCCAAATTCTAAACGAATTTTTGGAATGTGCCAAAAATATTCACCAGTACGCAAAAAGAGAAATTATTATTATCTTTAAGGATATACATATAGAATACATAAATTTATGTAACTTTTTTTTGTTTCTAATTTATGTCTCTTGTACCAATTGTCGCATGGCAGCCAAGAGGAATTATATCCAGTTAATTACTTCACATGGAACGAAAGCAAATTACAACATGGCATAGCCGATTCATTCCAGTGGTTTTGAAATTGAATCAACCTATTATTATAGTGTCCATCACGCATGTAACAATTATTACCATAATATGTACGCACGTAACAGCAAGTGCATGTTTCTTATCAACAGTTTGTAATTTGATACACCTCGCTTCCTTGTGATGTATGAAAGGATTAGACTTATTAAAAAAAATAGACAGATATCCAATTAACTGTGATAATTGAGTTCATTTAATGTATGCATAACTACATCAAAACATATGCTCAATAACTTGTACTTTTTTGTCATTAAGTGATGTATGTAAAGGTAAGTTTAGCTGCCTAAAATTATCCACAAAAGCTTTAGCAGCACTTTTAGGAGATATTGGTACCACGACATTACGCTCTCGTTAGTGAATATTCCCCCTACCTAGAAGAAAACTGGATAAAAACCACCTACAACTTGCAAGAAATATCCTTCATGGTTGTAAAAAGAGTTAACTCCACTATGGTTAGGATTCAAATCGTGCTAAATTACATAAGAAAGTGATGGCTATGTGAACTAATACTGCAAAAGTAATGTTATCTGTTATTTATTTTTATTTCTCGTTAGGCAAAAAATAACCACGAGTAATGTGACGAGTAATGTCGTAGGAAATATTTTCTCACCTTATCAATATGCTTTCTTGAAGTATCATTTGATTTTACCTTACTAGAGTTAGAAACATTTTACAGAAAATTATAAGACATTTAGAAGGAAGTAAAAAATTCCTGGAAAGGTTTACAATGTACAATTTATGGACCAGATATACGTAAAGACTTCTTTCTTTAGAGATAACTTGAAAATTGTTAACTAATATTGTATTAGTTAGGTCTTTGAACTACAGATAAAAAATAACGTTCCCTGGTTCTGCGATCATCATTCACTCATTAACACTCCTTAGATTCACTTTTGGAAGATTAATAGCATCCTTAATTCATTGAAAAGGCAAAATGATAAATCATTATCTTTCTGAAAATCTCAAATTTAACTGTCCAAACCTCTTAAAGTAATCAAGTTTGTAAAAAAATACTTCCTGGCTTTTTCCAATTTTAAAATTTCCGACCTAAGATAGTAAGAAACTAAAGTGAATGGCTTTGTTTAAAAATCATGTGAGAGAAGTAGTGTTGTAAAAAAACGGTTTTTTTTCTGTGAAGTTTTTTTTCAATAAAAAACGTCGTTCTTTTTCATGTTTTTTTTCAAATGTCTGTTTTTTTTCTGGCCACTATTATTTATTGATTTATGTTGCAGATTATTGAAATAATCAACAGAACTTGAGTTGGAGCCCTCGTAACTTACAAATCGTTTCTTTCTTTGTACCTATACGAGCAAAATTGTGTGATTATTCCTTTCGGCCCCAGGTCATTCTTGGCGTTTTCCTACATTTCCAATTAGTGACTTATTGCTCAAAAACTATTCATTCGATTGGTATGGTTAAGACCTTGTTTTTTAGAAAATGAATGTGGCTAGTTTTTGGTGTAAGTTGCATTGCAGTGTTGCCAACAGGTGTGAAATTATTGAGGGAAATGTAGGGATGAAAATTTACAAAAAATTCCCTAACCGAATTTCAAAATTTTTTGTATCTAGCACCACTGCTGTTATATGGGTTCAAGTCACCTAAACAAATCTTTGGTGTGTTGACAAGGTACAGTGAAATCCTGAAGTCGCTGGCTTCCATTCAAAGAGGGAAAGAAAAAATTCTGTCATACACATGAAATTTTGACACTTTTTACGCCTCAGAAGCAAAAAGCAAATATGCCGGGGCTACAGCTTCTCTAATTATCCTATTGAAACTTTTTATGATGCGTTCTGTAGGGCAAAGAGGAAACTTTCAGGTAGTGGTACGTTTGTTTCAATGTAGCCAGTAAGAGGGTAATAATAGAGAGTAAAAGGGAAATTTTCCGAATTTTTCACCTAATAGTGGGAATTATTTGTTTTGGCTGGAAACGCTGCCATCAGGCAGACAAAAACTATCTGAAAATAAACCGTAGTACTCCAAGAATATATCCTACAAGTATAATGGCGATATATAACAAACTAAGCATGAAATTTAAAAAACAATCTCATTCTACCTCAGAAATTCACCATTTTCTTACCATTTCCAGAACATGGTTTATTATAAACCTCAACTGTACTTCCCCTAATTATTCTAGTGGAACTTTTTATGGTGCGCTGTGTAGGCTAAGGATGAGGCTGTTAGACACTGGTACGTTTGTTCGAATGTAGCCAACAAGAAGGAAATAATAGAAATAAAAAAGGAATTTTTTTCCAAAATTTGCCCCTAAAATCTGGAATTAAAATTTTCTGTAGCTGGCAACACTACTATCAGACACACACAAACTATCTTAAAATAAGCTTTGGTATCCCTCTAATATATCCCACAAGTATTGTGACGATATCTAATAAAGTAAGCATGTCAATAAAAATATCTCATTCTACCTTTTAAAAAATCACAGTTATATTTCCAATTACAGAACAAGCTCTACTGTAAACCTCAACTGTACTTCCCCTAATTATCCTATTGAAACTTTCTATAGTGCGTTGTGTAGAGCAAAGACGAAACTTCCAGATACTGGTAGGTTTGTTCCGATATAGCCAACAAAGAAGGGAATAATAGAGACAAAACATATAATTTTTTCAAAATTTCCCCCTAAAATCTGGAATTAAAATGTTCTGTAGCTGGTAACACTGCTACCAGACAGACGCAAACTATCTTAAATTAAACATGGGTACACCACTAATATATCCTACAAGTATTATGGCAATATTTAAAGAACAAAGCTTCTAATTACCAAAAATATATTACGGTAAACAGAAAAGTAAGGAAAAACTAGAAAAATCAAGGGTTAGAACCTAAATACGAATTTTACGTGCGCCCCCTAATTACCCCATTGTAACGATCTGTACTTGCGTTTGTTAAGTAAGGACAAATATTCGATTGGCGTAAGTTGACTTGCACTCAGACATATAAGTACGGATTTATAAACAAAAATTTCTAATTTTTTGCCCAAATATAGGAGAATTTTAATTTCCCTAATTAGCAACACTGCGCACAGGCCCGTCCAATTGATGTCAACAGTTAGGTATCCGTCCGAGGTATATCTACCTGGCAAGTCTTAAGGATGTCTTTCTACAACGAAGTAAGCTACAGGGAAAAAAGAAGTAAAGGAAATTCGAAATTAGAAAATTCTCGAATTTTTGACTGGGGTGAATTTTGAGAAGGAATTTCAACACCAGAAGAAAAAGAAATTAATATGATAAACTATAGTCCAACCATATTTTGCAAGAATAATATCCCGATATCTTAATTAGTGTCCACACAGGAGCGGATTAAATAAGTGACACACCCGTGTGTGTCACTTTGGCCACCTGGGCCACCGAGTATATATTTGATTACATTTTTTTGACTACTAACTCGTGTTGTTGTTGTAGTTATAGTCTCGACTAATAATAATATCGTTGTAAACAATAACTTTATAAGGAAAATTTCCTCTCCTTTTTACATCTTAGTTCCAACACTGTTCAGAACACTGTTCAGAACACTGTTGGTGAGAAATGCAGGGTGTTTCAAAATAAATTTTGGGGTTTTAAGTCTTCGTAGTACTTATTACATTTTACGTACAATTATGAGTAATGCATCAAGTAAAAGAGCACATCAAACAGTCTTTGCTACAAGTGTTCAATGTGAGATTCATTCGTCACACGGCACACATCTAGTTGATAGGCGAGAAAGGCCCATAAACTTTTCGCCATATGGAAATGAAATGAAATGAAATTTTTGAGTTTTACGTCCCACGGTTATGCCGGTTAGGCTAAAGGAGACGGTGATGATGAGAGATGAATGAAATAGTGGAATGAAGAAAGTGGGAGGAAACGGGAGAACCCCGAGAAAACCCACGCACACGGTGTTTGTCCACCACAAAGTTCACTTGGCGGGAGCAGGGTTTGAACCCGAGACCCCTAGCACCAGAAGTTAACGCTCTACCACTGAGCCACCGCGGCCCTCATTTCCGCCATATGGCATAAAACATTCAATTTAGGGGAGTCTCGTTTCAACTGTACCTGAGGATCTCCTGAGGATTTGCTGACGGCCAGATGCAAACATTATGAGCTCTTAGGTGAAAGATCGATTTATCACTGAACACGACACGATCCAGAAAATCTTCATTGTTATGCAGCAATATTTCACTTGCGAAATTGGTACGTAAACCGTAGTCTGTAGGCTTTAGACCTGTAGCAACTGGAAACGATAGTATAAAGACGTAGTTGCAAGCGTCTCCTTAATATTCTTCACACAGACGGTTGTACTGTACAGATTCAGTCTTTATTAAAACACAAAAAGCTTTCTGCTCTCTAGTCTCCGTCTTTGCTACTTGCTCTTTCTAACGGCAGACAGAAGAAACAATGCATCTACATGCGTGCGTACAAAACTGTTTCAGTTGCTCTTTCATTTGATATAATATTTATAATTGTAAGTTAATTGTAGTAGACAAAGTTTCAAAACCCTAATAGTAATTTTGAAACACCCTGCATTACTTCAAATTGAGTCATCCTATATTCATGTCTTTTATATACATATCATCAGGGCCGGTCCTAGTTAATTTGTCGCCTCGTGCAATGGCATAATCTGCCGCCTACCCCTTTCTCCAGAAAGAACGAATCTTAAAAGTCATGATTTTAAGTATGCTACTCCAGCATGAACAACAAAGGTGAGGGTAAGTGCAGTCGCACTCAGAAAGGCTTAAATACTTACTAAAAATGCAATCCCGTTGTGTCTGTTTTTTTAAAAAATATTAATCTATTATGTTAGGGAAAGATAAAGCAAACACACCTGCAGAGGAGAGATGGTAATCCTTTTTATAGAATTCACTATCGAGCTTCAATCTCAATGTATCAGTTTGCAATTCCAGTGCAACTAGCTCTTTTATCTTTATTTCTTGATTTTTCTTCTACATCTTTTCTATCTTCAATGATAAGGAACTTGTTTCTGACAAAAACAAGACTAGTTGTAATATCAAAACTCTGATAACTTACTAAATGGAACAGATATTCGAGAATTGAATTCTTGCATTTGACAACAATCAAGCAATTTGTGTTCGGATTTATTCGACCATTTGCTTTAGCATTGTCCATGTGGCCTTAAACTAATGCAACCTAAACATAATTTATGAATGTAGTATTCAAATAGAAGGTCAGCTTACTAAATGTAACTACCATCATCATGAAGTCTATTTCCAACAAGAAATATTTAATTTAAATAATATACTTATGACAGATTTTGCCGGACCATCCAAGCTTGCCGCTCCACGCAAATGCACGTGTTGCATATATGGTAGAGCCGGCTCTGCATATCATATATATATCTAGTCGACAAATTATTTATATATGACATTTGAAAAATACTATTAGGCAAATTAGTATTAGTTTTTACCTGTAGACAAGTTATTGGAATTTTATACTGTTCGTGACATTATTTTCGTACTTATTAAAGGCCTGCTTTCACGAAAAAACAAAATTTCATTTCTACTTTTATTTCTTAGTTGATATTGATGAAAACTGTTGAAACCCGAATTGTTAATAGGTATGGTATTCATGTAAATTGTAAAATATTTGTAGCGTATCAGTATCTAGCGTTTAATTTATGTTGCATTTTACGGTGCTTACACCTACATAAAAATATTTCATACTTAAATAGACGTAAGATGCATTACAAATGACTATTTGAAAAAAAACGAAATTTAGAAAAAAAACGAGAGGCAATGTTTTTTTTTTTCTAAAAAAACGTACATTTCTGAAAAAATACGAACCGTTTTTTTTTTTTTATTTACAACACTAGAGAGAAGTTGTAACCATGTCCTTAGAATATTCTTTGAGGTAACAAAAAGCCGACGAACAGTGTAATATTTTTTATGTAATGCCTCTCTACCAAAATTTTGATGTATATAATAGAATGAACCAAGACAAATTATTTTCTTTAATCATCATGTGCTTTAATCATTGATTCACATCAAATCATTTGGACAGGCAAGGGAAGTAAAGCAAAACACTCAAGGGCGAAACAGTTTTCAAGGGATTTTTTCTGCTACACAAATTTTCATCCAGAAGAGAAAGCTAACCACAATGATAACCATACTCAATGATTGTGTGATGAATTATCAATCAGTATTGTATCATTTGAAGTAATGAAAAACTACAAATAGATAAGGATATTTATGTCCAGCTAAAATTTTTGTCCAGGATACGTAGAATGGTTCAAGGTAGATAACTTCTTTTAAATGTGTTAATATCATATTACACGACTACATATTTGAAGTAATTGAAAACCGTCAAAGAAAGTATTGATGCGCTAGAGAATTTTATCCCTATCCAACTTATGGTTCTCAAAATGGAGAGAACCTCGTCGGATGTGTTTCATTAATGATAATGTGATGAGCTAATACAAGTAGAGAGATAATGAGCTTGTAGTAACACAATACCATTCCACTCGATCTTTGAAGTAAGAAAACTAAGAAGGGGATAATAGTCCCAGGAAATGGTCAACTTTTCCCAATTTTGATTCATGAGATAAAATAATTAAGATGAGTACTTTTCATAGTAAAATTAACCGATATATAATAACTTCCTGATTATCATTTATCACACCAGCAATCATTCTCGGGATAGTTAATGTAATTATATAACACATTCTTGGTAGTAAGTTTTCTCCACCTATATGTTGTTGTTACTTATTTGCAATTTAGATGTCTTCATCAGGGGTAAAAGTGAGGGGGAACGCGGGGAGACGTTGTCCTCACATCTCCCCCCAAAAAAATATGTCCCCCCAGTTCCTAAAAAATTACAATGGGTGAACACAGGCAGGGGAACGGCGTGACATCATGCCGCTACCTACCGTATTTCTACCTTTTCAGATCCACTTTTATCCCTGGTCTTCATACTATATTATATTCAGATTGGGAAACGACTTCTTTGGGAATTTTAATCCCGCATTGCTGCATGTTTCTTACATGCATCTATTGTTATTGTAACTGTAGTTGGAATATTTCAAATAAGTACTATTTCAAATGGGTAGAAATTCCCAGAAGGTTTTGATCCGCATTTGTGACATGTCTCTTTAATATATCTGCCGATTGTGTGATTGTATCACGAGGTTCTTAAGAAAAATAAGATTTCAAGGAATGTTTCAAGAATAAAGACTTCGAAACTGGTAGGGACTTTTGATTCTGATTTTCAACCTCCCTCTTTGACATATCCATTTATCTTTGGCGATTTCAGTTTGAAATATTTGAAACAATAAAGGTTTCAAAGTAAGTTAATTTCCTGGATAATTTTTACCTTCCTTGGTGACATATTTATTTTATATTACTCTTGTTATTTTGTGATTCAAGTTTGAAATACAATAAATAATAAAGGCTTCGAAGAGAGTAATTATTTGTTAGAAAATTTGCGTATTTGATCATCATATATATCATCACATTCGATCTTCCTTTGCTAATTTCGAGTAATGAGCAAGAAAATTAAGATTATTTTTTAAATATACTTTGTTGATTGTTTTTGATCCTCTTTATATTTCAAACTTCAACTCTTCTTTCTCTATAAAAAAATCGCATTATCAGCTTGTAGTAAATAAAAGAAGGACGATGAAAACAAATGAAACATTGCATATGTTACACCGAAACATACCAAACCTAGCATACGAAAACTATTCTTATTATTATTACTAAAATTATTATTACTATTATTATTACCTAGGTACTAGTAAAGTGTACCTTAGTGTTAGAAAATTAATTGATTCAAATTTAATGGGGACGTTGTCCTCGTTACTGTTAGAAGAAATCAAACAACGATAGATACTCTTTACTACTAATAAGACATATATTTTTTTTTTAAATATGCAGTATATAAATCACTAATTGGCACACTTCAGCAAAGTAAAAATTATCAGCTAAGTGAGATAGACAGCAAAAAACACGCGTTTTAGACTTTGCCTTCAAGTATCTCATTTTATTTATCCTTGTACAATGTTATAGCTAAACAGAAATTTGGTAAAATCAAAGTTCGATAGTTAACCATAATTATGAGTTATATCATATTTCATTAACCATACTTAGTACAGTTGTCTTATTAATGTCTTTCATAGAGATCTACTTCAAGCTCAGTTTCGTCTTAATAGATGGTATGATTCTTGTACAGCATCAATTCTTAGGTTCACGAAAGCAAAGTCTTTTCTTTACAGAGTAATCACAAAGTTCCGTTACCTCCTATGTAATATAGATGTTAATGAATTGCAGGTGTTGATATACATCTAAATAATGACTGATGAGCACACTTACACCCTGAGGAACGGATCGAAATGAGCATGTGAGCTCACGAATGATCCCATACAGGAAAATCAATGAGATATATATCCAACATGATTTCATTGTAAGGTTTCAGAAACCTTCTCCTTCAAAATCAACAATATTACGGTATAAAAGATAACTCCCACTTAGGATGACCACTAACACGACTGGAAATGAGTGTGGAAGCTGCACCGTCTGTCTTACATTCGCCAAAAATGCCCATTAGTATGCAGTCATAGGAATTGGGTGTTCCATTCTCGATATTACGAAAACATATGAAGAAGCATTTCCAATAAAAGGCATTTTAAGCTTCGTTTTTAAATGAATTGAGTGATAGTGACATGCAAAAACATCACCATACTTGTGGGCGAATACTCGATGTCTTTACAAATTTTCCTTCAAGGGGAAAGTGTTTTCCAAGACAAGTGTGCAAAAGCCAGTAACGTTTATTTCTGGAGTAAAGAATAGGGATGGCCACAAAGTTCCGGTTCTCGGAGATCCGGTTTTCAGAACCGGTTCTGGAACCGGTTCCGGACCTGGATCCGAAAACCCGGTTCCAGAACCGGATCTTAAGAACCGGTTCCAGATCTGGATCTGAAAACCCGGTTCCAGAACCGGATCTTAGGAACCGGTTCCAGATGTGGATCTGAAAACCCGGTTCCAGAACCGGATCTTAGGGACCGGTTCCAGACCTGGATCCGAAAGCCCCCAAAGACCCGTAAAGGAGGCACAAAGTTCACCTTCAAAAATAATGCAAAGAGGACCATGCGCTTGTGCCTTCCCCGCCCAGACTAGTGATGGGCAGTGGGAATATTCCCGGTGGGAAGGAATTTAAAAATGGGAATATTCCCGGGTTTTTTCCCTGGCCTATAAATTCCCGGGAAGGAATTTATTTCCATTTCTTTACTTTAACTTCCAAATTATAAGAACAATATGACTAAATACTTTATTTTAATATATTATGATTTAATTCTAGGTTTTAAAGAATTTGGAGGTTAAAAAATTTAAAATTATTTGACTGTACTTTATATAACTAATAATATTTATTTATTTGCCTGTTTTGCATACAAATAAGAGTATTCTCGAGCACGCATACAGTTATCAAAATTACATTATAAAAAACTTACAAATAAAGTAATACATACATAACTATGACTTTTATAAGCTTATACATTCATATAATTAACAAAAAAAAACATTTATATATTGTCTTCAAAAAACTCATTTACCGAGTAGTAACATTTATCTACTAAGAACTCGTGTAGATCCGATTTAAACATAGAATATGATTTGTTTTGCTTTAGAAAGTCAGGTAACTTATTGAAATTTTTTGTACAGTTAATATATATGCTTTTTTTGAAAAAAAAAAAAACGAGACATTTTGGGGGATAACATGCACATTATTAACGAATCGAGTATTGTATCTATGGACGTTACTGTTTTCAATAAATAAGTGTTTGTTACTTACGGTAAACAAGATAATTTTATATAGATACACACAAAATGGTAATATTTTTTGTCCTCGCAAGATGGGCTTGCAAGAAGACTTTGGTGACAATCCAAACACAACCCTTAGTGCTTTCTTTTGTAAGCGAAACGTGCCAATACATTCAGTAGAATAACCCCAAAAAATAATACCGTAAGTTATTAAACATGGAATTTTGCATAGTACACCAAAACTAAGGCCTCTGTTGTGACATTACCTCTTAGTCTACGGAGGCCGAAACAAATACGACTTAATTTTTTGTTGATTTGAGAAATATTTCTCATTCCAAGTTAGTTTCGAACTTATGGTGACACCAAGAAATTTAGTTGAAATAGAAAAGTCGACTTTTTTTTATTTACCATTACGTAAGGAATAAATTGATTTTGAAGAGGATAACAAAAATTTAGCAAGGAAGTTTTATCATTGTTTAGAACTAATTTATTGTTACTTAACCAGTTACTTAATCGTGAAAACGCAGTGTTTAGATTATATTCAATATCATGTCGTGAGTTACCTGTAATAATAACATTCGTGTCATCAGCAAATAAAACACATTTTTTAGGCATCATTTCACGTGTCAAATCATTGGCGTAAATAAGAAAGAGCAATGGACCAAGCACTGATCCTTGAGGTACAGCAGTTAGTATTGTACCTTTATAACTACTAAACTTATGCATTTCGCCATTATTTTCGTTCGTAATTTGAACTATCTGATACCTATCCTTCAAGTAAGACTCGATCCATTTATTGGCAGTTCCTCTTATACCATAAAAGCTTAATTTTTTGAGTAAGAGATCATGATTTACATTTTATTTTACAATATATTTTTTGTTACATTTTCATTTGCACTAAAAAGCAAGGTAATTGTTTAGAATTGGGGGGCCAAAACTAGCAAAAGTTAGGATGATTTTCGAAAGAAATGAGTTGATAGTGATGTTCAAGTAGTCAAGAAAGTATCGAACACATTTTTTTTAGGGCAGTAGGGGATTTATACAAAACGGAATGGTAAGTGGAAGTGATTTATGTGAGAAAAGAAAGTGAATTGTTGGTAACGAAGATAGAAAACAACGTGCCATGCGGGGCTTTAACCCACCATCATTCGCCAACGCTCGCTCTGCAACGCTGTCTGAATTTAATGTTGGTAACGTAATTTAACGTATGAAACCATAAAACAAACGCATCGGAATAGAAGATCGCAAAGAAGTAGGTGCAAATCTGGTCCCCAATGCTAAAGAACAGCCAAAATTAGCAAAGTGCTAATTTACAAATGATGAAAAGGAACCATTTTGTAAAGTAATTTAGAATTATGTAGAAATAGAGATGAAGTACTATTAATAAACCCTGAACCACCATTAGTAATAGACGTCGGTCTGTCTCCTCTCTCTGACTCGAATTTCTGAAGAAGTACTCAGACTTCTTTTACATGTGAATTAACGTATGGAATTTCGAGAGATAGGTAGAATGAAAGGTCGTGTATGGCAATGTTACGTGCTAAAATATAAAGATAAGTAAGTATCTTACAAATTTTGTGAACATAAATATGTATGTGCAAATGTTGATAAATTGGTGAGACATGTATCTTCTAGCATTTACCCAATCTAATTAGTTTATAACATTTATAAATTTAATGTGCTTATAATATTAGCAATAGAGTCAAGTTGAGAAAATCCACTTACATATAAATTTAAACTGTTACTATATAATTTTTTCACACATATTTAATTGATAGAACATATTGTAAATAAATAATACATTTATGCGTACTTTCTAAATATAATAAAGTGTTAATAAAGTAACATGGTACCGTTCAGAATATACATTTTAACGAATCCTCTGTAGACAACAGTAATAATATGCTGTGATATAAAAATTAATTCAACTTTGAAATCATAATCTAGTAATAGAATGCAATTTTCTTTCTGATTGAACATAAATTTCCGGATAAATTCCCATTTTGGGAATCTTCCCGGGAATATTCCCAGGGAATATTCCCGAAAAATATCTTCCCGGGAATTTACCCATCACTAGCCCAGACCCGCTTGTGCCCCCAGAAAAAAAATTGGTCTACCAGTGGGTGTTTAGCCAAATGAGTTGGCCAGTTTGCCTGTTTAGCCAATGAGTTTGCCAGTTACCCAGTTTATTTAGCCAAATGAGACAAGCTGCCGCCGCCTGGGCGCCTGCCTGTCGCTTTCACCATTTCATCTAGCATACTGTTCACAGCTTGCCAGCAGCTCGCATTTAGGTAGGGATGGTAACAAAGTTTCGGTTCCAGCGGAACCGGTTCCATACCTGGATCCGAAGAACCGGTTCCAGACCTGGATCCGAAGAACTGGTTCTAGACCTGGATCCGAAGAACCGGTTCTAGACCTGGATCCGAAGAACCGGTTCCAGACCTGGATCCGAAAAACCGGTTCCGGAACCGGATCCATTCACACCCGAAAACCGGTTCCACCAGGAACCGGTTCTGGCCATCCCTAGTAAAGAAAACCCACATTTTTATGAAGAATTTGAACACAACCCACCACATGTCATAATCTGGGCTGCAATGTCTGCAACCCACTTTGTAGGTCCATATTTCTTTGCTGGTGCTGTGAATCACGTTGCGTATCTTATTATATTATGTGATTAATTTATTCTATATCTACAAGATCGGGGATTGCTCGGTCGTGTATGGTTCCAGCAGAATGGAGCACCAGCCCATTACGCTATTGCAGTTAGAGAATATCTCAATGAGGTATTTCCTTATAAATGGATTAGACATGGTTTTGTCCATTTGCATGCACCTTTGGACTGGCCACCCCGAAGTCCTGAACTGTCATCTTGCGACAATTGGGGGTTCATTGAACAAAATTTTGCTGCCACACGTTATGAGACAGTTGACGAACTTAAGGATGCTGTTCAAAGTGAATTTACTGCCATCACGCCAGCAATGTTGAGGAGAATTTCACATTGTACATGGAGGAGAATCATACTCTGTCATGAAAAACGATGATGTACACATAGACACTCTGGAATAAATAGAAAAGAATAGTTACACTACCTCAAAGATGTCCTCTGCCATGAGCCCACATTGATACAATGCGAGCATCTATGAATACACGCGATACGGGGTAGCGGAACTTTGTGATCACTCTATAGATTTTCTCGAAAACTCCGCGTGAGACTTTTCACTCATCAATATAATTTTGTTCATCTCATTTTAACTCCTCAGTCTTCAGAAAACAATCAATTTCCTTTGAAAATCCGTGATTTGCTAAAATTATCATGTTACCTAATACTACATCATAAGAATCAATAATAAAGTATTTCCTCCAGCTTTCTCAGGTAATGTGGCTTTTCTTTTTTCAAGAAGCACAACCGGTTGTTGTCTTCGTACCTAAAGCAAACTGGTACTAGAATCTCACTTACCCTTGAACTTCTTATATCAAAGGAAAGGTTTTGAATGAAGTTGAACCTTTAAAATAATAATTGGATACTGCTCTTCCGGCAACAGCATTTCTTCTGTATATAGCACTGAAATAATTTTCTTCTTGTGGCAGTGGTTTTCACTCACTGGCCTTGACAGTAAAATCTAAAGAAAAAAAAAACATGAATTAGAAGGATAACTGGATGTTAAGACCTCATCTCATTTCAAAGCTGAGCACACTTTCAAAGAATTATTTAAGGAAATTTTACAATATTATATTAGCGTTTAAGGGGAGAAATGAAAGGTGATACATATACCAATTCATATATATCATTCGAGTTGAATAAATTAAATGGTACGGGTGGATATCAGATTTCAGATTTTGCTAGAGAAACGTAAGATATTCCATCTATACAATAATTTTACGTTTTTCATTAATATATTAGTGTAACGTTGATTAAAACATATGCATCTCTCAAACTCAATTGCTCTTATCCTCCCAAGATGACGCTTCTGATATGAATCCTTTGTATAATGTTCGAGAAAAACTTTTAAAAAAATTATAAATGTAAAAAGGGGAATGGGGATGTTTTTTTTTTTTTTTTTCATTTAGAGACGGGAGGTGAAATCTGGATATCGTACGTCACTGGGGCTTCAAAGCATCAGTCAAAGCAACGCTGGCACTCTGGTACTTCTAAAGCTAAGAAATTAAAATAAATTCCATCAGTTCACAAAATCATGGCAACCATGTTTTGGAACTAAAAGGGTGTGATACTCGTGATAGTTTTGGAATCACGACGAATAATTACAGCAGATATGTATTGCCAAACACTAAATAATATGCTACGTCCATTCAAAATTAAGTGAAGAAAATGCTACGTTCTGGAATTCTAATCCTAACAACGCCCGCTCCCACACACCTGCTCGTACTGTTCAGATAGTTCAAAGATTTCAATGGAATCATCCCCCTTACAACCCTGACTTTGTCCCTAGCGATTTCTACCTATTTCTTCACCTAAAAAAGTGGCTTGCATCCTAGCGTTTCAACGACAGTAGTCAAGACATCAGTCCCGGACTGACTTCACACTAAGGCGTCTCTGATTTTTAAAAGAGGATGTACTGAAGCTTGTCCTACGCTACCAGAAATGTTTGGAGGTTCATTGTGACCACTTCGGAAAATAACAAAGATATGTGTTTGTATATCAATCAGAATAAAACTCTTTTCCTGTCATTTTCGCGTCTTCTAGAAAATATCGACCTGTTTTGACCTGCGCTACGTATTATTTCAAATAATTCTCTATAACAAATGCAAGTTAGAATAGCAGAATAGCAGAAAGATTATTTTTGGTGTATTATTAACAAGGTTGTAGATGTTGGAGATTATACCGACTCAGCAGTGTTTAATAAACAAGACCTATAAACCTAAAACAATTTCCCATAGTATTTTTGTTTATTACGAAGCACAAATAAAATCACTGTTTGAGACAAGATGAAATAGTTCCTTTTTGCAAGGTCATAGGGGTTTGTCAAAAGAAAAATTTTTCAGATGATCTAAAAACAAACTTTAAAATATGTTCTTATAAGACCTCAAAACCGACAAAATAATATGAGATGCTGTTAAAGGCATATTAGTCGTTGCACCCAAACATACTTCCATAATACCAACTGAAATATACTTTTTCTAGTCAAAAATATGTCACACACTGTAAACGACCAGAAAAGCAACTTAAAGCCCTTATGACAATTAACCAAAGAATTTACGGTTTATTTTGAGATTTCAGTTAAAAATATGCATTAGCACAGTAGTTCTCAACCGATGTGTTGCGACACACTAGTGTTTTTACGCAGTCCTCAAAAGTGTATTGCGAAATTATAGAATTTAAAAATCACGAAGAACTTAATAATAATTAGTTAAAATCGAGACAGATTGTACCAGTGAATACCTCCAGCTGTAGCAATAATGGTCAGTACTATGTAGAGTCATTATAAAAAGTAATAAATTTCACTATTATAATAGGTATTATTATTATCTATAATAAAAACATTAACCCGTCGTCACACTCCGCGGATAGAGAAATTTTAGTTTTCTTAGAACTGTTAAAAGAGTTTGTGCTGTAAAATATACATGTGCAATTGTCAAAAACGTTGCAAAGAAAATATGAAACAGTCTAATATCGTTTCAAAACAAAATACACATTAAGAGTCTTCATCCCGGCGAAATTAAAATACCGCTAATTTTACAGTAATTATGTGATATCTTCAAATAGATAAAAGATAATCGAAATGTGGAACAAGAGCGCCGTAGACAATATTATTTTACATGAGAAACCGTTATCACGACTCACTTATCTGCTTTCGATTTCGAACCATTTTGAAAATCGACATTTATTTTCGCGTTTCTAAACAGCTGAAAACGGAAAGCCACCAGGTGACTTGTGATAACGGTTCCTCACGCAAAATAATATTGTCTAGGGCGCTCTTGTTCCATATTTCAATTATCTTTCTATCTATTTGAAGATATCACATAATTACTGTAAAATTAGCGGTATTTTAATTTCGCCGGGATGAAGACTCTTAAAATTAAGATTTAGGCCTATAAATAAATATTGCGGAATGAGACTTCTTGCGCGTGCCATGATGTTACATTGACCGTGCGTGCGATAGAGGGTTAAACAAGTGTGTCACGATATGCTGGAACTTCAGTAACATGAGTGTCGTCAGTCAAAAAGGTTGAGAACCACTGCATTAGCATATAATAAATAGTAATGTTGCTACAATAGGAAAGAAGTAGAGTTCCCATTCGTGCATCAGCAAACTATCAGTGATATAACACGCAGTTGCTATATAACATAGGGCTCTCTTGACATTTTTTAATGTGAAGCTAATTGAGAGAAACCTCTATTATCTTGGTTCACATTTTCAGCATTTCCATTAGAAAACTTTTTTTTTAAAGCAACAGTACTGATATAACACAAACCCTCAAGAGCCTTTGTAAAAATTAGTACATCTTCTTCACACAAATATTTCCTGATGTATTACCAAACGTAAAGTAATAAATTGATTGATTCGTTCATTTATGTTTACGTCCCTTGTCACAAATAAGGCTATATAGGGCAAATGCTACAGCTCAAAGTGGGATATGAACCAATGAAATGCGTTCTGTGCTCTCCCAATGGAAATCGAACCCGGGTCCTCGCTAGGCCCCTAAGATAATAAATTATAGTGACTAGATTAATACACTACTCCGGTCTTCTTACATCATTATAGCCTCCTAGCTAGAAAATGTTTTCGAAGTTGCTGAATAGCGTATACCGTACTTAAACTTGGCTTTATTTGGCATGTGTAATGTAAACGTGATGAAATAAGTTCCGTGTGAAATTTTGTTTCAGAAGAAGATTAGTTAATGAGTTTGTTTGTGCATAAACCCATGAAATGATCATGATATTACGTTACCAATGTGAGCTGGGGAAAACTTTTTTTTTTTGCATATGTGGATTTTTCGTTTAAAGAACTATGTTCATTATAATTAGTTACAAAGGCATATACGCTCTCGTTCCACGTGTGAACATTCAAGGCCAAGGTTAATGGTCACGTGGACGTTGTGGGAGTCCCCCTGAATCTTAATTTCTGTCTTCCTTTCTCCTTATATTTTTCCTATGATGTTAGTACACCAAGAACAACTAGACTAGGTTATTCCAAATTGCCATTTGCCTGTCTTGGTAACGTAATTTCATGCGCTTTTTCCACGTCCAAGTCACAGAATTTTTACGCTCTGGAGTTTTCGAAAAAAAAAAAGAAAAAAATAGAAGTCAAGGTGATAGAAGAAAAGCAAAGAAATTGAGTAAACAGAACAAATAGACACGAATAAAATAAGAAATAAAACTATAAAAGAAAGCAATACTGCAAAGCAAGGACAACAAACGAAATCATTTTGAAAGTAAACTGAAGGAAACAATTTTTGTTCACCAATGAATGCTAAAACGTCAAATTGAACTTTTTGTGTGTGTGAACGCTTTGCCCAAAAATAAGTTTTAGCTCATTTGCCTAACGTGCTTACGAAGAGTCACTAAATAAGTGAAGTTGAGGCAGGGTAACAGGTTTCTTCTCTTTGAGATTGAAGAAGGTACACCTTGTCTTAAAAAGGTTGAGCGCATTCTTTATTGCTGTTTCGAGGCAAAAATTTTCTAAGTCAAACTTCGGGTATCTTCGGGAAAAAGTAAACCAGGTTCGAACCTCGAAGCCAACCTTTGCAATCGGGAAAAATCTTGCAGATGTGTTTTTCTTCTTTTAAATATAATAAGACTTGTTACCAATTATATGTAAAAAGCAACATTGATTGAAATACTAATCATACAATATTTCGAAACTTTGTATTATGTCAGCACATGCTTGTTTGTCATTTTGCTCTCCATACTTAATGGAACATTTAGATACGTAAACGAATCTTTCCATATGTAAAAGAATGGTGACAGTTAAGATATAGAACATTATTCTCTCCTGAGTACTAAAATAAAA
This sequence comes from Thermobia domestica, assembly GCF_964235325.1. Lineage (NCBI taxonomy): Eukaryota > Metazoa > Arthropoda > Insecta > Zygentoma > Lepismatidae > Thermobia > Thermobia domestica. The sequence continues at coordinate 125,623 of NW_027655928.1, forward strand.
GTTAAAGTAGAACAAAAACAGCGTTTGCAGTGGATATGAATGTAATTATTATCTTAAATACAGCTATATACCGCTAGAACTATTCGCTTGTGTTAGCTTGTGTTAGCTCAGTGGTACGCCGATGGATTATAAATCGTAAGGCTGAGGGTTCGATTCCCATGTGGCCCAATGCTTCTTTTTATGGAATTCTATTTTCTGCAATGCATGAAAAATTATATAAAATAATTACATTAAAATACGTCAGTTGTATATATATAACATATAATCATTGCAGAACATAGTGATTATTATGTTTAAAATATAACAGGTGTTCACAGTACGTTGGTATTCTATGATATATGTGAATGTTAAATACAAATTAAGAAAATAATATCATCGCAATGAATAAATTATGTAGTGTATTTATTTGCAGCTATTTGTCATCGGAAGTTACTTCTGAATTTTCTCTTTACAGCAAGTGATTTACGCTTTCTGAAAGGTAAAGAGACTATTCGGGTATAAACAGAAATTATTATACAAACTCCAATCTTCGTTACAGACACAAAACTCCCGATCCCCAAACCATGTAAACAGGAAATTTACGAACATGAAGTCATGTCTAAGAGACTTATTTATACTCGAGAAAGAAGGCAGAATAGGATTTCTTTCCAAAGGATTTCAGTTCAATAATCTGCAAGGCTTTTGTATATGGATGTGGTCCCTTTCTCTCCGCCTCTTATATATATATATATATAAAGTAAAAGCGATCGATATTAGTGTCGAATCCATAGTTCTCGTTGTTGCAGAAATTAATAATTACAACTCCGAAAGCAACTTACAGTCCAAATTTAACTCTTATCGTAAAGCTCCTTTGTGGTTAAGCGTATAGCGCATACGCTTTCGGTGTGGAAGACCCAGATTCGGCCCCCAGCGAGAGCTCATGTAGTTCGGATTCTACGTTAATTAGTAGGTCTACGTCTCATATTGCGTCACTGCTGACGGGACGTTAAACTCAAAATCAATTCAATCGATTCAACACCCATTATTATGGCGGACGATAAAGGATGAAAAATAAAATGTCTCTAGTGTCAAATCCATAGTTTGAGTTCGTGACACTATTACAAACACAATGTTATTGAATGCCACGTTTTGGTATGAGCGACTATGCCACCTGGATTTTGAATTTACAGGAGCAACATCGAAAGCATTGGTCACACAGCTCCAAATGTTTTGATGTATGTATACGTGTATATTCCAGCGAAACTCCGGAATTTCTGGAGCAACTTTTACCTAACATGGGAGACATATTACTTTCAATCTAAGAAAAAAAAATATTGTGGAATTCAGATACCTCAAGGGATGGAAGTTGGGAGGAGTGACATGTAAAAATAGTGTAAAATGACTGATTGTAGAGTGTTATCCATTGTTTTCTGGGTCGTTGAGATGAGTAGTGAGGCACTCAATGGCGTTATATCCAAAGTCATCCCCATCTTCACAGGATGAGGGGCTTGGAGATATGATTAATAAAATGTAAAAACTTACTTAAATATTTGTCGAAGTAATAGTTTTCTGGGGTCGCGAAAGCGTTTCTAATAACTTTGGAATGTAGTTTGTAACCACTTCAAGATGGGCTCTTTAATCATATCAATTTCTCACCTTAAGAAGAAATTACCATCTCAACTCGTATATTTTTATCAAGGCTATTCGCAATCGAGAAAAAAATGTGTAGATGTATGTTTCGTCTTTTAAATGATATACTAAATGTAAAATCAGAGATTGAGTTGGTCGGTGGGTCAAATGGGTCAAGATTTGTGAGTGGGTCAGTGGATCGTAGATCAACAAGGTGTGACCCACTGCGAAACACCATCACTGTGACTCACACTAACCCATTGACCCACCAACCCATTCTGCTCAGTGCCTTCTAGATAGCATTTTCTGAACACTGGCAAGTTTGTCTACGTTTTACTTTCAAGTTCTCTATTTTTCTTCTTTTTTTCGTTTGGTTATAATGAAGAAAGAAGTTCAGGCTCTTTCGGATTTTGATATTTCCAGTTGTAACAATGGCAATAGGATTTACTACTTGGCTTTTGAGATGCAAGCTATGAGTTTTTAGAGGAGCTAACTACTGGAAAAAATTGGTTTAGTACAAATATAACCTCTTAAGTCAGTAAAGAGGATGGTGTGGATAATGGATCAAATTTAATGACGATGCATTTTAGTGGGTCGGAGTTCGTCACAATGGTTCAGAGTTTTTTATAGTTGGTGGTTTGTTCAGAGTGGGTCATGGTGGGTGAATGGTTCACGTTGGGTGTTGAGTCATTGTGGGTCACGATGTGTGCTGGGTCAGTATGTTGTGGATCAAGGCTTCATTGACCCACACCATCTCTGGTCAACATTGCACTCAAGAGGAGAGTTTCCGAAGGTGCGCGTCGGCGATTTTCTCAAATTTTGCACATAGATAGTACCCCACCAGAAAGCAATAAATCTCGAAACGCTTCACAGTACCATCTCACAGAACTCAAGATAGAGGGATTTGTTTGATTGGCTAAATTAAGACCTCAACAATTTATTCTTCCACAAGCGAGATTTTCTTCATCGTTTCCGTGGCGAAGTCAGAAGAATATGCGGCAAGTAAACTTAAGGTTGAAGGTTCGCGCCCACCTTGGGATACTTGCTTTTTCCCCTAGTGTTTTTTGCACTCACCTGAATATAAACAAATCAAGCATATGGGCGATTTAACATATTTTGGGGGAGGAATTTTGTGGTTCGTTGGCGTTTCGTCGAGTCTCTGCCGCTGGTGGTATAATTTTTAAAACCGAAGTGGGGCCACCACGGATCGTAGCTGCGGGATCCAACTTTTGGCGAAAGGCCGCCAGTTGCGCATCGGTGGTCCACTGACGCTTACGGCATGGGGGCTTGTATCTGAAAACTAAGAGAATAAAGAAGCATGGTATCCATGAAGCCCGTTGACACTAATAAAAGTCTGAAACGATGAAACAGATGTCAACACCGGAAAACATGTATTTTATAATTTGAAAGGTACCCCGTATCGAGGAAAAAGATTTGCCCCAAGGTTCCCCGGAGGGTCTCAGGAGGGGTGCAACTCAAAATTTGAAAATGGCAAGGGGAATCAAGTAGTATGTCATTTAAGAGTATTACTATTTTTTTTTTTTAATGGTAGGAGTCTCGAGTCTTTATGCTAACTTGTGCAAAATAGCGAACGTTCAAGATGGTAATAAATCCTTCATTGAAAACTCCGTGACCACCTCTACAAATGTGAAACTGTGAAACTACCCAGAAGAGGTAAAAACTTGTCTTACCATTGCAAAAGTATAATGCACCAAGGTAAAACAAGAAGCGATACATTATGGGCTTATTACATCACTAATATTAAATTCTACGTTCCACGATTGTGTCTTTAAGCTAAAGGACAGGGTGATTTCGAATTATGAAATTAATGGTAGAATACAGAATGGACCCACCACCAACTATGAACCACTCTGAACCATTGTGACCAACTCCGACCCACCAACGTAATCAACTCTGACCCATGATCCACGTCCTTCTCCCCATTGACTAAATAGGTTACACTTGAAATAAAACAAGACTGTAAAATTATCACTTATCGGAGTTTGAATTCCTACCGTCAATCGCTCAAGCACCGCTCTGTTACAATACCGGTGAATCTGACCTTTACGATATACAATGGTAAAGTGTTTCTCATCTTTCAAATTAAGATGAATTTAAATTTATCATATATAATTATTTCTTTTTTGGCTTACATATACATTTCAGTAGAAAACAGGATGAAATTTGAAAGTATCAAATCAAGATAAAATAGACCAACGTAAGAAAAAAAGAAAGAAAAACTAATTTTCCATATAATTAAGCATGCCGTACTAATTTAAATTGCCCATGAAATTAGGCTTGGAATACAAATGTTATGTCAATTTTTCTCACAACTTTATGGTTTGATTGCCTTATGCTCTGAACGATCCATATATTAAACACCAGCTTCAGCAATTATTATAATAGAAAGCAGTGGGTATAAAATGCAAAGGACTGTAGTTTTTATTCCTCAATTAGTTCCTCAACTAATATCAATCGTTTTCGATAATTTTTACAACAAATCAACCCACTACCAATTTCCAATATATAGAAAATTTCCCCCCCTTCGCTCATAAAACACATTTTTAAAAATGCCAGGACACGTTCTGTTTATTTTTATTAAAGAGTTATATACTGAATTTCAGCTCTTTAAGTTGAACGGCTTGTAAGATACTCAGTTTCTCGCAAAAATTCGGGCACCTACTCCCTACTAAGTATATGTGTTATAATGAAAGTGATACGCGTATGATAACTTCCCAGTTGGGATTGGGGCCTGATTATATACCAAATGTCGTTTCATTTGACTTTACAATTTGACCGTGATAATCACGCAGACATAGTTACTTTCAGTTTTTTATACTAGGTATAATAATTCATATATTACAGGTGATTCAATTTTTTTTCCAGCAGTTAGCTCCTCTAAAAGCTCACAAGCTGTATCTCAAAATTGAACTCCTATTGCTATTGCCACTCTTACAATTGCAAATATCAAAATCCAAAAATGCCTGAGCTTTTTTCATTAGAAACAAATGAAAAAAGAAGAAAAATGGAGATCTTGAAAGTAAAATGTAGACAAGCTCACCAGTGTTCAGAAGATGCTGTCTACAATGCGCTGAACAGAATGGAGAGGTGGGTAGTTGGGGGTCGTTTCGTCCAAAGATATTTCGTCCAAAGGATTTTCGTCCAGAGACATTTAGTCCAAACACATTTGGTCCAGGGACATTTGGTCCAAAGGTCAATTTGTCCAAAGAACATTTTGTCCAAAAGACAATTGGTCCAAAGGACATTTCGTCCAAAAGACATTTGGTCCAAAGGACATTTCGTCCAAAACACAATTGGTTCAAAGAACATTTCGCCCAAAAGACATGTCGTCCAAAGGACATTTCGTCCAAAAGATAATCGGTCCAAAGGACATTTCGTCCAAAACACAATTGGTCCAAAAGACAATTGGTCCAAAGGACATTTCGTCCAAAACACAATTGGTCCAAAAGATATTTGGTCCAAAGGACATTTCGTCCAAAAGATATTTGGTCCAAAGGACATTTCGTCCAAAAGACAATTGATCCAAGGGACATTTCGTCCAGGGATGTTTAGTTCAAAGCACATTTCGTCCAAAGAACATTTAGTCCGGTAACGCTTGGGGGTCAAGGGTTTGCTTCTCTTAGAAGAGTAAAAGTGATGCATATAACATTATGACTCACAAGTAATACCTCCCAAGTGTAACACTCCAATTTTGAAAAAAATAGGCAGGTAGATACTACACATAAAATAAACAAATACGTGTTTTTCTGCGGAAAAATGGTTTTAGGGGGGAGGCAAAAACCCCTACTCAAAATTTTGAAAGTTGACGCCCGAAAGGCAAGAAGAAGTGGACTGAAGTGAACGAAATTGTGCACAGATATTGCAGACATAAAATGAGGGAATACGTGTTTCGTATTTTCCTGGAAAAAATGGTTACGTGGGGCACAGACCCCTCCAAACCTTTGATCACGAAATATCAAAAGTACTTATAATTGTATGTCAGATGTGTGTAAAGAACATGAAGAATTGCAACGAAACTTTGAGTAGGGACAATACGCAAAAAATAAATAAATACGTTTTTTATTTTCTGTGCAAGAACGGTTTTAGGGGGCAAAAGCCCCCATCCAAAAGTTTGAAACTTGAGGCCCGAAAGGTCACAAGAAATGAACCAAAGTGAATGAAATTGTGCAGAGATATTGTAGACATAAAATAAGGGAATACTGGTTTCGTATTTTCCTGAAAAAAGAAAAAGGTTTGGGTGGGACATAGACCCCTACAAAACTTTGATCGTGAAATATCAAAAGTGCGAATAACAGTATGTCAGAAGTGCTTAAAGGACATGTAGAATTGGAACGACACATTGGAACGACATTACGCAAAAAATAAACGAATGCGAGTTTATTTTCTGAGGAAAAACGGTTTTAAGGACAAAATCCCCCACCCAAAATTTTGAAATTTGAGGCCTAAAAGGCAAGAAGAACTGTACAGAGTTGAATGGAACTGTGAACAGATATTGTAGACGTAAATTAAGGTAATTGGGTTTCGTATTTTCCTTAAAAAAAAAAAAAAAAAAAAAAGCGGTTGCGTATATCACGGACCTTTTAAACTGTTGATTACGAAATGTCAAAAGTGCAAATAATTATACGTCAGAGGTTCTTAAAGAGTATGGAGAATTGCAACGAAACCTCGTATAGGGACAATTCGCAAAACAATAAGCGAAACGTGTTTTAATTTGTGCGGAAAACACTGTTGGGGCCTAGGCCTCCTCCGAAAAAAAAGTAAATATTACCGTAATAGCGCAGGAAGTAGTGGACCAAAGCAAATGAAATTGTGGGTAGACATTTTAGAGACCCTATGTAAAGTAAGGTCTTTCGTGTAAGAATATATTTCACACATGTGTATTTTTCTATTCTCAGTATTTCTTCAAAGATACTTGACACATAATTTTTCACTTTTCTAACACAAGGGTTTGAATAACTAATATTTAGCTTACTCAAATTTAAACTCCATTAATTTTAGTTACCGGTACTTATTTTAGAACTATTTCATTCACAACATGAAAATTTTAGATGTCATGCTAGCAGTTATTACAGCAACATACTTCACACTGCAACCTTTCACTCACTCCTGTTGTTCGGCCATATTGTTTTCAGGCGTTTACGTTTTTCTGAATATCTCAGCATTATTTGTTCTATCGAAATGAAAATTGCGGAATAAATCTCTATTTCAAATTTCCTTTAGAAATAAGAAGCTACTGAGTCATAATGTTATATGAATCACTTTTACTCTTCTAATAGAAAAAAACCCATGACCCCAAAGCGTTACCGGACCAAATGTTCTTTGGACGAAATGTGCTTTGAACTAAACATCCCTGGACGAAATGTCCTTTGGACCAATTGTCTTTTGGACGAAATGTCCTTTGGACCAATTGTATTTTGGACGAAATGTCATTTAGACGAATTGTCTTTTGGACCAAATGTCTTTGGATTAAATGTCTCGACGAAATGTTCTTTGGACGAAATATTTTTGGACTAAAAGGGTGGCCACCCGGTGCGCCCGTGTGAGTCACGGTGAGTGGTGTTTCGCAGTAGGTCACGTCCTTTTGACCCACGATCCACTGACCCACTCACAAATCTTGACCCATTTCACCCACTTACCAACCGACCCACTCCATCTTTGATTTTAACATGTCTTGTTTCATTTAAAAGACGAGACTCGGGTTCGATTCCCGGCGGGAGCTCATGTGGTTCAGATTCCACGTTAATCAGTAGGTCCACGTCTCATATAGCCTCGCTGCTGAACGGTACACTAAACTAAAATCAACTCAACTACTCAACTCTCCTTATTAGATGTGCTGGGGGATCTCACTCCTACTGGAAGTTGAACTTAAACTTAAAGGTCATCAGAACTGCTCCCAATGAACTTGGCGGCCACGAAAGATATGGGTTGTACTGTATACTAACATTGGTCATTTTCAATTATTTCTACATGTCGCAAATTTCACAAACTCCTTCATTGTGTTAATGAGGGCTTAACTTACATGGCATCTGAAGTGCCACTCTTTATCTAAGAGACCCCCAAAATTATAGATTCGACACTAATGTAGGTCTTTTTTTTTATAATTTTGATGTCAGCCTCTTTCATTCCTCCTAGGACAGCAAACGGATACCGCCACCGCTAGGACTAAATTTGGTCTTAAATCGCATTAAAATTTCTACCAATTAATTTAGCGAACAGTGCTGCATTTAAAAGCTCGGCGTGCCTACGCACTTTTGCTCTCGGCGCCCCCAATAACTACATATTTCTCCGCCCCTTGATCCATAACTTACAAATAAAACTTAATTCGAATATGCTTAATTAGTGAATTTATTGCAGTTAAATACCACTCACTAGATGCTACAGTTACAACTACGTAACAAAAAATAAATGGGAAATATGTTCTGATTTTTTTTTCAGATTTCTTACGCTATCATTAAATATATTAGAATAGTAAAAGAGGATTGCTCATGAAATAGTATATTTGCTCTCGATTTTTAAAACTTTTTCATCCGAAAAAAAAAATTAAAATTTTAAACTTTGCGCTCTTCAAATATGTTGCCCTCTAGGCACTGGCCTAGTTGGACTAATGGGAAATGCGGCACTGAAAACTTACCCTTCGACTCTAATATCGGTTGATTTCGATATTTTTTTTGTCGCTATGTAACCACCCTGGATGCTAATGGGAGCTTAATTGGACTTGAATTGAAAGTAGAACTGTTTACCTAAGCGACCACGAAACTATGGATTCGATACTAATATCGATCCTTTTCTAGCATTTTTAATATGTATCCCGACAGTATTCTTTTCCAGATTGTAAGAAATATGGTTAAAATTGCTCTAGACATATCAGAATTATGTCGAAAGACACACATACATCCACTTTCATATATATAAATACAGAGTGAGCGAGCGAGAAAGTGAGAGAGAGCGACCAAAGGCATCGCCACTTCCACATTGCAAAAGCATATCTCAGGTATTGAATTGAAAATCTATGTAAAGACCTTCTGCTGTGGCATGCTTCATAAGGACAATTCCAGTCTGCTCACGTGACTTTTGGGGTTCATGAATTTCTTGCGAGCGTTCCGACGTTGGATTCTCTGTTTATACCCTCTTTTTTATGAATCGGATAATTTTTCAAGAATATCAATGACATGCTGTAATACGAATGTTGAGAAGTAACCTCTATATGACAAATACCTGCAAATAAATACACTACATAATTTATTTATTGCGATGTTATTATTTTCTTAATTTGTATTTAACATTCACATATATCATAGAATACCAACGTACTGTGAACACCTGTTATATTTTAAACATAATAATCACTATGTTCTGCAATGATTATATGTTATATATATACAACTGACGTATTTTAATGTAATTATTTTATATAATTTTTCATGCATTGCAGAAAATAGAATTTCATAAAAAAGCATTGCCCCACATGGGAATCGAACCCTCAACCTTACGATTTGAAATCCAACGGTGTACCACTGAGCTAACACAAGCGATTTTCGAAAAATAGTTCTAGCGGTATATAGGGGTATTTAAGATAATAATTACATTCATATCCACTGCAAATGCTGTTTTTGTTCTACTTTAACTTTTATTTTAGTACTCAGAAAAGAATAATGTTCTATATCTTAACTTTCACCATTCTTTTACATATGGAAAGATTCGTTTATGTATCTAAATGTTCCATTAAGTATGGAGAGCAAAATGACAAACAAGCATGTGCTGACATAATACAAAGTTTCGAAATATTGTATGATTAGTATTTCAATCAATGTTGCTTTTTACTAGAGATGCAAAAAAGCCGGCTTTTTTGAATCGATGGTTTTTTTCACATAAAAAGCCGGCTTTTTTGGGAAAAAAACGAGAATTTTGGAAATTTTGGCTTTTTTCAACTTCATGATTTTTCTATCTAAATAGCTTTCTTATAGTATATTTTATAATTAGAGAAGAATTCCATGACCTGAATGTGATATTTCGCTCTGAAATTCACTATCAAGATGGATGGAGCACATGTTCTACGAATTAAAGGTAACATGAAGAATGTAGTATTTGAGGGTAATTTTAAAGGCTATTTAACTTTATTTTAACTTTTGAGTTATCGACATCTTTTTTCTTCTCTAATTTGTCATCTGTGTTTCATTCCTAAGAGCTTTTAGTACTCTAGCTTGAAGCTTCTAGCGCAAAAGTTAAACTTGCCCGTTTTTCTATTTATCCGTCAAAGCATACGTTTTTTTTTTTTTTTTTTTTTTCAATATAGCCGTCAAACCGTACTTCCACATTTCTGTTATACTGTAGCTGTGAAGTGATTTAGCAATAATTTTCCGGACACAACCTTAAATACCACTTTATACAAATAACAGTAGCGGATTTAGAAAAGTACTTTAGGAGGGTTTTTTTTATTGTTTCGTTTCCTAACAAGTCCTAATTTTATTTGGGAGGTGCTTGAAGTTTATGAGTACAGGCATAACTAATATTTCGTTTCGTTTATATGTTTAGCAATAATCTTCCGGATACAACTTTAAAAATCATTTTATACTGAGAATCAGTGGCGGATTTAGAAAAGTATTTTGGGAAGGGTTTTTCTTACTAATGTTTAGTTTTTTTAAAACATTTGTAATTTTTATTTGACGGGATCTTAAAGTTTATGAGTAAAGGCATAAATAATAGATACTTCGTTTGTTGCATTCCGTAACTTTAAGGAACGGGCTTCAGTCCGAAAGACCGCCCCCCTAACCTTCGCAAAACCGTCACTGCTGGTAATTAGTAATAATAACGATTTAAAAACAATAAGAAAGGAAGTCGCCCAACTCACAGTACACGCACTATTTCTACATTCACAGAGGAAATGAAGAAAAGCTTTGTCAGAATGGTCGAATGCTGGTTGAATCCCGGACTTCCCGATAGAAGCGCAAAAGCTAATCACTCAGTCATGTTTGTTGTGCAGTTGTATTTAGCTTAACTTAAATATATTCCGCAGTCTTTTTTTTTTGGGGGGGGGAGTTCCGTAATGATATGTTGAATCCCTCTTGTTAAAAATTCAGAAAACTTGAGGATTGGGTAAACTGTGATGGTGGTTCTATAAAACTTAACTGTAGAATTTCAAGAATATACAGAACCAAAAGCTCTAGATGTGCAGCCTTTAAGTGTGTCATATAAATCTAAGTATTTCTCTTATGTTTTATTTTAATTTTATTTTGTTTCAAAAAGAGGGTATGGAATATTTTGAAGTAAAAATACTACATACTATTTTGCTAGTTATTTGGGTATTCTTTTAAAAGAAGTGTTTACTTTTAGGGTTGGCTGGTTTACACCAATTTTTTTTTAATAACTGGTTTAAACCACAAAAATAAAAAGAATGAAAAATGCGAATCGTGTGAACTTCATGGTGACGTTTCCAGATATCAAACCACCTGCAATAGTTTTATTTCCCTTTCACCTTTTAATCAAGGTGCCCCATGTTCAATTCTCTGTCGGACCACAAACCTTCTTTCATGCGTAACCCAAGTAGCGGTTCGGATGTCAGTTTAAGCGAAAGTCTTCTTGATAACCTCGGTATTTCGTAAGGATGTTAAACCTAAATATACGAAACAAACCAAATTGTATATTTCTGCATGCCTAAATGCGTGTTGTTTTATAAAGAAGCCAAGATTGCTTAAATATATTGATAGAAATTGGCAAAATTTATCGATTGCCTACGTAGCTTCCAACATTAGCTTGGATTGGACTTTCAATGATATCTACGTACTAAATTTGTAATTTAATACCTCAGTTTTAGCGTACTGATTATGATACGTTGACCTTTAAATTTTACATGCAAAGCAATAAGAGGATTTTCCGGTTATTGTCTTACATTGAAGTAATGACGGGATTTTCCCAATGGCTAGGGCGGGAGATTCTCAATTTAAGAAATTTACTGACCGGACTTCTTTAAGCTTATGGGAGTTCTTCCGGCATAACCCCGCTGTTGCATAATAACACCAAGGCGAAACAAACTTATTTCTGTGAATATGTAATATAAATACATAAAGCAAAAAATCTAAATCAAAAAAGCCTGGTTTAAACATCCCCCCAAAAACGGGTTTTTGGCATTTTCAAAAACAACCACGGTTCTTGCCAACTCTGCTTACTTTTGTATATAGGAGGTTAAAAAATTCTTATTATATACATTGGTTAATCCTGTGGAATTCATAATGTAAATATGTTGAAGAAAAAATGTTTGAAATATCTTTTCGAAATTCATAGTTTATTTTCGATGTTTTATATTATTATCAGCATCAACCACTAATTAAATGATTTTTTGTGTTATAGAGAAGCGATACAAAGTCTGTTTTATCAATTTAAAGCAGTATTTTGAAAAAAGCCCAAAATTTCCCAAGCAAAAAAGCAAAGCAGAAAAAACCGAGTTTTTTTCCAAAAAAGCCGGTTTTTTTCCGAGCCCTTGCATCTCTACTTTTTACATATAATTGGTAACAAGTCTTATTATATTTAAAAGAAGAAAAACACATCTGCAAGATTTTTCCCGATTGCAAAGGTTGGCTTCGAGGTTCGAACCTGGTTTACTTTTTCCCGAAGATACCCGAAGTTTGACTTAGAAAATTTTTGCCTCGAAACAGCAATAAAGAATGCGCTCAACCTTTTTGAGACAAGGTGTACATGGATTATTAGAAATTAAAGGACTGCAATGGAACGATAAGTTGGAAAGTAACATTACGATAAATGTTAAGGACAGCCAAGATTACGAGAATTAGTACCTTGAAAGACCCAATTACGGTTGCCAGATCTCAGGGCAGCTCGGAATACCTGGGTTTGAAATATATTCTATGGGTCTAAGGGGCCAACAATGACGCCGATATCTTTTCAACTTTGTATGTCTGTAGGGGGGTTCAAATAAATGTGTTATGTTGCCAGATATGCAAGTAAAGATATCTAAATCCGAGGAGAGAAAGCAAACTTTAGGGGAGCCCTGGCCTTCTTGGTCTTCCAAGATCGGGGCTCATGGAGTAAATGAACTAAATCTGCTGGCTTAAATATTGAATTATTTATCATTAATTATCTATACCATATATGCCATATATGTTGTACTTAGTTGTTGCGAGTTACAAAATAAGAATAATATTACTTCTGTATTCAAACAAAAAGGTTTAAATTCTACTCTAGTTTATTACGCGGTATCAACACAGTTTCCATTTAACGATTTAACAAAAGTGGGAATGAACTTAAAATTGGTTTCGATGCTAACGTACAACGAGTTTTCTGTTTTCATATTGTATAATACGGCATCAGTATTTGAGAGCAACGATAGTGATAATTGTTATAAATATATAAATTATGGAATTCGTTTATTGAGAAAGTTGATGGACAAATCCAGTTCAAAATAATACAGTATGCAGTCTTGCTATATCAGTCAGTAATTCACATGCTGAATGAGTGATTTAGTATAATGAAAGTTTTATTGTCAGATGATACAATAATAACAGAAATTTATATTCAAACAAAAATATGACTCTTCTTGATGCAGCAAAGGGCTTCAAATATATTAATGATGTGTTAGGATGTATAATCACTAGTGTTTAGGGTTACCGTCCATCAGCTCTCATGCGGATATGACCGCATTTTGAGGGTGAAAAATGTCCGTCCGCTTACATTTTACAAGCATTTCAAGATTTTGTCGTACGTACATATGAGAATGTTCACATGATTAGATCTGTGCATACCGTGATTCTATTTCTTATTATTGTGATTATTATTATTATTGTGATCATATAAGCCACGTAAAGAAAATAGTACTTCTAAACAGACTTAGTCAGCTGGCAGCATTTTGGCATTTCAAACTATGGTAGCCCTAGTTATCTTCATTTAGTTCAATATAGTATACATTTCGATAATAGTAACGGTAATGTTAATAGTTAGTCACGATGGTTATAAGTGTTAGAAGTGGGTAGGATCTAGCAGTGATAATAACAATCAGTAGTTTTCAGTTCAGTTTCAAATGTGTCCTCAATTACACAAATGGCATTGAACTCCGGATCTGCCTTCAGTTTAATCTACATGTACACCTAATAATTACCATAAACCCAGATGTAAAATTTATCCAATATCCCATACTGGTTTGACCCATGACTTCTAACTTTTCATGAAAATAGTTTTGTGACTGTATGAATTTTCTGACAAAATTTACATTACCAGAAATGCTGCCATTTGTTCTCTGTGTATTTTAACCCATAAAGACCATGCTATGTAGTAGATTTAACAACTTCCGTTTAACAATCTACTCCAAACTCCCAATGAGTTAAAGTAGCACTAGGCGTGTGTCAAATTTTAACACAACTAAATAACACAGAGTTATTATACTGAATTAACGCAGCCATCTTATACTGTGAAGGGTAACATATTTCTCTCTTTGTTGTTAACTGAATTTTATTTTATAATATCAGAATACTCATTCTTCGCACGGGGAGAATACGTTTCACTTTGGACACAAAGGGGTGAATTTGAATTTAAACGGCATTGAAAAGTGTCATTGTTCATCTCAGTGACCCCGAAAACTATGGATTCGGCACTAATATTGGTCATTTTCGATCATTTTTTAAATATCTTCCCTTCCCCTAAATTGCATCATCAAAGTCAAACGATAAAAACCATCCCAGACTCGAACCACATCTATGTTGAAAATTTGATCGAGATAGGTCGGGTCAAAGAGATAGGAACTCACAAACATAGTGACTTTCATTTTTATATATGTAGATAGATGATTATTTTTAATTGAGTTACAATATTAATAATTCAATCAAATTTCAGAGGTATACGTTGAAAATTTGTCCAAAGAATTAAATCGAAGGCAAGAAGATGATAGATATATTAATTTCCGTAAATACTATTTCATACCTCACTAATATGCTCCTAATAATTAAATTTTCTTTGAACGATCTCGCATCCAGTGAAATCCCAAACGCTAGGCGCTAAGATTCATAAATACAAAATCAAGTTTGGAATTACTTCTCGATCACCATCTCAGGTGGCGTCTGAAAATTCGGAACGTTACTAGTACACAAAACGCCAATATCTGACTTAGAATAATTTCTGAAAAGATTTACAAGAGACAAATTACACTTACACATTAGTAGTTGTGGTTTTGTATGACCAGTACTTACATACGAACACCTCCCAGCCTCACCCGACAACTGTATGAACTCCTCAGTTTCCCTTATGTCCCTCACATTTAAAAACTCTTCTAACGAAACATATCGCAAAAAATTTGAAGACGCACATTCCCTCATTGTTAGACATAGTGCAGAGCGACTCGTATCATACAATCAAAAAAAAAAAAAAAAAAAAAAAAAAGATCCCCATTTCGATACTCCGATATTACTATTTCAGTATTTGTAGTTTACAAAAATCAAGTCCAAGCACTCTGACTATGAGATGGTTCCTTCATAGTATCCTGTAGTTCCTCTCCATGTGCCAATTAAATGTTAAGATTTCAAGTGAAGGTTGTATCATTAAAAGTTGCATATATGTAATCAATTAAAAAATGTTAAAAATGAAATGATGCATCTGATTGGTTCCTAGATATGCTCTTCTCTCATTTTCTGAGATATATAAGCTATAGTCTTAGAGAAATTGTATTTTATAATGTGTTTAATGAAGGCAAAGATACTTTGCCGAAACTGTAACGATATTATTTATTAAATAGTATATGCTTTGGTCAGAATTCGTTTTTTACTTTGAACAGTCCGCAGCAAAAAAACCTGCAACATGAGCATGTAAGTTTATTGTGAAACTACGCCTAACAGCGCAGGGAATCAACATAACGTCTAAGTGACACGAATCACGACATGAGAAACCTCGGCGTCCTCCCCTGCACACTTATTTTGGAGAAAAAGACTTCGTTGTTTCACAATAAACTTACATGCTCATGTTGCAGGTTTTTTGCTGCAGACTGTACAAATGATGTAAATTCAGGACTGTCTCGGGGGGACCGCTAGGGTTGGTATAGTTCATACTTGTAGTTTCCATTGAGAACAACATACTTGGCTCACAAAATAAAAGAAAAGAAAGAAAAAATAAAGGAAGAAATAAAAAATTAAAAAAAAAAATAAAACGGAAATTCAGCAGTCACACTTTTTGTGTGAGAATAAAAATATTTTTTCCCATTGCAACATCTAATTAATTACAAGAATTTAGTTTCTGGAACAACAAAGACATCTTCTCTTTACTTCTGGGTTCCACGAAGATTACTTTTCCTCCAGATGGATCCAAGACTTAGAAACGTTGAGAAACAGTGACCTATAATGTCTTTATTAACTTGTTACTCACGAGACAACAGTCCAGACAAGAAATTTCTCGAGCTTCGTCGGCAATACTAGTCCACCGGTCATACGTCTTTAAAAGACTGTTTTAGTGTTGCATGTTTCATGTGACAAGGTGATTCTAGGAACACAACGGAGATCTTTTATCAGCCTTTAAAGATACTTAAGTTAATACACATTACACTTCGTTTAAAAGTCGTTATATCCTTCGCAATTCCAGTGACACGGTACACTGAGAAAAAAAAATGTAGGTGGCATACTTAAAAACGTAGGTTACATTCGTAATTCCTGTAGTTTCTGGACTTAACGTACAACCGTATATAACATCCTGCAGCAAACGTATAGCTGAAAAAGTATGTATTATACGTACTGTCTGCACAAGTGCAATGACGTCATTCGTGTGACGTTATCTGCAGTAACAAGTATATACGGAGGTAATATCTAGCTTTGTGACGTCAGGGTCGTATGTAGCATGTGGGTTAATAATGACGACATACACTGACTATCAGGACGGAGCATGATTTCAAGAAGTATGCAATATACGTTCTGTACGTATGTTTCTTGCGTTCAACCCCGAGAGAGCATCTATATTGTACTTGTGCCCCATACGTACGACTAGATACAGTATACGTATTGTACGTATGTATTATACAGATTTTCCTTATGTCGCACACAGCTTGTCCAGATACAGCATACAGAATATCCGTATGCACCATACAGAGTGCATATATGTAGCTTACAGACTGTCTGCATGCAGCATATAGATTATACGTATGTCGCGTACAGGTTGGCCATATGTAATGTATAGATTGGATGTATATAGCTAATAGGTTGTCCATATGAAATATACAGATTTTACCTGTATCGAATACGTATTGCCTTCTTGTAATGTATGGATCGGACATATGCAGGATCTAGAGTGTACGTATAGTGCACCATTATTAAAGTGCTGCAACATACTGCAAAGTGCATGATACATTCTTACTGTAATGTTGTCAAATATTGTTTTACTCTGTATGAAAACAAAAATAGCTTAAAATATGGTTGATCTCCTTTGTGCCAATAATAATAAAATTAACAATACTACACTTTTCAAATCTTAGTTTGGAGCAGTGAAACTGTCCAAAGAAATGTATTTACCTGCAGGGTGTCCTATAAGTTTGGGCTTCCTGCTAATTCGTCGGAAAGCTACTGCAAAGTCAAGTGTTGAAAAGTGACACAAGCGTTAATTTTAAAATTATGGGCACAAAGCAGGGGCGGATCCAGGACGGACTTCTGGGGGGGGGCGGTCGGCGGTAATCCCCCAGCTACTTTTAAGAGCTCCAAACTTGTTATGGATGGGTTTATTTATATATAAAATAAGAAAGTTTCCTCTTGTGGGGGGGGCGATCGCCCCGATCGCCCCCCTCTGGATCCGCCCCTGGCACAAAGGAGGTTAACCATATATTAAACTATTTTCGTTTCCATACAGAGTAAATCAATATGTGATATATTACTGTAAGAATTTATCATATGGTTTGCAGTTAGTTAGTTGCAGCACCTCAATAATAATGCAAAATGCACAGCCTTATACAATCCTATATTCAAACTCAAACAAGATTTACGTACAATCATTTATTAAGCTGTTATCATCCATTGCTTGTACGATATAAAGATTATTTTACCTCATTCTTTTCCTTAATAGTATCTTCTACTAAAGTGCAGTTGTTACCACAAGAGGCCTGAATAGAATTTTCCAGAAATAACTTCTCTGTACATTTTAATTAACAGTTTTTTTTTTTTTTTTAAATGTCGCAATAATTAAAAGTGTGGTGTCAGCCGGAAACGCATTCGCTTACAATATTATTCCTACTCAGTACTCGCCATTAAAAATGAAACACCAAGAAGGAGACTGGGTAGATGCGCCAAAGCTCCCAGGCCGATACCTAATAGTAAGTGCAGAATACTCTTAAACGTTCGCTGTATTCGCTGTGTGACAACGTGGTGACAGCGGAGGCGTTGTGCAGCCATCGACTAAACATATTTATTCTTCCCTGCTATAGACATTCTGCAAATTTGGACTTTCCTGGATGCATCCTTCTTAGTGCAACATTTTAAGGAAAGAGCAATTTAACAGTCTCATACATTGCTTAAAGAAAGAGCAATGATTCTCAGAATTACTCGGAAGATATATATACACAATAATTTAAAACGGTTATTTCAAACTTTGCAATTCAAAGCACGAAAAGAACTATAGATAAAGGAACACTGATTTTAGCCAAATAGTAATTAGTAAACTCAATCACACTCAGTACTATTAGTTGCTTGGTGTTATCCGTAAGTCAGAGATCACGGTATCTCATTTCGTGTAGATTTTTGCATTTGTTTAACGCTAAAAATGTATTTTATCGCTAATTGAACCCAGTACCATATATATACCGACAGGACGTACCTTAGTCACAAGGTGACATGAGTGAAACACTAAACTATTCGATTGACACCTGCGGCCTTGTCAACACTAGAGAAAGTTACAAAGTGATTAAGTAAATACGGAACATAGTTCATACAAAGTATAGCGATGTATGAAGTCTCCGTTTCATACGACTTGGATAAAGGATACATCTGAAATAGCAACAAAGAAATATATAATGATTTCTCTGGATAATTTGGATTAGTCCAGAATTCGAACACACACACGCTGGTAAGTCCAACATTTTTTTTTTTTTTTTAACTTCTTTCTTCGGATTCCCAATAAAGTTGACTACTGAAAAGCTGAGTTATAGATTCTGTATTAAAACAACACCTTCGCTAGACATGTTCAGTATACACATTGTCTTACATACAGAACAATACATTAGTTATTAATGCATGTCTGAAATAATAGTGCTTCGTATAGAATTTTACTTCATCCAATCGCAATAGCACAAAGATAAAAAATATTGCTAGGGATAATGTTCTTATTACAGAGAAAAAGAATTAAAATGACTTAACATTAACAATCATTTTCTTTAAACAGAGATAATATTTTATTATAATTTATGGAAGAAAGAAATAATTTGTAGTACAGTATCTTTATTAGGGTTATATATTCGTACAAAATAATGTAAGTACAACTGAGTCTGTCTTCAGAAAGGGCGTACTTTTAGCCACAACCTACACTGCTTCTTTTGACTGTCTTTCAAGCAGAATCCTGGTTTGATGCACGAAATACCTGCAACAAAAATCAGAAAATATTTAAAATGTTATATTCAGTGTGCTTAATTTGGTTGTACTTAACAATACAAAGTATCTTAACATTTTTGAGATTAAATGGACAAAATCTGTTCGGTCAGGTATGGACTTTTGGGTTGCACGTAGAAAAACTATGAAGTGTTTATTGATGCTGAACAACAACTCAAAATGTATTACCATTCAAAAGTAAGTGGGTACCTCAATGGTGTTCGGGCTACCATGGGGTACCTAATGTCTGTATTTTTTAGATATATGAAAATATATGTCTCTAAAATGTAAGGAACTGACATCTGTTTACCGAAAACCTCAACTCGGTAAGCCTTATGGATATCGAGATATGGGAAAATAAAGAGCGACACTACAGAACTGTGGAGTTTGCGTACTAGATGGTGCAGTTTCGGAAACGTAATTACGAGGGCTTACAACAACCTCAAAAGTAGTTTCAATTAAATACACTACACACAC
The DNA here is from genome assembly GCF_964235325.1 of Thermobia domestica. Lineage (NCBI taxonomy): Eukaryota > Metazoa > Arthropoda > Insecta > Zygentoma > Lepismatidae > Thermobia > Thermobia domestica. Next base: position 145,272 of record NW_027655928.1, read on the forward strand.
GCCCTGATGGGGGTTTTCGGGTACCATGATATTCCCAGAACTCTCATTTCTAAATATTCTAAAATATGTCTTAATAACGTTTTAAAGAACGTTAGAGGTGTGTGTTTACCGAAACCGCAAGTCGGTACGCCTAACAGTTACCGAAATATGGTGAAATAAAAAGCGACACCATAGGTACGTGGAGCTTGCATATTAGACAGTACAATTTAGAAAATTAATTAAAATATGACTATCAAGATATTGTCAAATAAAGGGAGGATCCATATAGTTATGGGGTTTTCGTGTTAGGTGGTAAAATTTCCGAAACCGGTCATGTAAAGTTAATAAGCATCAGTAGCAATTTCATCTTAAAATAATTAGGTATTTCCATAGAGTTTAAGAACATCATGGGGTCTACCAAGATTAAATTTTAAAAGTTTTGTAAAATATATTTTGACATTTGTAAAGAGTATTAGAAATATGTATTTACCTAAAAGTTCCAGCTAGTACATCTAGCAGCTAGAGAGACACCATACAATAAAAGCGTATTAGATCTTGAAATTTCAGAAAACAATTATTGATCCTAACAAAAGTTAAATAAGATGGTACTTATATGGATTAAGTGAGTACCTCAGACTCGTCAGTACAATTTCGATCGAAAGATTAATTCAGCTCTAAATTTTCTTTGGACAATTCCAAGCGTTCATCGGGCTCTGAAATAAAGTGAACATTTTTTGTCAATATCTAATATAGCAAGCGAGATATAAGGAATTATGCATTTTATGACGTCGTAAAAATAGAGACCCACATGGATTTGTACTTTTGAGTATTTGCTGTAAGAAGAAGAAATTTCAGAAAACAACCGTATATACCTTAATAGACAATTAAATGGGCGAGGGCACGATGGCTTAGGGGTAGAGTGCTTACCTCTAGTGTATTGGGTTCTTGGTTCGATCCACAGTCAAGTCAGTTTGTAGTGCACATCGTATTCCTGGGTTTTCTCGGGGTACTCTCTTTCCTCCCACCTTTGCATTCCATCAATTCTGTCAACAACATTCACTTGCTTTAATCATAATCTCCCTGAGACTAAAATGCATAATCGTGGGTCGCTACACTGAATTATTTCCTTTTATTTAATTTTAAAATTAAATAGGGAGTTAAGTATGATCGTATCTCTACAGGTTAAGTGAATACTCCAATAGTTTCTGCAAAAAAAGATTAGTTAAATACCCTACCACTAAGCTACTGTGTCCCCGCCCACTGAATTGTCTATTAAGGTATATACAGTAGTTTTCTGAATTTTTTTTCTTATAGGAAAGAGCCAAAAGTACAAATCCGTAAAGATCTCTACTTTTACGTCATAAAATATATAATTCCTTATATCTTGGTTACTATCTTAGATATTGACAGCGAATTTTCATTCTTTTGCACAGCTCGATGAACCCTTGGAATTGCCTGAAGAAAACCTAGGACTGAACTAATCTTTCGATCGAAATTGTACTGAGGTACTCATTTAACCCATAGAAGTACCATCTTATTTAATTTTGTTGCCACCAATAATTGTTTCCGAAATTTCAAGATCTCGTACGCTTTTATTTCACAGTGTTTCTCCAGATGTTAGATGTACTAGCTGGAAGTTTTGGGTAAACACATATTTCAAATACTGTTTACAAATGTCAGATTATATTTTCAAAAGCTTTTAAAATTTAATTTTGGTAGACTCCATGATGTTCTAACACTCCATGAAGATATCTAATTACTTTAAAATGAAATTGCTACTGGTGTTTATTAACTTTCCATGACCGATTTCGGAAATTTTAGCATCTAACACGAAAACCCCTTAACTGTGTTGGTCCTCCCTTTATTTGACAACATCTTGATAGCCGTTAGTCATATTTTAATTCAATTTCCGAATTGTAGCGTCAAGTATGCAAGCCCCACATACCTATAGTTTATTTTCCCATACCTCGGTATCCATAAGGCTTACCGAGTTGCAGTTTTCAGTAAAAAAAAAAAAAAAATCAGTTCTTTACATTTTAGAGACATGTATTTCCATATATCTAAAACGCAGAAATTAAGTACCGCATTGGAACTCCATTGGAGTACTCACTTACTTTTGCATAGCAGGGTAAAAACGCCAGTGGTTCTCACTTTAAGGTTGAAAACATACTATTTTGTCTCTTCTCTGAGCATCGTGAATCTGTCGGAGCTGTACCATAGTTGGAAAGACTCACTGATCCTTCCTATAATGACCATGTAGTTAGAATTAAAAAAGGAGTAGCCGTTGGAGGAAAAACAATATTTTAAAATCCTTGCACCAGTAGTCGTCACCTTAAAATCAAAATGTTCCAGTAGTAGTCAGGATTTTCTACCAGTGTTCGTCACTCAAATAACTTGACATAATTTATTCAAAAACGCACTGTGTATGAGTTTAGGGTTAAGAATACAATATAAAGTAGTAAGCTTAATAACTTTGCATCACTTTTAGCACTCAAGAAATAAAATAAAAACGTTTTTACATACTTTTTAAAGCAATTTCAGAGAGAAAAATGTTAACTGAATTCAAAAGTTAACTGTATATCACTTCCACGTTAAGAGTACAATATTAAATACTATGTTTAATAACTATACGTCACTTTAAACTCTCAAGAATGAAAATAAACGTTTGTACATACATTTTAAAAACAATTTGAGAAACAAAATAAGTTAACTGAATTCAAAATTTAATTATACATCACCTTAAGCTTGAGAATACACTATAAAATACAGAGATTAATAAAAAATGAAATCTTTAAGTTTAACGTCCCACGATTATGCCGGTTAGGCTACAGGAGACGGAGATAATGAGAAATGAGTGAAATGGTGGAATGAAGAAAGTGGGAGGAAACGGGAGAACCCCGAGAAAACCCACGAGCACGGTGTTTGTCCACTACAAAGTCCACACGGCGCGAGTTGGGATCGAACCAGGGACCCCAAACACCGGAGGTTAACACTCTACCACTGAGCCACCGCGCCCCCCTGAGATTAATAATAATGCATTACTGAAGAATGAAAACAAAAATGTTTTAGCTACCTATATTGTATTTACATGTTACCGGTATTTCTCATTAACTTTTTTTTTTTGATACCTCATGATCAAGTGTAGGGATGCGCAAGAGAAAAGATTTGAGATTGTCTCCTCTCGAAAAGGTGCCGCGAAAGTTATGTCTCGTCTCGAAAACTGGATCCGTTTCTATTGGAAGAGCTCTATCTCGTCTCGAATTTCGTAACAAAAATTCTGTCTCGTCTTGTCTCGTGCGCATCCCTAATCAGGTCCATAGCCAAAAACTTCATTTCGGAGGGGGTTCGATAGGGCTTTGGGATATCCGAATTTAGATATAGATAATCGATATTGACAAACTATCGAAACTTGTTCGAAATATCGAAAAATACAGCAATATCGAAATATAAACAATATCAAAATCGAAAATATAGAAATATGAAAGAGATCAAAAATATGGATATATCGATCAAAAATGGATATATGATCTTGGAATACGATTTGGTGGAATAATGAGGGAGAAAAATAATCATTGATTAAATATTAAATTGAAAAGAAATAAGAGCCTGACGCTCAAATACTTATCTATCCGGCACCCATCTTGATCCCCATAAAATATCATGAAGTGCTTGATTGATTCTAAACCCAATAATAGTAATAGTAATTTAACAACAAACACAGAATATATAATTTACGCACCTTGAAATGTAGAAATTAATGATTGTAATCCCAGCTTTCCAATAGACGTTTGATTTCTCCAAATGAAGATTCGGATATCTTGTTTCTTCTCAAGCAATAATGGGTTACAATAATCAGTTGCAGTCCAAAGCCAAGTCACTAAGTTAAGCATGAAAATAAAGAATTCATTAGTTAGATGCATACAAAATCCTACGCATATAAATCCGAATCTACTTGTATTAAATTGTAAATTTAAACAAACTAAATTATACTACTTTGGAAAGCGTCTCCAAATATAATGTTTTCATTCTAAAGTGAAGGAATTTTAAAATCGGATGACCCGTTTGCGCTGTACACTCGCTATGCGTCCAATGTGAAATGAAAATGCAACATTGCCATTTACCTGGACCCACAACGTAAGTGAGTGAAGTTACTGTCTTTTACGCTAACATGTCGATGGCCAGCCCCCGTTTCAAACAGTAACTTCATTCACTTATGTTGTGGGTCCAGGTAAATGACAACGTTGCATTTTCATTTAAAATTGGGTGCATAAAGAGTATACAGCACAAACATCTCGTCCGATTTTTTTTAAAAAGTGTTCACTTTAGATTGAAAACGTCATATTTCGAGATGTTTTTCCTCTTACATTTTGTTGTAACTCTGATAATAACAGAGTTATCCTATGTCAGGGAACGTTTGAGACATCCTGTATACATCATAAGAAGTTCCTTTCTAAATTCTACACGGATGTGGTTTCATTGAATGTGAGGTGGGTGATACACATTAGGCCTTTTGGGAGTACGTCACACGGACGACCGTAATTTTGTGTTCAAAATTTTTATGAATTGATGGGATATGTGATACATATGGCCACGGACTAGAATTTTCTCAGTATGTCAAATATGCAATCAGATTTCATGCAGCTTAATTTGGTGAAAAGCTATTGCCAATTGAACGTTACATTTACCTCTTTCTTGCAGATGTTGAACCATGCCGTTAGCACGTGAGGAATGGATCGAAATAATCAAACTGTGGGGCGGGAGGAGTATATGTGCAGTGGTTGCCGATTGCAGTCATCCACAATGTGACTCTGTGTCACATGTTTCAGTGTCACAGTAATTAACTAAATTTGAGAAGACGGGGACATTCGTGAACATACATCGTAGCGGTTCAAACTCGCGGAACCTTTTTCCTTCCCCATTTTGAACCGGTACATGAAAATGCCATTTTCTCCATGTTTGCCTGCGCCGATTTTGAAAATTCCTTCACTAATCGATTTCTCTCGTCGAGTACTACAAGAAACAGTTAAAATCTCGCGGGCCCTTTTTTCTTCCCCATTTTGAACTGATACATGAAAATGCCATTTTCTTCATGCTTGCCTGCGCCGATTTTGACAATTCCTTCACTAGTCGATTTCTCTCGTCGAGTATTACAAGAATCAGTTAAAATCTTGCGGCCCTTTTTTCTTCCCCACTTTGAACCGGAAAATGAAAATGAGATTTTCTCTATGTTTGCCTGCGCCGATTTTGAAAATTCCTTCACTAATCGATTTCTCTCGACGAGTACTACAAGAATCAGTTAAAATCTCGCGGAACCTTTTTCCTTCCCCATTTTGAACGGGTACATGAAAATGCCATTTTCTCCATGTTTGCCTGCGCCGATTTTGAAAATTCCTTCACTAATCGATTTCTCTCGTCGAGTATTACAAGAATCAGTTAAAATCTTGCGGCCCTTTTTCTTTCCCACTTTGAACCGGAAAATGAAAATGAGATTTTCTCTATGTTTGCCTGCGCCGATTTTGAAAATTCCTTCACTAATCGATTTCTCTCGACGAGTACTACAAGAATCAATTAAAATCTCGCGGTCGTCTTTTCTTCCCCATTTTGAACCGGTACATGAAAATGCGATTTTCTGCATGTTTACCTGCGCCGATTTTGAAAATTCTTTCAGTAATTTATTTCTGTTGTCGAGTACTATAAGAATCAGTTAAAATCTCGCGGGCCCTTTTTTCTTCCCCAAGCCAATATTTTTGTATATTTTGAATGTATTCAAGTATGGAACAAAAGTATTATATAATTCCCTTAGTAGGTTTCTCAACTTCATATTTTTCAACTTAAATTTTATTTATTTTAATTATTTATTTTCTTGTGACTCAATATTTAATTGCAATCGTTCATTGGGCAGAAGGGTGGCCATTCTCAAATATATAAATATAGTATTCTTAAAATTTATGTGTTCTCGTACTATTAGTTTCTTCCACTAGACCTGGAAATTGAAAAATTAATACCTGGAAAACCTGGAAAATTCAGGGAAATTGAGTTCCATATTTATATATGAACACTGCTATTTACAATTTTTTTTTCGAATAGGGAGAACTGTACAAAAGGGTGTTTTGGGAATGGTATAACAATAGGTTTCTGGGAGTGTTGTTCGAAATGAAATCTTTAAGTTTTACGTCCCACTATTATGCTGGCTAGGCTAAAGATAACGGGGTGTTGTTCGCAGTGTTGAATTCAGACATTTACACCCGGGGGGGAATGTCAACTGCTCGGGGGAGGGTTATTTTTCTGTATTTTTTTCAAGAAAGCAGCATATTTAACAATTCCATTCACATACACATCTTACCTAATATTGAGACTAATTGCTGATAAATATTCAATGAGATTATAATTTTAAGAAAACAATCGTTTGATTTCATCTAAAACATTAAATAAAGACTGGCAAAAATAGTTTAGACTAAACTTTAACTGCTATTTACAGTAACTATTTTTATTATTTCCTATATTCAGTAATTACTGTTTGTTACTAATGTAAAAATTTTTAAAAAGATTTAAATTAACTGAAATATTTTTTCTCCTAAAACAAACATACTTAGGAATATCTTAATAAAACGTTATCATTCTTTCTCACACTTCTGATTCTAAATCAAACATATTAGCCTTGGTTTCTTCACTGCATATACATCAATAGTTTAGTTGACGAAATCTTCAGTAGGATTAGTGCCGTGTCGTGGAAAATCAGCGCTTGGCGCGAGAGTATACGACGGCATCCCCGTATATATGAGTGAGGTCGACAGACCAGCCGCCAAAGGTGGGAAAATTTTAAAAAGTAAACCCTACTTTTCCTTGATTTTGAGCACTTTTCATTACTTTTTTCCTTTCATTTTATATATGTCCACATGTATTTCATTCCTCTGTTTTTCTTTCCTTCTTTTTTCTTTTTCCCTCCCGAATTTTTCACCCCTTACTTCGGCGCCCGGGGCCGTCGCCCCGCTTGCCCCTCCCCCATGGAACGGCACTGAGCAGGATCTTGGCCACCTTCAATAGCAATCTTTCACTTATATACTATTATCATATTGATAAATTCTATATAAGTCTCTAATCAAGGAGGGATAACTGTTCCTCCCTGATCCCTCTAAATGACGCCCACTGAATCTCACCCTTTAACTGAATTATTTTTAATTAAAGAAAGATGTGTTTACTTTAACAATCGTAAAACACATTTACGTCTGTTACTTCCGATGCGAGAAATGGGATTTAGGCGCCCTATTTCAAATAATGTAGGAACTGTATATTTTCAAGAACTGAAGTCTGCTGACATGAGAGATTATATGGAATGATCGAAAGATCTTCCCTATCTTTCCTTTCGCTATCTCAACCTGTGCTAGTGCTACCTACTAATATATAATATAGGGCGAGAGTATAGTACCTACTAAAATACAAACCTTTCTTCAACAGTTAACAATTTCATGTTCTGCCAAACTCAGTCATAGCGTTAAGAAATACAAGTTTTATTCACTATTTGGTATTCTATCTTAGATGTTACATGTTAACATTTATATAGAATGGGTCTGCGTCATTTATATGTATATTGAGAGATCGGATTTCGTCTGCACGTACACGGACAGAAAAGCAAATAATTGGGTGAAGTAATTTCTACATTTTGTGACTGAAATTTTGGGAGTTTCTCCGGGGGGGAATGAATTTTCTTCGGGGGGGGGGAGATTCCCCCCGGGCTACCCCCTGAATTCAACCCTGGTTGTTCGGTGGGGGTCAATGTTGCCAATTTTGGGTAAAGTCGCTAAATAAGGGGAATTCGACCTCAACGATAGCGTAGGTTGACCATAAAATTTTCAGTTAAAAACGGGACAGGTTCTTGCAACCCTAGACTTTTAGATCTACCTTTGTTCTTATCAGTGCCTTGATATCAGATTTCCTCCTCTCTCTCTTTGTTACAGAACGGGTACTTATGAAAAAGGAAAGACACGTTGAAATTTGTTCAACACACAACCAACTGCTAAAACCTCTGCTGCCTTTCGAGCAGTACTGCGAACTATAGAGTATGTTTAATATAGGGAATTTCAGTTCAATTTTTGCCTCTTTGTTATTATTAATTATTAATACTTTTAAAAGGAGTAAAGATACTGGGTTTGTTATTTACTTCTTTCATTTACATAGAACGGGACGAATACTACTTTTTCCATCTACTGACGGGACGGCCGGGACACGCCCCTAAAACGGGACTGTCCCGGTCAAAACGGGACGTATGGTCGCCCTACGATAGCGACAAAAAATATTTTTTTCCGATTGGAGACTTTTTTGGGTGATTTTTAAATGACGATTTACCTACTTACACATTTAGCGACTTTCTGCTCCAAACAAAATGTTCATCTGTAGAGAAGCATTATTAGTTCAAAACAGTTTTTACGTTCTTTTTTTCTGTTTGTTTGTTTTAATCAGCGCAACTGATGAAGAGTTTGGAAATACAGCATACTCACTGCCCCACAATCCTGCATTGTTATGTTACCCTTGCCCTCTAACGAAGAACAACTACAAACTTGATGTCCTTTAGTTCGCAGAGTTTCCGTTGCGAAACACACGTAATACATCATTACCGATAGCAACAAGATTAGCTATAGATTGCGTGAATAAAGGCGAAGAAGATGTTTGTTATATTTGTCCTTTGGGGTCTTTTAATTATTCTGCACTTTTTCTTTTACAAAAAAATGATCCCTGAATTAAAGGATTGGTTGCGCCCTATTTACAAAGATGTGAGTAGAACCAGCGGCGCAAATCTGTCTTCAACATTGGGAGGGGGGGGGGGTAAGACCGTTACCATACTTTTTTTTGACGATGTCCAAAATACTTATGAAGTTGAAAAACAATGTTGTGGAGGATCAGAGTTGTTTTCAGCGTTGGGAGGCTGCAGATTTGAGGCTTATTCTGGGGGACATCTATTTTATCTCACGTTCCTTTGTAGCAATCGGACAAAAATAATCAAATTTCTCCCAAAAAACACATTTCAAATCGGATTATTGGGGAGAAGTCCCCCTCAGTTCCAAGATTGGAGGGGACATGTATCCGTCATCCCCCCCCCCACGGATTTGCGCCAGTGAGTAGAACATATTGTTTAGTTTACATCTACAACTTTAAAACAATGCTTATAGACAATGAATTTCTCTATTATTTTTTATAGCGACTTTTCACCCAAAATTGGAGTCGTCATATCCCGTTTCGCAAACTTATTGCCAACATTTTGGAAACTGGTTGCGAAGAGAGCTACAATGGATGAGTCGAGTTATTTCGTCGCTTCCGCTGTGAACCTAAGTACAAGATTCCAAAGAGATTAAGAAAAAATGAAATGAAACCTTTGAGTTTTACGTCCCACAGTTATGCCGGTTAGGCTAAAGGAGACGCTGATGATAAGCAATGAATGAAAGGTGGAATGAAGAAAGTGGAAGGAAACGGGAGAACCCCGAGGAAACCCACGCACAAGGTGTTTGTCCATCACAAAGTTCATTTGACGGGGGCTGGGATCGAACCCGGGACCCCAAGTACCGGAGGTGAACGCTCTACCACTGAGCCACCGCAGCTCTTAAGAGATTAAGAGTCACAAACATAGTCACTTTCAATTTTGTAATATATATAGGTCTATATATTGCATCACTGACTAATAACTAAAATCCTTGGATTGTATATATAAAAGTCGCCCCCTGCCCGTAAAAAGCTTCATTCGAACTCGGAATCGAACAATTGCATCTGTAAAACAGTGCTGATTTGATTTTAACGTTCCTTTCAGCAGCAAGGCTGTATGAGACGTGGACCTACAGATTAACGTGGAATCCGAACCACATAAGCTCCGGCCGGGAATCGAAAAAATGAAATGAAATCTTTGAGTTTTATGTCCTACGGTTATGATGGTTAGGCTAATGGAGACGGTGATGAGTAATGAATTAAATAGTGGAATGAAGAAAGTGGGAGGAAACGGGAGAACCCCGAGAAAACCCACGCACACGGTGTTTGTCCACCACAAGGTTCACTTGACGGGGCTGGGATCGAACCCGGGACCCCAAGCACCAGAGGTGAACCTTCTACCACTGAGCCACCGCGGCCCCCGGCCGGGAATCGAACCCGGGTGTCCCACGCCAAAGGCGTGTTCACTAACCACTTAGCCACGAGGGAGCTCATCTATAAGGCAGTGTAAGCAAACAAAAAAACGCACACTGGATGTTTGCGCAACTGAGGATCAAAACATTCTCAATGGAGTATGAGAAATAGTTAACGCCAATCAAAGTGTGCTTTTGCTTATTTATTACTTCGTTAATACTTAATTCCTTCTAGAAATAGTGAAACTATACTATGAAGAAACACTAATAAACTAATAACAATTACGTTGTATTTCTTACCGCACCACGACCATTTTTACCACCCATAGAATTTGAACCTAGTACTATACTGCATTAGTCACGCCGTAACGAAAGATGAACATCTGGCACTCGTAGCTGTTGAAGCTACCTGTATATCACGCGGCCTGCGTTGGTACTCCTCAACATAAATACCTCACAGCCCAAAGCCAGGAAACATCACAGACAGAAGACAGGGGCACAAGCAGTGCCTGACACTTCACGAACTCTAAACCCGCCAAGACTCAACTCAACATGACCTTCAATTACGTTCTAGAAACCAAACCAATGCTAAGGCACAAACTTACCAACTTCCTATATGAAAACACAAGAAAAAAAATCTAACTTTTTTGGTTCCAAAGTGATGACATAACAATAATACTAAAAAGGTTTTAATTTTCAGTAACCCAAACATTAATTAACTAGGGAACATAACAAAGCAAAAATAAATAAAAATAAAAATAAATTAAATTAAAAAATAAAAATCTGACAAGTAAACTCTCCCTGACTACTTTTTTTTTTTTTAATTTCAGTGAGGCTGTAAAATATGTTAGTATCTTCGTAAAATATATATATTTCAATGTAAACAAGTTCTTTAAACAAAAGAAAGCTTTGTAGTAGAGCGCTTACCTCTGACGCGTTAGGTCCCTGGTTCGATTCCTGCTCCCGACAAATAGCCTTTTGGTGAACACTGTAGGTGTGGTTATTCTTAAGACTTTCCAGTTTCCTTACATTTTCTTGATTCCACCATTATCATGTATCTCATTGTCACCTTCTCTCTTACATTGATGTACAATCATGGGGCGTTAAACTAAAAGCAAAAAAAAAAAAAAAAAATTTTGCAAATATCCTAGTAAAAATGAGTTTTCTAGACTACACAAGTGGCCCCGCGTAGGGTAGTCGCTAGCGCTCTCGCCTTCGGTGCGAACGGTTCCGGGTTCGATCCCGGGGGAGAACTCGGTCGAAAAAGTATCAAAAGATTTTAAGTCCAACCATCCTGAATGAGGTTTCCTTGGGTTTTCCTCATTCACAGCAGGCAAATGCCGGAGTGGTACCTAACATATAGGTCCCAGGCCGTTTTCTTCCTTCCCCAATCCTTTCTTCCCTTCCTTTCCCCGGATAGTGTACTCGCCGAGGAAAGTCATCCCTCATATGGGGTAACAAGGCCATTGATGCCGAAAACCCAGAAATCTAAATCCTAAATCTTCACTACACAAGGAAATTTCCGCGCTGAAAACGGTTTATTAGCAATTATGTTAAGCAGTCCTGTAGTAAATCTGCACCAAGTAATAAATCGTCACATATAAAATGGAATGAATAAACACATAACATTCATTTTGCTACCTTGAAACATAATATGTTTCAAAACATTAATATTCAAAGTTTTTTCAAAATTCAGATTCACCCATTCCATTCTCCTCAATCATTTACGAGTTACAATAGTAAGAATTGTAGTCATAAACTACATTACTTACTTAGTACTATATTAAAGCAAGTTACACTAAAAGAATATATAATTAATGGGAATATTTAACTAAAGTAATAGTTAACTATTGTACTTACCCAGGCTTCCCAGGTTTCCTTCCTCTCTTCTGTTCCGTTTGTAAACAACCTCGTTTCGCAAGCAAAAGACGGTAGTTCAATGACGTCAGCCATGGCGAAAGAAAGAGTGTCTATAGGCGGTCTGGATCTTACACACAGATGGACGTATATAACGTATAGCTGAAGTATTTAACATACGTATACGTATGTAAAATACAGAAGATTGTTAGATATCAGACATCCTGCAGAGACATGATGTAATATCTAAGCGGGTAAAAGGCAGTACCTATGTAGTATATGGATAAAGTACGCTCCGTACAGATTTCCTTAGTAAACATAACGAATCCTTGTATTTGTACAATATACCGCTGTCCGGATAATGGATTTTTCTCAGTGTAGGTTTCTGATAAATTCTGGATCAAAATTAAGAAAAGAAAATCAGGGCATAAATTTTGTACATAAATTTACAACACGAGAGGATAAAAAATTCGAGTCGAGATGAGGCAAAATTTAGGAACGAGACGAGAAAGTCTTTTCTTTCGTCTCGCCTCGTTTTGTGATCAACACTGTTATTAACATACGAATACTTAAACGGAAACTAGGCGATATTCTAAAAACCGTTTGGTACTTTTATTCATTATATTTTTCACTTTGACATTTCGGAGCTTAATGATTTACTGCTCACCATATAACTAACTATCTAATAATAAAAATTCAGATACAACTTTTAGTTTGGGTTGTAATCAGATTGTTATTTACTGTCCCAAATAAGGTTGCGCACAAATAGAATTTTTGGTGAAGAAGCAGGGTTCCTCCTATAGGAACAGATACGATTTCCGAGACGAGACTGCCTATTGGAACAGATACGATTTCCGAGACGAGACTGCCTATAGGAACAGATACGATTTCCGAGACGAGACTGCCTATAGGAACAGATACGATTTCCGAGACGAGACTGCCTAAACTCGTAGGCAATCTTATTCTCAAAAACTAATAATGAATAGTATACTTTTATTCTTTTATCGATCAGTCATATATATATAAAACTGAAATGTGGTATCTGTACGGTATGTATTACGCACATGTATTTGTTTAACTAACTTAAAAAAAAACAGTAGATCGATTTAACTATAGATTAACCAATGTTTTCTTTGGCTTTGGAATCTCAGACTTTTATTGGGTATCTATAATTATTACTAGGTTCAAAGAACAACAATTTTTTTTCATAAAATTGTTTAAAAAACAAAAAAAAAATGAAATGAATTTGTCTTTTCCAGGTGAGAAAGAGATTTAACTACGTTTCGATTTTTCGGAGAAATTGAGGGTCGACTTTGTGCAAAGTGATAAAAAAAAATTCAATGTACTTGTATTGTTGTCAACAGTGGTGGATCTAGTTCAGGACCGGGCCCTAGGCTACCATTTTTTTTTTTTTTTTTTTTGAGTGACAAAAATAATTTAAGGTCTTATTTATATATGTTTGAAAGTTTCTTGTAAACTCTTGGTATACCTATCACAGTTTGGATTCTGGCTGCCACCTCTAAGTTTTCACCTTCTAGATCCGGCACTGGTTGTTAATAAGTTTCCTACATCAAGAGGTTGTATATTTCAAAAAAAATATTTCATTAATCTTACATGTTATTAAATAAAGAAAGGTGCTTCAATAGAATTCAAGTTATTTAAACAGAACTAGGTTTCATCAACATCTGATAATTTGTTTATATATTAATTCTTATTTCAAATGACAAAGTTAAGGCACTTCGTCTTCTCATGCACTTAATTATTTAACACTTTCAATCCTACTATAGTTTTCGAACGACAGATTGTAAACTTACATTAAATCCAAGTGTCGTTCGGGAAGGACACGACCATTTAAAATTTAAAATACCAACCAAAAATGAATTTTGTATGCTCTTTCATTTGAGAAAGTAAGTTTGAGTGTTTTGTGAATTATCTACTGGCAAACTTGATCCAAGAATGCCAAAAGGAGGTGTCATTATCATTTACAACATTCAAGCATTATTACTTTGCAAGAAAAAAGTGTTATTTGCAATGATAGTTCACATATATCTTGTACGGAAACCGGCATCTCCTAGCACATTGGTAATTTTTCTTTCATTTCTGAAAGTTTCAACTATTTAGAGTGAAAACTTAGGAAGATACGATTTTTTTAAAAATCAACCCTTATTTGCTGCAGAACACAGGATTTTGTCAATGTAAAATACCCCTTCATTCATGCGAGAATAGTAAATACAAGGCAAAGTATACAGAATAAATAGAAGGAAAATTATAGCTAAAAAGAAAATGATGTAAAACTTGCTGGAAGCACTTTCAAACTTGAACGACCAATAGGAAAGAAACATGCAAAATGAAGATAAAATAAGAAGAAAACCAAAGTGATAAAATCACAAGAGCAGGAAAAAGGGGTCAAACGTATGGCTCTCGGACGGAAGAAGTGAAAAAGACGTAAGATCCAGAATAGCAAAGGCTAACAAGCATTCAATAGGAAAAGAGGAGTGCTAACATTACGAAATGTGTCGTTGGACGTTCGTAAACGATTTATTAAAGGAGCAGTTCGACTTAGAAGTGCATTTTTTTACAATTTATTTCCATTTGTAGAGTTGAAAATTCTAAAAGGAATGGTGTTTGTTTGATCGCGATACGTTCGGTCGTTAGCGAGTAACAGAGGAAGAAAGATTTTGTGATGATGTCATAGTTGGGCAAGGAGCGAGAGCAGGCTTACATACTACACAGTGCCAAGCAATTTCGTTTGTGAGAGGTGCAGTGGCACGTTCTAAGTGCGGTTTCCTTTTCCAGAACTGATTGCAAAGACTTACAAATATCATCTGCATGTAGAAAATGATATCTAATGGTGGGCTGTACAAACGTTTTTATATTATAAAACGTATCCTATAAAGCATGAGTTCAGCGTTTCAAAAAATAAAAAAATCGAAACCAATATGTAAAGATGGCGGACGAGATTGCTGCAACACCTAAGTACCTCTTCTTTAATCATTTTTCCAATTCCCAAACATAAGTATGTTCATTTTCACGTTTTGTTGCAATTTTTAACGCTGACCCTATAATTTTGTGCTTCAAGGTATGTACAGAAGCGTAACATATGAGGCAAAAATGAAATAACATCTGTAAAGTTTGCCAGAATACGAAAAACACTTCACCGGTTAAATTTCTCTTATTCTCATAGCTGTCCGCGGAACAACTCTCATCACCCGTTTCATCATCATTGTCACATGATACAGAGAAATTAAACGATGGATCAATGTCTTGAGGAACAGTCATCGTCACTGATTCCATCTACAAGCCGTTATATTTCACTTCCTAATTCACATTGTATAGCTTATTTCTAAAGCAGTATCTTCAGAACCATGAGTGACATCGTCTCTATTACCCTCTAATGCCTCGTCTTGACTACAACCATCAATTGCGTCTTGTACGATATTTGTACGTTGGTAACTGGACATAGATCGGTGCTTGTTCAATGGCTCGGATTTTAAACCTTTCAATAATATACTTGGAACAGCATTCTTTCTCAGTTTGCGTGTAAATAATTCTCCTGGCATTAGCCAGAAGTGGATCTAGACGGTAAAAACTCAGGGGGGGGGGTCAGAACCCAGACTATGATATGTATATTATGTTTACTAAAAACTTTCAAAAATATCTAAATAATAGCTTAAATCAATTTTCTCACTCAAAAACTGGGGGACCTAGGCCCCCAGCCCCAGCCTAGATCCGCCACCGACATTAACTTTTCTTTCAGTAAACTTGACTTCTCGACGGCAGGCTCTTCAAGATATTTGGAACACGAGTGATTTTATTTGGTACATTTTTTCCCATTGATTTTCTTGGCCCATAATTTATGTCGATTTGGTGATTTCTCACGACTTAGAAACGTAAGAAAAGATACTTTACGCCCTCAGCTTCAATTGCACAAGAATTACAACCGAAAACACAGCAGGTGTTAGGCATTTCTACTTCACTTCACAGACCTAGCACGCGCTGTATTAACACGTGTTTTATACTTCACACTAGTGTTTCTTTCAGAAAAAAAAATCCGGGAGGGACACTTAGTATTCGGAGAGGCACATTATTTTTACACAGTACTATTATATTTATTACATTATAGACGTATTATTTTGGTCTCATCCGGGGGAATCTCTCAGAGCTCCGGGAGACAGTGCCACCCTAAAAACATGTCTGGAAGAAACACTGTTTGGCACAACAAACGTAAATATTGCTCTCTCTCTCTACTCTTTTTTATACTAATGCTATAGGAAAAAACAACTAACAAAAACTTCCCTCAAGAATTCAACACAGAGCAAGACTGCTAACAAATCCAAAACACAATCTATTAAATCCAATGCACTATTAAAGGTTTATCAGCTGCGTACAAGGGAATGGTTGCTGACTTACATTGAGTTTCTCGCGTATCCCACCCATGACGTCACCATTTACGATTCATCAAAAACAAATACCTGTAGAAGCTAAGCGAGATGGCCTATCAAGATATAAAAAATACGGGTCTCTTATTTTTTTGTTTCTCTTTCTATTGCACCAAACTTGTTTTTAACTCGAACTGCTCCTTTAAGTCTGGTATAGAGCGTGACATTTCACCGATCAGAGACATGGATATTGAGAAAAGCTGAAGTATCCAAGCTGGAGCATTTGAAATGTGGTGTTGGCGTAGAATGCTCCGAATATCATGAACCAAAAGGAAAAGAATGAAGATCTACTAAAGGAAACTAATGAAGGACGACAGATCATGAAGATAATAGGAAAAAGAAGAAACAGCATGCTTGACTATCTTATTCGGCACTCCAATTGGATCGTGTTGATAGAGAGAAAGGCAGAAGGAAGACTAGGAAAAGGGAGATCAAGGATAGAATATCTAGATACAGTTACGAAGAAGAGACCTTATCAAAGTATAAAATAGCTCTCCCAAGACAGAAAAAAACTTTTAAAATTTCCATGTTGCCCACCAACCTATGGTTGAGGTAAAGAGATTCGTCTTAAGAAAAAGTTGTTAATTATTCAGTTTTTGTAGAAATAATTTTCTTTTAAATACAGAAATAGTTGGCGTGTTTTTAATTGTGTCTGGAATTGATTTCAATAGAAATTTGTTACATGCTGTGGGATATTTTTGAAGTCAAAAGACTCACTAGAGCGTGTCTGTACTGAGTAAAAAGGTTCCTAAGAATTGAAATCGATTATACAAGTACTTAGGTTGACTTATGTTCAGAACTTTGTACAACGCAAATTAACTCTGAGGAGAACGAAATGTGGCCAAATTAAGCCTTTCTAACTGTTTCCCGCAATGAGTCGCATAATTACATGGTTTCAGCTTAAAAATAAATGGAATGCAGATGTTTTGTATTCTCTGTAATCGAATTCCAAGTTCTTCATTTAAATCTTGATACACAGTACCATAATAGTAAAGATGATTATAAGACTATATAGTAAGTAAACTCGTTTAATTTTTATGTCTTGAGGGAGAATTTTGTCTTGTATTGAATACAAAGCTGAATAAGCCTTTCTGCACATTTTTCTTATATAATCTGACCAGCTAAGATTTTTGTTAATAATGATTCCAAGATTGCAAACTGTCTTACGGAATAAAATTACGGGGATCATCTAAATTTGGTAATAATTCTGCACCTTATTTTTTTCTATTAAAATTACCAAATAAGCTTGTCTCGCAAATAAAACATTAAATGAATGCTTCTAACTGTATTTTGGTTGCATCTTTTGTACATTTTTTTTACACCTTATTTATTTATTTATACGTATTTCTGGCATTGTTGGCATTCATGGCATTATTTGCCCGTCTCTCTGTGAGTACACTATCCTGGGAAGGTGGAAACAAAAAGCGATTTGGTATGTTAGGTACCATCCCGGTATTTGCCTGGTGTGAATGAGGAAAGCCCAGGAGAAATTTCAATTAGGAAGGATGGCCTGAAAAAGCTGTTACAGTTTTCCGAAAGAGGGTCCCTACCAGGAATCGAATCTGGGATCGTTCGCACCAAAGGCGATAGCGTTAGCGACTACACTACGTGGAGCCTCTACAAGGAACATCAGAGTGTGTGGTATCACATTACTTTCGCTTCAGTGCAGTCCCTTTAGGAGAAACAAATCAAAAAGGAAGTAAATATATATATATTTATTGAGTGATTTTCTACATACAAGTATTTACACACTAAAGATGTAGACTTACTGAAATGTTAAATATTATCTGTTTTTAACAGTTTTTTTTTCTTGACTTGTGACTTGTTTTCGGCAGACTTTTTAATATATGAGCAGGGATGTAGCCAGCAGGTTTATCTAGGAGGGGCCCGTCATTTTTGACGGGGGGAAGCTACAATGTACAAAGCCAAAAAGTTGTGTTACAGCTAATGATTTTGAGGCCTAAAAAAATTAGTCTCTGTCCGGAAAATTTAAAACATTGTTGTTTTCTTTTTCTTTATAAATATTATGTACTAGGTAGTTTTTATTATGCTTAACTAAGAAGTACTGACCCGGACCAAACGTTATACCTTTGTGCATAACTATTTCAATTTAAGCCAAGCTGTGCATTTGGTAATTCCTTACAAAGAAAAGATACCATACTATTTTTCGATCAGTAAGGATAGGTAAATAATTTACCGTAAATTATTGATTTTATGTAAAATTTGTTATTTTTAAATGAGTGAAGCGAGGTGATCTTACGATGATGTTTCAAAAGCTGTTCATTTGGGGGGTTCAGGAAATCATTTCGGGGGATCCAGCCCCGATGAGCCCCCCGTTGCTACACCCTTGTATATGAGTGAATTTTGAATCCTTACACATGATGCAAATTAATTTTGGTATTGTTTGTGTGAATATCCACATTTGAAATTTGCACGCTTGTTTTCTAAAAATGATACACTCTCTCTTTGCACCTTATTTTTATCAAAATTTTATATTTTTATTTATTTTTTCCAAGTTCCTTTTTTTTTTTCAAAAATTTTGCACCTAACATTCCTAGTTGTACTCACAACACTTTTTTAATGAAACGGGTTAGTTATGCTCATGAGAAACAATACTTCTGTCTATGTAGGTGTATGGCTAATTATTAGTCCATCCATGACCTGGTAGTATAACTTAACAAACGTGAGATCGTTATGTATCTGTGTTCATGTTCTAAAATTGAGATTATGTCTTCAGTCTCCATTACAGCTTTTTTTGTCGCTTAGTACGTGTTGTCCATTGAAAATAACTTTTACATTTAACACTTGACTGATAATCGCTTTCAATGTTACTACTTTCAGTTGTGTGAGTGTTTGCGACACTTTTTTTTCTTGTTCTTTTCTTTAAAAGTTTGGTTTGTTATGTGCACGTGTTTAAGTAAAGACTTACGGGTATTTGCATACTCACGCAAGACATCTTTTGTAGTTAAGCATGCACACATTGTTTTCAGTGTATACTTCAAATCGTATATATTGAAGTATGGTATAGTTTGAACACGTGCAACAGTTCTTCTTCAACAAACCAGCTTTCTCTTCTTTACGCCTTTGTCCGAGGATGCTTACTTCTACTGTATTGATTTTTTTCTCATATATTTTTTTCTTTTTCTGTAACATGGAATAATAAATAGAATGAATTACACCTTCCAACATATAATGCTTGCGTACAGATGAGCTGATTATGAGTGATTATTAATGATTATGGTAATCGAGAGACCTACTGGATAAATACGAATTCGTTCAACAAGAACATTCAAGACAATTAAGTGAAAAACGTTATGTCGAAAACATGTAGACGAGAGATTCATAATGTTATAAAATCGCTAAGAGAATGGTTGAGCATAATATAGTGTTAATGAGAGGAGAGGTTTTGCTTCCTTTTCCCATAAGATTTCTCCCTTTGTCTGTAAAAGGAAATTTTTCAAAGAAAGAAATTATGCTGTAGTAAAGAACCATTATGACTTTCAACCGAAGTTATTTTTCAATCAAGTTAGCACCACAATTCAGTAGCGTATATAGAAAGTAAAAACTGGGGTGTTAGTCAGAACCCACCTTTGATAGGTATACCATGAGTTTAATATAAACTTTCAAAAATATATAAATGATAGCTTAAATAATTTTTGTCACTCCAAAAACTGGGAGGCGTAGGCCTCCCGGCCCCGGACTAGATCTGCCACTGCCACAATTGTTCTTATTCTATAGTGATAAGTGATGGAAATAATTTTTATTACTTCAAACTGTTATTTTCATCAGTAGGGCCTATACAAGGCACATTTCAGAAGGAAAAGAAAAACACATACTATGAAATTTCTTACAATTTAAAGTTCACTAAATATTATAATCACATGGATAGCTTAAAAATTAAGTAAAATGTGACTTCCATCATGACAACTACGAAACTGTATGGCTGTTTGATACACACCTAGAATCACAAAACACCTAGAATCACTTGTGTTAAGCTATAACAATATGAGAAAGAAAGTAAACGTAGAGATTGTTCAAAGTGTGAAAAAAAAGTACATATTGTATAGTGATCCGAGTAGTAACTCGACATTCATGTAAAAACATTCAAATAGTTATAATCAGGCCCGTATTTATATATTGTGCGCCCCTGTGCTCTAAATAATTTGCCGCCTCCCGAAAACGACCAATATTAGAGTTGAATTCATAGTTTTTGGGGTCGATGAGACGAATAGTGACAGTTTTAATCCAACTCAACTTGAAGATCATACTCCACTCTCCAGGGAAGGGGCGAGATTTTAAAAGTAATCGAAAACGACAGGTATTAGTGTTGAATTCATTTTCGAGGTCGCTGAGGTTAACGGTATCAGTTTTCATGATGTTCATGTTCATCCTCACGCCTTTGGGTAGGGGCGGGAGGGGATGGCTTTTTAAAAATAATCAGATAAGCTGACTTAGCTATTAGTAACTACTGTAATTAGAAGGAATTAAACACATTAACATATTTTCTCGCTCTTGCGCGGGACTCTGCGGCTGCTAGTTTTAAATATTACTTTATTATTGTGAATGTCTGGTTCATGGGGTCCTTGGTTTAATCCCAGCTCGCGCCAAGTGAGTTCTGTGGTGGGCAAACACCGTATACGTGGGTTTTCTCGGGCTTCTCCCGTTTCATCCCACTTTCTTTATTCCACCACGTTATTCATCCTTATCATCACCATCTCCTGTACTCCTCCTTTAATCGTGGGACGTAAAACTTACGTAATAAAGTATCACATATACACATACTCACTTACATATACATACACAGATAGATACACTGTATACACCTGGAGTGAAACTATAAGCTTCCGTATGCTTAAACCGGGACCTGAAAGTTGCACATATTTATTACAGCATAGTTTAAGGACATTGACAATATTAAATTTAGAGAGTCCACGCAACACTTATTCAAGTGCATAACATCATTGCTTCTATCTCCTTTCCCTGTCATGTAGTCCACTATCAGAAGTTGAGTTGCTCTTTTGTCGTATTTTTCAATAAGCTTCTAAATATTTTTCAATATCGTAATATCCTGCACATATTTTATATTTGTAAACATTATCATGTGCTTTTTATTTATAAACAAATCCACATTCTCTTCTACTACAAGTTACTACAATAAGCAAAAGACAGGAACCATGTGATAGAATAGACATCAACGCCACCACCGGTCAGAAGATGGTATAAAACTCTTTACATGTCCTCAACCAACATCAGTTTCGGCTGGTCAACTCTCCTGTTTTAGCTTGCCTGGAGTTTTGAGAGATTCTAACCTAAAGCAAGCCTCTTTATAACCACGTATTTTATATATTGCCCACAGTTCGTATTTATATATTTTAATTATTACATACATTAAAGATAGCTTGAAGAAACATACACCAGTTTAGAACACACAAAAACTCTATATTTGACGATAATAACGTATTTTATTGCACCATTCAAAATTATGCATCTAACAACTATGGCGACTCTCATAATTATACTATATAAACATTTCCTTGACAACGGCTAACATCATCATAGTAACCCACAAACAAGCTATCTATATCAATCTACTAGTATTACTTCTTTTTCTTTTATTAGAGCTCCTTCGTGGCTAAGTGGTTAGCGTAAGCGCCTTTGGCGTGGGAGACCCAGGTTCGATTCCCGGCGGGAGCTCATGTGGATTCCACGTTAATCAGTATTCCCACGTCTCATATAGCCTCGCTGCTGGAAGGGACGTTAAACTCAAAATCAACTCAACTCAATAACTTTTTCTTCTATTTTTTAAAAAAATGCTTGAGCACGGCTGCTCTGATTACAAACGAAATAAACAATATACAATGTTATCGTTGTATCCTAGCTTTTCTGGAGCTTTGAGGCTTTCTGCCCACCCTCGTTACCTGGACGTTTCTGGGAACTTCACCACTCTCCTAGCTTGTGCTTAACTTTGAGGGATTCCTAACCGCAACCACCTAGCTTGCGTGGAGCTTTATTGCTTTCCTTCCAACTCAGCTTGCCTGGAGCTTTGCGGGAATCCAACCTCTCTTTGCTTGCCTGTAGCACTGAGAATCAAGCCCACCTCCACTGATCTTGCCCCGAGCTTTGTGGCGATCCTTCTCTTGGCTGCCTGTTCCTTGGGACCCGTGTTTATCCTAACAACTCAGTGAATTTTGTATTGATCGTAGTGATTCTGAGTTATATTGTTTTACAACAGAAACTTTTATAATTAAAGATTTGGAGGGGGAAACCGAATCCCGCGTTTGAATTCCTCTCCTTTCTACCTTAAATAGGTAATTTTACAATATCAATTTCCATCAAAATCTCTTGGCCCATAACATAATAAAAAAGTAAGTAAATAAGAAAGACAAATTCTTCTAAATGGACCCTGCTTCTTTCTTAACCCGAAACAAGAATCGTTGAAGGTCTTTCCTGCAAATGGGTTTCACACTTTACAAGTAAACAAATCACTTGAGGATAGTATCGAAATCTTTAAAAAAAAAAAAAAAATAAAAAAAAAAGTTGCTATTTCAAAAGACGTTCGGTCATTGGAAATAACACATTTAAAAAAAAAAAGTAATATCTAGTAGATTTTAAGCAGAACACTACATCTTTCTGATATTATCAAAAAAGTTTTGATCAGAGATACTACTACTTAAGTAAGCAATCGAAGTTCATGTAAAATAATAATAATGTAATAATATTTTCTCTACCTGTCAACTACTATCGTGCAAACGAATAGAAGTAAGTGGGAAACGAAATGAATAGTTGATAATAAATAATACGAAAAAAAAATCAAATTGAGAGATATTTGTTTCTAGGAGTTTATGAATATGATTTTAAGAGATTGTTTTTAAAATCATATTTACCGATTAAATATTGCCTTATCGCCTGTTTATAGAAGATATTTGATACTGATAAACTGAAAAGAATTCTATGTTGCTATCACACGGAACAAACATGAAATCCGGTTTAACTGGATTACTCTGGCACTTGTAATGTAAATGAATCGAAATGTATCCAGCTGATAAAATGTTAATAACTTTTATTTGGTTTTCATGTTAAGTACTTTGAAATTTAAAGAATCATGCTTCTTCTTCTGTGGTCGAGTTATTATTTGAATTTTCTCTTTAGGCAACCTTGAAATTTGTAAAATGATAATTATGCCTAATGTACTGTACGGTTACGAAACATGGTCTCTTACTTTAAGGAAAGGATGCATATTGAAAGTATTAGAAAATAAAATCTTAAGGCGATTATTCGGACCCAAGAGGGACATGAATGAGGAGTGGCGGAAACTTCATAATTTATAGGATTTACCTAACATTTTTAAGCTGATTAAGACTAGGAGGCTCAGATGGGTAGATGATGTAGCCAGAATAGAAGAAAGTAGGACCGTTTTGAAAATTTTAACGAAAACCCAATCGAGAAAAGACCATTAGGAAGACCTATGTGCAGATAGGAGGACAGTATTAAGATGGATGGACCTCGCAGAAATAGGAACAAAGTAAAAAGTGGATCCATCTTTCTAAGGACAGAAATCAATGCAGAGCTTTTGTAAATGCGGCATTGAGTCGCCGGATTCCATAAGCCATAGAGTTAGTTATTATGATAAAAAGGCCTTGTGTCCATCTTAAACACAAACTAAATACAACTTTCTTACAAGGCTGTCTATAATTTTTATTATAAATTAATTAGAAATGTTACAGTTTCGGAAGTATATCACTTCCTTCTTCAGTAAATCATAAATAATATTACATCATTTTTATCTCTACCAATCAGGAATCATTTTTCTTTAAAATTCAATATATATGTCCATTGTCGTGACATTTAAATTCTTAACAGACATAATACATTATTGACAATTCTTTATATTTCTTTTAACATATATTAACTAAAATAAACACTAATTAACTCCCTAAATATTGAAAATTTCTACCTGAATATTGTAAAAACACATAAATAAATTTAACCCTATATTGTCCTTATATTCTACCTTTCTTCTTTCTTCTCTTTTCAATATGTCTTCCCACTCTTCATTAATATTCAAACCATTATTCAAGTTCATAGCTTTATCGTAAACTTCTTTTATCCTCTTTCTTCTTTCCACATTCTAACCAGTTGTCTCTCTTCATATTCCAATATATTCGCTAATTCCCAGTTTATTCTTGGTCTGTTTCCTCGACGTGCTTGTAAATGGCATTAGTCTCTCTCTTCAATCTTATATCATCTTTATGTTGTTTTAAACGTTCTCTTCTTGGTTTCTCCTACATACACCTTATCACACATCCCACACGGTACTTCATATATCACTCCTTTTTTACATAATTCTGCTGACGTTATCATCTTCTTTTTCTTTATGATATCTATTGTCTTCGTTCCTCTTTTCCTGTACGTCTTAATACTTTCTCTCCTAAGAATTCTTCTTATCTTCTTTTATATCAACCCTGCACTTTCAATACCATGCCAATATTTCTTCTTGTCCTCTTCTTTCTCTTCTTCTTCTTTCTCACTTTTCTTCCTTCTCTTCCTGCTCTTTTTCTTGTCCTTTCCACTGTAACCATTCTCTTTCAGCTGTTCTCATAGTTTTTCTATATCTTTCTCCTTTTAATCTTCCTTCATATTTATCATTCTGATCCTCTCTTCCATATTCCTAATTAAATTCAGTTTTGTTCCTTCATCAACATCACTTCTTTTATTACAGTAAACTCCTGCTGCACATTGTTTTTGGAACCACGATGTTATAAAATTTCCTTCCTTTGTCCTCATTACTTTGATATCTAAGAAATTTATTACACCTTCTTTTTCTATTTCCTCCTCTAACATGATACCTTTCCTTTCATCATTCAATTCTCCAAAAAAAAATTTCTAATTTCTAATCTCCAAGATTAAGATACAATCAAACTTACCTTTAGTACTGTTTGATCTGTACATCTTCAAACATTTACGCAAGAATAAGTCATACTACTTTCAATAAATGGACTGCCCAGCTCAATTAATTAAGTAAAATAGAAATTTTAGTAATACCGTAAAAATTGCTACTTCCTTCTCAAATTTTAAAAATCTTTAAATGTGGTATAAATATTATTTGTACCATGAACCCTCATAAAAAAAGTTCTCGAAATATGTGACTAATTAAAAATTTAGTTCGTACTTAAATTATAATCTAAAGAACAAAGTATGACCATTGCAATCATAGTGAGTTAACACTGACATACTTGTTTTCATTTTTCTTTTTCTTTTTAAGTTAAGCATTATTCTAGCAGGTTTACACTACGAAGATATACCTCCACCACTTTTGCATGTGCCTACCCCACAGCGATTTATCAATTTTTTCCCTTGTGGAGAAGCGTATTCGTTTATTCGGGAAAAGTATTTATATATTTATTTTTTTTATTACTCCAAGTTGGTCTACTCTGTTGTAATTAAATGCTTTTCATGTAATGAGAATAGTAATGTTGAACGAACTATTGTTTTTCCACTTAAATTATTATTATTATTATTATTATTATTATTATTATTATTATTATTATTATTATTATTATTATTATTATTATTATTTTGGAAGAAAAAGTAATTATCAGGAAAACCTACGTATGAAAAAAATATTTTCTTAAGCCTTTGGAACGCTGTCCTTATCGTTTGATACACATTGATTTGTAACCTCCTCAAGTTGCAAGATGCATGTAACCTGCAAGATGCGAAAGTACTGACACAATCAGAGGGGAAATATTATTGAAGGCATTAACAATCATTGCATTTCTGTTTATTACAAGATTATTCAACCTCGTACGATCCATACGAAGCTTCTTATGTCATTTCCCTTACTTTTCAGACCTTCCTGCTGGTGAGTGATTCTTTGTTTTCCGCTTTGATTTCCGTTAAGAGAGCTTGAAATGTGAACACGTTGCGGTGGTTCGGATTTGATCTTAAAGAGTAGGTCCCAGGGGCGTCATTTAGGGGGGAAGGGAGGGGCAATTGTCTCCCCTGAATTTGAGATTTATATAGATCTTATCAATAGAATAGTTGTAAATTAGTGAAAAAATCGAAATTTTATCTGTATCAAGGAGTCTTGCCTTCCCCCCCCCCCAAGCAAAATCTGAAATGACGCTACTGGTAGGTCCACGTTTCTTATAGTCTCAATGTTGAAAAAAGACGCCTCCAACCTATCTAATACAGTCCTCACCTTACGGTGGATATTAAAAAAGAAAATATTGCCTTAACTAACTCTTTAAATACAACTTTCTTACAAGGTTGTCTATAATCTTTATTATAAACTAATTAGAAATGTTACAGTTTCGGAAGTATATCACTTCCTTCTTCAGACTACTATTCCAACTGAAATCATAAATAATATTACAACATTTTTATCTCTACCAATCAGGAATCACTTTTCTTTAAAATTCAATATATATGTCCATTGGAGACGAACAAGGCAATGTCACTTTGAAAATCAATCTGCCACCCCATCTGAGATAATGGCATAACTGTGGGACGTGAAACTAAAAGATTTTCCCATTGGGATAAAATCTAGGAATCGTAAGGACTATGATCTGCATAGTATTCATGAATTGTAGCATCCACTATTGGAAAGCAAAGAAAAGGAAACAGCTGTCTGCATACAGCTGGCTTTTTCGCATCTCTAGGCTACAATAGCTCAAAGCAAGTGTCATTGGGAACACTTACAGATGCAACAGCCAACTTGTTGGAAAAAATGTTGTTCTGGTCTTCTTCTCTTCATCTTGGTGATTTCAACATCATGATCCCTTTCTTAGCTTTCCTCTTAATTGCCTCTTTCGGCTGGTCTAGAAGATTTGCATATTACTCTCCGGTGATAAAGGCGCCATTCGGTAGGTAGTCCACCATTATAATGCCATCTTTGTTCTAGAAAACGCAAGCCAGGATTTTTTGCCGAACTTTTTTTTGGGGCGGAGGAACCACTATGGCACCATTCCTTTGACTGTTCCTTGGTTTCGGGATTATAAATATGGACACAGGTTTCATCTAGTCTAGTCAAAAAGTCATTTCAAAAAGTCTTTTCAAAATGTGCCAAGATGGCTTTGGATGCTTCGGCACGTTCCTTCTTTGATCCCTACAAAAGTTTCGGCACCCATTTCGCTGAAAACTTGCACATATTTAGGACTGTGGTAATAATATAACCAACTCGCTCACTGGAAATGTCCAGTGTCTGGGCAATATTTTTGGCGGATGTTCGACGGCCCTCAAGAATCAGCGCATGGACAGCATCTCATGTTTGCTGGTCTGTTGAGGACGTCCTCTACGGGGCTCATCTTCCACCGTGAAATGGTCAGTCTTAGAACGTGATATCTAGGTTTTTACACAGCTATATGAAGGACATTTCTTCCCCAGTATTTAGCACGTCTGCACATGGATTTTCTTTACAAACTTTTCCTGGAGGCATAAGAAATTTATAACGGTTCTCAGCTCCGACGATGTGAAACATTCTAGTCTCTCTTCTATCTCACCTTCTACCTGCAATGACAGATGTTGTACAATTAGGATTCAATTTATTTTAACACAGTTACATATTAAGATACGAGGCTTTCATATGCCAACAATTTTATTTCTCTACTTCAATTTAAAGGCAACAAAGCCAGGAACTTTCCACACACATCCCGTCGTATTTTAATTTGGGAAATGTTTATTTTTGCATAATAACTTGTTAAAGGATAGGGGGGCCTGAACCAAATTCATGCATGTGCCACTGCCTTGAACTTAGATATTCTCGATGTAAAGTTAAATAATAAACTAAAAGCAAGCGGCGTTCAATTTAGAAAAGACAATATTATTATAGTTCATAGATTTACTTCCTCGTCACAACAATTTTGACCTCATACGGTGACCTACAACAATTTTATCAGCTGTTTCGTGCACTTTCGAAAGCCTAGTTCATAGAAGTAATGTGGGTCAAAATAATAGACTAAGCAATCACATTGGCTGTATTTCCTGCTTAGTTATGTTATTTATTGCATATATATGAGGACATTATCGCATTTCGATTTGTTTATTCAGCTTTGTGCCTATATTTTATATGTATTGTGAGATAAGAAAGAAAAAAGTGTCTGGCTGGAGGTCAATTTCTTCTATCATGCTCCTGTTACGATAAAATAAATACAGTTTCAGGTATAATTCAGTTTTGCGTATCAACGTAATTCTACTATCTGTGCTACTTTATGTATGTAGAATATACAATATTGTCAGTTTCATTAATAAAGAAACATAATCAATTCTTTGTATCAAAAATACGAGGGTCACGTATATCTCCGTTCAGTGCTGTATAATCTTAACAACATCCAAGGAGAATAAGGCAGAACTTACTTGCAATATTATATGAGCAACAAGCTAAATATACGGGATATATCCAAAAAGTATGGGAACTACTCTAAAGAAAATTGAGTTATTGCAGATATATGTACAATGATTAAAACTTCTTCAAAATAAGTTCCTTTAGCGCCAATACACCTTTGTCAGCGCTTTGCCAGGCTTAAACACGCACCCAGAAATTCTGCAACATAATCACCTTTAAGTCTCCGTTTCGCCCGTGGGAAGAGAAACAAGTCAGACAGGGTCAGATGTGGATTGTAGGGAGGCTGAAGCAGTGTTGCCAGTTGATCTTCGTCAGCTCATCACCTGTTACCACATTGTCCAAAAAATTCAGGCTCATTTTCCAAATATTGCAATAGTTCGTGGTAAATCGACGCAACAGTTTGTAACAAATCGACATAAAGCTTTCTTCTGTTGTCCGGATGAGGCTTTGGAACACACTTTCCTCATGCACAAATCGTCTGACTGCTCGATTCCTGACGACGCCACAAAAAACTGTTCACTCCGGGCGCGATTCACACTCAGCAAAGGTTCAGAGGAATATGAGACTTGTTACGTCTTATACCTGACATCCCTAACAATCTTCTATTCCTCCACCTCTTCCCCTTGGCTAGAAGAAATAGTCCCGATGCTTTTTTAGACAAACCTTGTAGAAATTAGATGTTTTAAGCAATTGTTACTTATTGTGGCCACCAAGTTGTTTCTAACAATATTTTGTAAAGGGGTAACTCTCATAAGACTCCACTGTTTAACACTTACAAAATGTTGACCATGAGAAGAGAAATTTCTAATCTTGTCTCGATTCTCCTCTCGGAAACAAAACAAAAGTCCAGATGAAACATGCATTTTTTTTTTTTTTTTTTTTTTTTTTAGAGAACGAGACGAGACAAGAAACGTGATAATTCTCATCTTGTTTCCTAGACAAGTTAAGATATTTCTCGAGTCTTGTGGGCAACACAATGTCTTAGATCTTAAACACTGTTCCGGTCTTACATGATTCATAAAATAAAAACTATGAACTGATTAAGTGGTTATACGAACAAAATGAAGAGCATTTATCAATATTTAAAGTACGCAATTCATTACACAATATACGTCATTAATAAATATGATTTAAAAGTTGATATATTACACCCTTGCTAAACCTCTCGTGATTCTAGAAATTAAGAACAAATTAGAGCATACATTTTGTACATCATAGGCGTCTCTGGCGGGGGAACGAGGGGGTCGCGTCCCCCCCAATATTTTGAAGTACAAAATATTAAACATTTCATTCTAATTTAAAATAATAATAATAATAATAATAATAATAATAATAATAATAATTATTATTATTATTATTATTATTATTATTATTATTATTATTATTATTATTATTATTATTATTATTATTATTATTATTATTATTATTTGGAATATATTATTCAGGCTGTGGAACGATTATATCAGAGTTCTTGATATGCCTTAGGGGATCCGTGAAGGTAAACAGAAAGGTAACAAATGGAATCGAAGCTAATAAATAGGTTGGGCTAGGTAGCACCATTTTAATCACTTTCTTCGATGTCCCCCCAAATTTTACATGCCAGAGACGCTAGTGTTGTACATAAATTTACAAAACAATACTAAGGAAGCTTTCCCAGAGTCGAGACAAGATGATAAAGAATTCTTCGAGAATCAAGACGAGCCAGAACACTTTGTTTTTCGTTCCATCTCGATGGCACACTGAGTATAATTCGTTCCCCGCCATCCTCTCTCGGCTTCTCATCACCCTGGAGTACAGTGGAGACCCCAACAACGGTCCTGGTGACTCCAAGTTGGAAATGCGTAATGAGCACATCACTAACCCTTTCCAATTGTTACTGTATGTTATTTATTTTTTTGAATCTATTTCTGTTTCATTGTTTAGGGTAAATCTTCAATTGTTCTTAGGGTGCTAGATGAATTCTTCAGTGGCAATACTACATGGTTTACTCCAATGGCCATCCATATCTTAGTGCTGAAAAAATTCAACACTGATTTAAATTCATGATTTAACGGCCGGGTTTGATTCCCGATGGGAACACTCGATCGAAAGGATGTAAAAGCTTTTTCAGGCCCAGCATCCTGAGTAATGTTTTCCTTATTTACATCAGGGAAATGCTGGGATGGTATCTAGCATATAGATCCCAGGCCGCTTCCTTCCTTGCCTTTCCTCGGATATTGTGATCGTCGAGGGACGTCATCCCTCATACGTAACGGGCTAACACGATTATAGATCTCGAAATCAAATAAGTCTAACTCTTAAATCCCTAAATGGCAATTCCTGATTAGTATTGGATGTAGTATATTGTTGCAGAAATATAACAAATTAATAGAAATCAAAATATTAAATGTGAACATACAAGATAAGTAAAATGTAGAGGCAATGATGAGAAATTAATTTTCCCAATTTGATACGTGGTACCGCTTCAGTTAATGATAACAGGGTTTATAAATTACTAAAGCTCTATGTAATTTTAAAGTTATCTCCAGAATGTATCCACACTGGTTTCTGTAACGACATAAGGTAAATGTTACATATTAGGCTATATATATTTTAATTTTCAATGTTGCCTACGAAACCACATTTGAATCTGTCTCGTCTCAAAAAGCATACATATTTACATTTGAAGCGTTCTGTCTCGTCTCATATTTCATCGCAGAACTTTATTTAGTATTCTCTCTTTTCGTAGGCAACATTACTTTTTTTTTTGGCAAAATATATTTCATATACCGTACTTAATATTCTTTTTCCTCCTTTTTTATTTATCTCGATCTTGTATATTTTCAAACGTTGATAAATGCTCTTCATCAAGAAGTTCCCAAAATCATGTTATCAATTTATAATTGTGATACAAGTTGCTATAACTTTTTTAACATTAATAGAATGATTGAGACCCAAAACTTAGGTGAACTAGTGTTGTCCACGAAACTTGAGAATTTTTTTTGTCTTGGTTCGAAAACGAAACGAGAATTGTCGAGTTTGTCTCGTCTGAAATTTGAAAGTATAGTTCTCGTCTCGTTTTCTACTCTCATTAGTTTATACCGTGACGTTGCTATTGAATAATGATCTATGCACCCGCCAACTACAAAGTATTCGAATTCTGGATGTGGTTTGGGGCCCATATTAATAATGGTTCTACCCGTCATTACCTTGGTGTCGAACATGGATATAAAGCTGAAGCTCCATTACATATTACTTTTAGCCATTAAAAATTTGAAGTGGTGATTAATTTCTACACTTCCGGTTTTTAGTAGAGCGATTAGAGTGGAAGTGAAATACATTCTTGCAATGTTTAATTGTTTACACAAAACGGTTTCTCGATAACTATTACCAATTTTATGCTATGGCGATCTACGTTAAATCCAGCAGTGGTTGATCTCTGCCACTTTCGGTTTGAATAAAGATTTAGGATAGATTATAGTAACTATTCTCAGAACGTTAAATCGATTTTTTAAAAAACTCCTCTCGCTATCTTTTATCGTTTATGCTTTATGTGGATCAATATTAAAACTGGAATTATAATAAAGGATGTAAATGAAATGCATTCTTGTAACATTAATCGCTTAGCCTACTATCATTTTGCTTGATCAACATAATACCGGAAATGGTTAACTGCTACCGCTTGGTGGATGAATCGACTTCTTCAAAGAAGTCGGTTCCTAAATTTTGATCCTCTGCATCTAGCCAAAATTGAAGTGATCTGCTATCCTAATAGTAGTAAACCAAACTTAAAAAATTGATGGAGAAACCAAAAATGATATAATAATAATTTTGGCACTTTCCTTGTTAGAAAAGTGCTCTAAAAGAAAGTTGAAACATATTTGTGTGATAAAATGATAATCAGTTTATTATCATTTTAAAAAAGAATGCCTTACTATTTAAATTCGTAGATCTGTACTATAATATTACGTAAATTATGGGTCGTTACAAAGTCCAAACTCTTGATGCGTTCTTTTTTTTCCCCTTAATATGCGTTATTTTGAATAACTTGAAAGAGTAATACATAATAAATATTCTATGATATAGGTTACATATTGAAATGTTTGGCAAATAATTACCAAAAGGCCATACTCATTTTAATGACAATTAGCTACGATCCTGTTTGACTAATCGATTTCTAACGAATCTCATGATATACCGTATAACTTTTTATTCAGAGACAACTCTTTAACTGGTAGAAGTTCAAAATGCATTACCTATTAGATATTTCGATACGTTGAGATGCGGAATTTACATAATCTCTTTCTAACAGGATGGTAATTGCTTCATTTTAAGCAGTAGGCTCTTGTATCATTTAGTCTCGATACTGAAAACTCTTCACACAGGAAAGCTTCAACATAGAAACATCCATAATGATTAAACTAGCTCTGGTATAATTATCTGGTTGTTTTCTGTCTTCCCATTCTACTAGTTTACCCATTAATTAGGCCTATATGTGAAATACAGATATATGTAACTTACATTTGAATTACTGTACTGTAATTAATTTGTAAACTTCTGGCAATAGTGTCTGGTTATTTACACCCAGTAACCTGTTTGAGGGGGCAGACTTCTCCACCACCATTCCAGGACTTCGCACCCTGGTCAGAAGTCCACACTGGTCTTGATAACAATTATGGAAGATCTATTTAGATTCTGCTGGGCAGTTCACAAGCTTGTATCGCCGTTACTATTCTGACGATAGACAAATTACAAAATCAGCTAGTATTGAAGGGTCTCTTCTTAACTTACATGTTACTTAACAATCCCTTTAACTTACATCTTTCCAGCTGATATATACACACTGTACAATCTAGGCTTCAACATTTTTCAGTGTAAAGGAGCGCAATAGATGAAACAGGAAATATTGTACCTTCGTACACATTATGGATACACGCGCTTTGCCATTTGGTGTGGGACTATTTAACTTACTTAAAAAATTATGGGTATTTCAACTTCTGTGCAAATTTATTTTTTACTGTTGTCATAGTTATGGAGTTCAAAGTGAAATCTAGTAATTATATTTTGTGCCCTTTAAGCTTAAAAAGATAGATGATAAACGAAAAATTAATAGATTGTGAATGTGAGAGTTGATTTGATTTGATTTTGTGTTTCACGTCCCTATCAGCAGCAAGACTTGGACCTACAACTTAACGTTGGATCTGAATCACATAAATTCCGTTCCCGGAATCGAACCCATATCAAAGGCGCGTACTCTAACCGCTTAGCCACGTGGGAGATGTGTAAATGTGAGAGAAAACGGGGTAACCCAAAGACACGATGTTATCCACTACAAGTTTATAGGGTCAAACCAGGAACCCTTCGCATCATAGGTAAGCGCTCTGTTATTCTTTTTTATAAGACACCATGTTCACCTTTGTTACAATTCAGTTTTGATACCTAAATTGAGTTGGTGTATCTTGCAGGCGCGGCTATTGCTATACTTTGCATGGTTGTGCGAATGCCTATTTTGTAGCTTTTCCTAACGCATAAGTATAAAGGAAAAATTTGCTATTTTGCGCAAGACAATGATGCATCTCTCAAACATGCATATAAAAAACGAAGGAAGGAAAACGAACTGTTGACGTTTAAGTTGCATGACTGTTGCAACTATATCAGTAACATTTAGTATATGGCACGAAGTTCCTATTTTGTAACACGGAAAAACACATTTATGTCAGCATCTCTCGTATCTTCTCGTATTATCGACAAGTAGTTCACTATAAACAATTAGTATACGGTCACATTTACTGACCGATTAAGTCAATTCTGGCTGCAAACCGATTACCCTAAAATTTACGGAATTAGTGTTAAAGTTATGGTAATAAGTAGGGCCCGGAAGTTGCGGAAAAATCCTTTTTTTTTTTTTTTTTTTTTTTTTTTACGAGTGCCCCAAGACAAGGCTTAACATATGTTCATTTTGGGTCATTGTAGGCCAGAAAATGGTAGATTTTATTTGTCCTTTTTTCGGCGGTTTTCTTTTTATTGGTCTTTTTAAAAGCTTTTAATAGGTTTTAACGTTTTTTTTTTCTTCATCTTTCGACAAGAAATTTACTGGTCATTAACTCGAATCATAACCACCTAAACATCTTTTCTTTAGTAAAGAAAATTCAAAAGATAAGACATTCTTCAACGACTGGACTGATAAGACCAGATCTGCAACAATCACAAGTCAGATAAAGAGGCGTAACAGTGTCCTCCAGCAAGGGGTTGTGAGGGTGGGGGAAGTTTTCTTATTTTAGTTTGTACTTCAGTTTGTGGAAGAAGGACAGACCGTTAATCTACCAGAAGCTTGTATTTCTTGAGCATTATATCCAGTGGCGTATTTAAGGGAGGGTTTATGGGCTTAACTCCCCCCCGACATTTTATTTACTATATTAAAGTAAAAAAATATCTTGCAGAAGTTTTACATTTCCAGGAATAAAGTTAGTAAATCCCTCGAAATAAAATCGAAAATAAGCCATTGATTATATCCATTAAATATGTAATTCTAATTAAATTGGGTCTGATTTTTACGTCCTTTTCTCCAGTTTTAGGTCCTTTTTTAAGACATTTTTAGGTCTTTTTATAGGTCCTTTTAAGGCATTTTTTAGATCTTCAACTTCCGAGCCCTAGTAATAAGACATAAATACGGCCTTTTTTGTGGTCTATAAGCATCAATTTTTCAGTAATACCGTAAATTTTAGAGTAATCGGTTGGCAGCCAGAATTGACGGTAATCGATCAATAAATGTAATCTATATTTTTTTTTACAGCGTTGTATTCACTTGACAACCACTACCAGCCTATGTCCATAATAGTTACGAATTTCACCGCTTGACAACTTTTTTTCAATCTCTCGTGTGCAAGTGACAGAGGAGTGAGAAGAAACTTTCTCAAAAATAAACAAATATGAGCATGATGATGCAGCATACAACTGAATTCGAGTTTTACTTCACGAATGCAGAAAGAGCTTTGTTTACAATGTTCTGAGTACGTTTTTAATCTCCACATATAAAAGAAGAATTCCTTAGTGAGTGAGTGATTGACCGACTGATCAACGCTCAGGCCAAAACGCTGAAGCTAGAAACTTCAAATGTAGACTTTGCATAGGATTTTTGACATAAGGTATCACTAATGGGAGTGGGAAAGGAAGGAAACGGTTTGTACCATCCCGGTATTTACCTGGTGTGAATGAGGAAACTCCAGGAAAATCTCATTCAGAACGGTTAGCCTGAAGAAGCTTTTATACTTTTTTGACCGAGCTTCCCCACAGAAAATCGAACCCGGGACCGCTCGCACAAAAGGCGACAGCATTAGTGACTACGCTTCGGGAGGCCAGAACAATTATTTCGGCCGAGTTCATAACATCTTCATGGGTAACGGTTAGTTGCGTCCGTCCGTTACTCCACACCATAACGAAAGCTGATTTTTTATTTTTTTGTTTGTTGCAAAGATAGTAGATCTTACATGTCTTGCCGTTAGAGAGTAGGAAATGTCATCCAGCAGTTGTCATTTACCGGACGAAATTGAAATTTCAAGTGCGTGAACATTTTTACTCTAACAGAGTTTGTTGTCATTGAAATTGAATAGTAAGTGTTATACTCATAAAAGCGAATTAAAAATTCAATCAATAAATATGAAAACAGAGAAGATATTATCGTGGCTTATTTTCTAGATATTGAAGTAACATTCAGGAGCATGAAACGCCCTATGTGTGTAGGCCTACATATCTTTGATAGTACAACCGCTACTGGTATCTAGCGAACTCCAAATCTCCGTAACTCCTCAATAACTTTTTACCAAAATAAATGCAAATTGGTACGCTGCGACCTAGTTGGCCGTAAGGTATATGCTTATACCGGTCATGTTCTGATGGTGGTATCGTAAATGCAGACCTCAGTGACAGAGTCTAAAGAAAGCTTTAGGGACTGTTTAGTGGCGTTAGGTTCTCATAAACAAAAACATAAGATTATATTATCATCAACGTAGGAATGGACATAGTACGTAAAAACATCCTTTACGATAATTCTATGTTCTTGACCCATACTTTTGCGCATTTTCTGTATTGTTTTGTTTTAATGACCATTGAAAACAGTTACGTAATACTAGAGTCAAAGAGAAAAAATATATAAATCACAAAACGAACTTTGTACCCTTTGCTGTTGTTTATCAAATCAACTCAAGTAGCATTTCATGAACAGCAAAGACCACTATATAATTTGTGGGTGATGTTATCAGTACATAAATTGTTTCGACGTTTCACATTTTTAAAAAAAAATCGTTTGTTTGCTTTTTGAACTGTTGCAATTTAAGTTCACAGAATCAATTTTAAAATGACAGGACGAACATATTCTTTATGGATAATATTTTTCCGCCATATTGGCCGTATCGGTATAACCATAACAACTTTTATCTCATTATACAATGAAATGCTCAATGTGTTTAAAGATGGACGTTTGGCCTTGGTTTTTAGGATTATAAAGTGTCACAAAATAAGAGAGAAATTGATTAACACTGCTAATAAATAACATCAAACATATTTATTGCGAAATTAATTGCGTGAGTTATCTTTACGTTATACACTGAGTGATGTAGCTAATATTAAATATTACTTTTTATATCACAGTTAAAGATGAAGAAATTAATTTGCTAAGTTTTGATAAAAGTAATATGTTAATGTTTAAATTATGATATTAATATCAATATATCAGTTCATTTAATTTTTTATAAGTTGCCGCGCCGTCTCCTTCCTCTTGAGAGACCAAAAATAAATTGCGGGACGAATTATGTAGGTGAGAATAAGTGAGTGAAGGGTTTACGTTGATGCCTTCGTTGGCTGGCAAGATGTTAAGGGATATCTAATATCTTTCAAAATGAATTTCGCGACTGTTGTATAGTTTTCCGCACAGCTACGTATTTTGGCGAATCCGTAAAGATATACGTAGGTCAATTAATTGCATTTAAATGTTAATATAAGTTAAAATTGAATTCTAGTTGAATAACACTTATTAGATTTCAGTACTGGATCAAAATTTTCTTTCCTTTTTTAATAGTATGGTAACCTTCATAACAAGTTATAGATTGGTGCAAATAAATTTTGTGCTTTGAAGTCTGGTACGGAAGTCTCTTCAGCAATACAACTCAAGTATAGATAGGGCCGGCTTGTACACACAGTCACGAACATAAATAAATGGAGGTTGGGGCCATAAGAAATAATGGCTTCAGCCTCCATTTATTAATGTTCGTGACTGTACATATAGACAACCTAGGCGGCTGTCTAGAGCGGAGTGGCACTTATTTTTTTCACATGCTGTTTATTAGCATTAGCCAAAACGTAGGGGCTACGTATGCCAGCGCCTTACACATCTAGGAAGAGGAAATTAATGAAAAGTGGGATCACCCAAGTTCGATTTCTGCTCACTTATATGGAACGGGGGAACATCTATCTGCCCATAGTACGTGTCCGTGTTCCCGCTGTTCATTCTATGACTAAAGGAGATCTCCTGCATTATCTGAATATCCAGACTCCTGATGCTCGCAGACGTCACTGACCTAAAGTTTCTATATAAGGTAGTCAATGGAAGCTTAAGGCCTGGAAGACCTACTTCAAGAATTATCCCTTCACATGCCTACCCGTGTAGTACCAAATACCCATCTCTTCCATCTTTCCCGCCCTAAATTGTCGATTATTCAAAGGTTGTTCTTTCACGGAGCACAAATTTATGTAATCAGATAACAATTGACTTGAACATTTTTATGTTAATCAGCTTTTTACAAAATAATTACACAAATTCAAAATAACTAAAAATGAATTAAGGAACTTCATCTTTGCCTTCTCTTTTTTATTATTTTAATTTTTTTAATTGTTAATACACGTTTATTATGTTTCCCTGTGTAAATGTAAATGGCACTCGGTATGCTGTATCTGATTATCTGTTGACATAAATAAATGAAATAAAAATAGACCCGACAGTCCTAGTGAAAGAGTTTGCAAGTATGAAATCAAGGAACTACCGTTAAGGATATAAATGCTGTTGCTCAATTTATCTCAAACAATGAGTGAGAGACTTATGTACTACTAATTACCAATAGTACTGCAATCATTCTGCACTGTGTATCATTAATGCGCCGATGCTTAAGCTATAAAATGTCACTTGTTTCACCTTCCAATATCTTCTTGTTCCAGAGTAATGTAGTAATGGAGCAATCCATGGCATACAGTGGTGACGTCCGGTTGAAGCAGCGGGCTGTCATTGAATTTTTGATTGCGGAAGGTTGTGCGTTCAGGAACATTCATCGCCGGCGACAAGTCGTGGATACACCATACGACCCGGAAACGTAGCATCAGCCGATGAAGTACCGCCACACGTCCTCTCCTCCGCCAAAAATGTTAAAGTTGCCCCATCTGTTGGCAAGGTGTTGACATCCTGCCTGTAGTCCGGATCTTGCGCCCTGCGAATTTGGCTCTTCTTCAAACTTAAGGATCACCTTAAAGGTCAACGCTACAGTTGTGACGCGGAGATGGAAGAAGCAGTTCGGCAAACGTATCGCCAGCATCTACCACAATTCTTCGTCGACGGCATGAAAAACCTTGTTTCGCTTTGGCGAAGGTTTTAACGGTAATGGAGACTATATTGAAAAAATGATGCCATCATTTGTAACTGACATTGCAAGCTGTACCGGTGCTATTTGTCAAACACAAATGAAGGTATCACTTTTTGAATCACCCTCGTACTGTAACGTGAAAATGAAAATTCGACTTACTGTTCGTCTCGTTTCGATTCTCGGAGAATTCTTTTTCGTCTTGTCTCGGCTATCGAAAAGATTTTCTCGTCTCGTTTAGTAAATTTATGTACAAAATATATGCTCTGATTTTTTCCCCTCTTAATTTCATCCAGAAGTTATCAAAATCCTTCCGTGTCTATAGAGATCCATAAATGGTGTGATATAACAACATTTAAACCATGTTGTTGGAGTATGTTGCGTAATGACTTGCATATCTTTTAAACGTTGATAAATGTTGTTCATTATGTTTGTACAATTACATTATCAATTTACAGCTTTTATCATGCGATAAATCACATAATACTGAAATATAGTTTCAAATTTGTTTTAAAACTAGACTTGAGTGAACTAATGTTGGCCACGAGATTCGAAATTTCTCGTTTTGCCCAGATTCTCGTCCCGAAAACGAGATAATAATCATCAATTATCCCGTTTCGTGGGCAACACTTAAGTTCTCAATCATTGTTATAGAGATTTCCCATGGCCTCTACTGTCTCTGCTCATTCAATGTTAAAAAATAACTTCGATATCATGAATACAAGTCATTTCTTATTAATTGACTTCAGAGGTAGTCTTTTTTAAAAGAAATGATATTTCAATCTACTACATAAGTTGTTTTAAAAAATATATATTTAAAAGATTGCATATGTCTTATTTAATTCTCAGTTTAGGTCTATCTGAGTACAAAATGAAGTAATACAGGTCAGGAAATCTGTATTTGTGCCAATTAGAGTACTTGTAGTAAAAGCCAACATGATAGCTACAGAGACTGAGAATTACAACTACAAATAAATAAAGCGGTGCGCAAAAGAGCAAAAGATGATCAGTGAAGTAGGTTTGTGGAACAATTTTCTCAGACCGTGATCCGTACATTAAACAATATAAAGAGAAAAAAGAAAAAAATCCAGTACAGAAGATGCAGCAACGATCTTATGAGAAGAAATTATTCGTGGCTAAGGATTAAAAATTTGTCCGTTTGGCTGGCCATAGGAGTTTACTGTGACCTGCAGGTGCTGGAGGAATTACTTTTATTTTGCGAAAATTTTTACTCTAAGGCCAGTTTTAGACGAAAGCATTTATCGTAGCATTTCTCGTAGCAGATGTGCTGCCAAAAATCTCGTATAATATTCTATGGCATGAAAAGTATATTGTGCTTTTACATGGTAGCATTTTGATAAGCATTTTGTCGTGACGTAGCAAACAAATCACTTTAGAAGAGCGCAATAATGGCTCCAAAACTAAAAACAGATATTTCAGTCACTATTTCTTCTAAAGCCCGTTTTCGCATATGGTTATTATGATACAAAGGACTTTTAACGGTGCAGTTATACTATACAGATCCATAGATTTTAAAATTTACAGAAGAAATTTCTAATGTTTTAATAGAGTAGTGTATAAGTAATGAAAATATGGTGTGCACTTACATCTGAGATGCGTATTTATGTGGAAATATAGAAATTAAAGTCGAACCTGAAATGCACGTAATTTTCAATAAACTGCCATAAAATTTTGGCAGGTCTGTAACTTCCCCATTTTGTATCGAAAACAGAACCCAACCATCCCCATCTGGGCTTCTAACCCATTCCCACTACTCACTTCTCCTCCTACTACTAGTACTACTACTACTATTATTCTTACTACTACTACTACTACTACTACTACTACTACTACTACTACTACTACTACTTACTACTACTACTTACTTCTCCTCCTCCTCCTCTTACTACTACTACTACTACTACTACTTATACTATGGATCCGTATAGTAAAACTACACGTTACCACCTGTTAAAGTGAACCTGCACCGGAGAATGCAAGATCACACCAATAAATGAAACGAGAAAGTTTTTTAAATGAATTTCTGTATGTATCCGTATAGTGAAACTGCACGCTTTAACTTTGTACAAACAAGGATGTTCCTCATATTTTTTTAATCAACATAATAATAGTATCCCTACTCTAACTTTTTTCTTTACTACAATTCAATTTCCCACACATCGCTTCCTTTTAACACACCACGGCGCTGCAATCGGAACAGAAATGCTGGGAAAATGCTACGAAATAGAGCAGGTTCTATCGACAAGAAATGCCATAGGATATGCCATGGCATGGGAAATGCTATAGCATTTGCTACTTTACACGGTAGGATATCGATGATACGATTTTTGCTACGAGAAATGCTACGATAAATGCTTCCGTCTAAAACTAGTCTAATAGAATTTTTGTCAGAATGCGTGTCTTCATGTTGCGCGGCAACACTTATTAAGAAACATCTGTAAGTTTGATTTTCTTTAAATGACGAAATCAATATGTAACCAAATACAGCATCACAACCTTTCTTGAAACAAAAAGTTATTACATTGGATGGTTTAGTTCGGTTAGGTTATTTTATCTTCTCTAACCTTTGTTTTAGATTGTTAAAATTTCAAAATTAAGGTTATATGAGACATGAACTCACTTAATCTAAACTGCTTAACGTCAGATCATCATTATATAAAAAAAAAAGCACGAACTGTACTACCGGCAAATAGATAAAAGTTACTATGCGTCAAAGTTGAATGATCATCATCAAGTCATCACATTTTTTATATTTTAAGCTCATTTACATGCAATCATTAATTGCAGAACGCTTTTGTTTCAATAGGAGACTCAGTGAAAGAGCAGTAACCTCTGTTGAAGGGATTGCCGGTTCGATCTTGGGATATGGAGGTTTGTGGTGGACAACATCGTGTCCGTGAGTTTTCTTGGGGTTCTCCCGTTTCCTCCTACATTCTCATTCTATAAATTTATTTCATTATCGTTAGTTTTCATTATCATTCACCAGCCTCTTTTGCCTACAGGTCATAGCAGTGGGATGAAAAACTGACAGATTTCATTTTTAAAAACCTA
Source organism: Thermobia domestica (assembly GCF_964235325.1). Taxonomy (NCBI): domain Eukaryota; kingdom Metazoa; phylum Arthropoda; class Insecta; order Zygentoma; family Lepismatidae; genus Thermobia; species Thermobia domestica. The sequence continues at coordinate 187,666 of NW_027655928.1, forward strand.
TATTCAATAATCTACAGAATCAGGAAAGATGTCTGATTTTTTAGGGGGGGGACTTAATGTTCTTTCATTGTTAATCGATGAAGCTGTTATGGAAGATCGTTCGACTAGTATTCCTGGAAGCAAAACTCCTATTGGATCCATTATTTTGAAATGGACCTCTAAAACTTTCCACACGTTACGTAAAATAAGCCTTGCCTAAGTGTTATGTCCAAGTTCTAACCCATTCGCCCTAATGTAATAGGTGAGGTCAGTAAGCGTGCAGAACTGGAATTGAGCCACCATTATTTTCTTTGTGGTAACAACACGGGAAACGTCAAAATAAGAGGCTGAAATGAGATATTCGATTAAGGACACTGTGTATTACACAAAAACCAAGTAATTATGGTTTCATTTACATAGATAACTATTTGCATACGTCAAGCAATATTTCTTCTGGCTGCTTATAATATTATCAAAATGCCAGGTCCTTGACACGTAGGGAATATAAAATCAAATATAAATCTAAGGTCACTACAATTGCATTCCATGAAGGACAATAGTCATCAGATGGTTTTTTAGGTGGATGAAGTGTGCTCAGCATAAGACTTACATCACTGTTGTTTTTGGTGATAGTGGACAGTAGGTCTAAATTTTACTACCTGTTAATTCAATCGGCTTAACAATTACCTCACATTTAATATTGTCCACGGGACGAAACGAGACGAGAAATAGGGTTCTCTCGTTTCGTCTCTGACGTTCTGTAATAGATAGTCTCATCTCGTCCAGATTCTCGAAGAATTCTGTCTAGCCTCGTCTCAATTCTAGGAACGGGTTTCTCGTCTCGTCTTGATTGTTTTCCTAATCTAATTTTGTAAATTTGGGTAGAAAATTTATGCTCTGATTTTCTTTCATTAATTTCATCTAGAAGCTAATCAGACTCCTCACGCGACTCGAAAGGTCCACGTAAGATGTGTGATATAACAACGTTTAAAACGTATTTTGTTATTGCAATATAATGTGTAAATTTGCGTATCTTTAACGTTGATAAATCCTTTTCATTATGTTTGTTCAATCGGCTTAACAATTACCTCACATTTAATATTGTCCACGGGACGAAACGAGACGAGAAATAGGGTTCTCTCGTTTCGTCTCTGACGTTCTGTAATAGATAGTCTCATCTCGTCCAGATTCTCGAAGAATTCTGTCTAGCCTCGTCTCAATTCTAGGAACGGGTTTCTCGTCTCGTCTTGATTGTTTTCCTAATCTAATTTTGTAAATTTGGGTAGAAAATTTATGCTCTGATTTTCTTTCATTAATTTCATCTAGAAGCTAATCAGACTCCTCACGCGACTCGAAAGGTCCACGTAAGATGTGTGATATAACAACGTTTAAAACGTATTTTGTTATTGCAATATAATGTGTAAATTTGCGTATCTTTAACGTTGATAAATCCTTTTCATTATGTTTGTATAATCAATTTATCAATTTAAAGTTTTTGTACTATGAATCTTGTTTCATTAAAACAATGTTTGAGACCTAAGACTTGGGTAAATTAATGTCGGCTAAGACACTCGAGAAATTTCTCGCCTTGTCTCGAAAATAAAAATAGAATTGTCATTTCTCGTCTCGTATTATGTTCTTCCCGTCTCGTTTGCTAGAAGAAATGAAAAATTTCTGATGTCCTGGGCACCAATACTCACAGTCCTAAATTAATACGAAAAACTGAACACACATCGAGAATTGAAATACAACACATCGCTTACCATGAGCATGCTCAGTTCTTTAATGGTTTAGAAGTGAAAATCATGGGTATCATTTGGAGGTATGGGAGCAATTGCCCCCTGATGTTGAGCTATATGGATTTTAATTAATACATATGATATTATGATACTTGCAGCATAATAATGAAAAAAAAGTGGAACTCTACGGTAGAGGATTTTGCCACCTTCCCCAAGCCTTATCTGAAATGGCGCTATTGTAAAAATACGTAAAATGTTATCACTCTAGTTACGGAAACAGCTGCTGGAATTTGATAGTTTCACTGGTAATATACTGTCCTAAAATATAGAAAACAATAAAACTGTTTGTAAATTAAATTCAGTTTATCAGTTCGAACTGACAAGCAGATGGATTGGCGAATTCCTGCCATCAAACTAGACCAGTGGTTCTCAACCTAATTCCTATCACGACCCCCGTTTTATCACATCCTCTTGCCAGCGACCCCCTTATAATTTCTGGTTTGTAATAAGCTTATGTGGGGTTTTTAATATATCTATTCCGGAGATCTCACAATATCCATCTATTTGTACAATAGTAGAATTCATTTCTCGTGGATATAGTGGATACAGTAACTTTACTAAAAGCGAATGGATTAAAATCAAATTTGGTCAGTTCATTCATATTAAAATATGGAATCCGATCCGTCATACATCATACTCTTTCAAAATGGAGACCTTTTGAAAATTTTAAAACATCATAACTCCCTTAATTTCGGGCCATATGGTTAAAAACAATAAAGTGATTTCTAATTTTGGTTTTAAAAAAACTTGGACAGTTGTTAAAAAGTTATTGAGTATTTTAAATGACTGGATAATATGCATTACGAAGATTGAACTGAAGATTGTCGCACTAGTGAAATCATATCATGTTCAGGTATCTCATAAGCTTTCAATTTTAATTGTATTTCAATAAGCAGGTTTTGTTGCATTTGTATTTTTCTGATAGTTCGATATGCAGTTCTCATTAGTTTCATATCGTATCTCTTTCATTTAAATTATTTTTTTAATAACTCTGCACCTGTTGAAAATGTTTTGTTGACTTTTTTCTTAACAGTATGTAAAAAATTAAAATATGTCTATCAGAACAAATTCAAAATAATATTTATAATTATTTTCCGGTATTAGATTCTAATATATATTCATAAACATGTTACGTAATTACACTGTACAATACAGATTTTTGACAAGCAAACTACAACACCCTTCAACACGGAAAAAATCTTCATCACACGTTAATATACGTACTTTTCCAGGAATTTTTAAAGAAATAGTAAATAATTTTGTCCAGGTTTTTGGTACAAATATTCCTCTGTGCCAAAATATTCTAATTATATTTATCTCTTCCGCTTATCTTTGCAACTCCCGTGAAACCCTCTCGCGACCCCCAGGTTGAGAAACCCTGAACTAGACTATGTATTAGCATTAATGCAAATTAATATTCACAGATATAGACAGCGAATAGGACATCTGTATAATCACTTGTGGGTGATTCATGGATGTTTAGATGTTTTATGTTGTGTAGGTTAGTATACAATACTTAATCAAATATATACCGTATAATAATATTACCTTATAAACCTAAGGAGAATGGCCTCTTTCTGTCTTAAAAAAGTATTGTTAAATACGTAATACCTTATGCTGTAAAGAAGATTACACGAATAGAGATTATGTATATTAATTTCTAAAGCACATATGCAGTTACATAATGCTTGACTTATTGTTTACGTACGTTACATAACATTTTTTCTCATAACATTGGTTTCTTCTTTTATGTTCTTTTCCACTTAAATTACAGTTGTCTCTCTCAAACACAAATATATACATATATAATTTTCTACAATTCTCTTAGAATGATACTCATTTCAGTTTACTCCTCTCTTCATAAAGAATTATTGTCAGTAATAGTAATGGCAAAGACGGAGAGAACATCACTCAAGAATCTCTCTGAGATCGTCCTTCAAAGTTAAAATCTAAAATAAATTTAAGTATTTAAACTAAGCGTATTTAAACATAACAGAATATACTCAAATATACTTTGCGTTTTTTTCATAAATTAATGTTTTTTAAGTAATACCACACAATATTGCTCCTAGCTAATGCTCATAAGATTTTCAAATTTTTTTTTAATAGTTCAAGTTGCACTGGTGTTACTGATAGCATTTCTTTTACTTAATCAAAAGATCCAATATATTCCAATCAAAAATTTTCTTGTAAGACTTATATCTGGAGAACTATATATAGTGTATATAGTGTAGCAAAACCCAAACTATCGCTTAACTCCGTATGGTGTGCTCATTCCGTAAAAAATACGAAAACTCGATTTAGGGTCCGGTCAAAAATATTTTGGCCCCTAATCCAAGATCCATTGTATTTCAATCAAAAATTTTCTACTACATACACTGTAATCAAACCCAAGCTATCACTTAACTCACTAGCGAAGGTCGCGAGGTGTTACACTGACTTCATATTGATACTATGCTCAATCGACTCGCTTTTATGCATGAAACAATTACGCAAACGGACAAATTCTCGATCGGAAGTGTGTTCGAATTACGAGCGTTCGAAGTTGAAAATTGAACAGATTTTGCGAATAGTTTGAAGAAACTTTTTTTTAAATACACGCTTCATTTTTGGTACCAAGGGGTTTTCTTGGCTGCCCAGCACAGTGATGAGGTCAAAACTTACGCATTTTACAAGATACGGATACGGATACGAAGGTGAAGGGTAATGATGTTTTACAACTTGCAAATTGCCTTCTGTTTGGTACATCGGGTCGATAGGCTGTTAAATGCATTTGCCACCTCTATTCGACCGTATTGTCATTCAAATGGCACTTTCCTGTGTAGCCACCTACAAATTGTACAACGACATTTGTCTCCGAAACACTTGGCCGCGAAACTAATATGAACGAGACTCCGAACCCAATCGGCCTCTGTGAAAGACGGTGTTCCAATATCTCATCGCTATCATTTTCTTTTTTTAAATTTCCCAACGGATTTTAATGGCGATTGTTGGAGAATAGTGACCAAACTTCAGGGAATATTTTACGATAATCGGCGATAAAATATAGCCAAAAAGCAAACAATCGGCTAGCGACAATGTATGCAAACATCGATTTGTCCAGAATAAAAGCCGCCTTTTTCACAGCTTTGAGCACACATTACCGCTAATTATTTTCTTTCTTTCTTTTCTTTTTTTTTATTTAATTTTTCTGCCTATTTTGTCGCTGAATATCTTCAAATATTTTCGGGAGTTTGGCCAATATTTTCCTATAATTGGAATTTCAATTAACTGAAAACTAAAAAAAAAAAAAAAAAAAAAAAAGGAAAGCAATGATGTATTAAAACACCGTCTTCTCCAATGTATAAGCATAGCCCGACAGAGTTCGGAGTACAACTCACGATAGTTTCGCAACCGACCGCTCTGGCGCAGCGCGATTAGTTTGAAGCGCCAATTCCGCGTGATTAACTGCAAATGAAATGCCGGTGGTGTAAACTGATATTCGTGTTCACTGTCAGTGCCAGCCTGTGGTGGATAATTTATTTGGATTAACTTCATTTTAACAATAAACTGATTTTTTGTTTTCCACATATGATACTATGTTGTGCGCCCCAGTGCAAAATTTTTGTTGGACAGCTGATCTGGGCAAAACAACACATTGGTGACAGAGCTTTTTAAGAAAACATTGGTCTCATTCCTACCTACAGAAGGGAAAGAACATTATAATATAGATTATCACAAGATTAATTGTGAATACGAATATCAGTTTCACAATTCCGATCGATGATGTTCTTCAGTGAATTTTGCATTCCTGGCAAAGCGTTTCGGAGACAAATGTCATTGTTCAGTTTGAAGGTGGCCACACAGGAAAGTGATATTTGAATGATAATACATTCAAATAAGGGTAGCAAATACATTTTATTAGCTTGTAAATACTGTGTGCCAAAGAGGAGGCAATTTGTAAGTTGTAAGTCCTCATTACCCTTCATTCCCACCCCAATAAGTGATCTTATTTTGCAAACTGCGTATGTTTTTACCTCACAACTGTGTTGAGTACCCAAGAAAACAACCCGATACCAAAAATGAAGCGTGTATCTCAAAAAGTGGTAACTTCAAACTATTCGCAAAATCTGTTGAATTTTGAACTTTGAACGTTGAATTCTGGTAATTCGAACAGAATTCCGATCGATGATTTCTCCGTTTGCGCAATTGTTTTATATGTTAAAACGAGTGAATTGAGCATAGTATCAATATGAAGTCAGAATAACACCTAGCGACCTTCTCTAGTCAGTATGATGTCCTTATTCCTTAGAAAATACGAAAACTCAATTTAGGGGCCGTTCAAACATTTTGTAGCCCCTGATCCAAAAACTAATTATTGGCCAAGATTGCAAACTTTTGATGCATTTTTTGGATCATTCCTAAAATTCTTGGGTAAGACCACAATCTTTTGATCTATTTTTTTTTTTTTTTTTTTTTGATCATTCCTAAAATTCTTGTTTCAGCAAGTAAAATGTGCTTTCATCTGGTATTTATAGTTTTAAGTTGTATTAACATTAGAAATATTCTACCTTCCTCCTAGTTTTCAGTTGTATGGACTTAAAAAATGTCTTTCCTTCTCCTAGTTTTCAGTTTTAACGAACATTAGATGGTTCATCTGTAGTATTGACACTAAACATTTCCTTTTTTCTAGTGTTAGGCTGCATGGACATTAAAAATTTCCTCCTTCTAGTTTTCAGTTGTAAATTTCCTTCCCTCTTCTAGTTTCTCAGTTGTATGGATTGTTATTAAGTATTATTTTGTTATTGTTTCGTTCGTCTTGTTTTATAATTTCTCTACGTTGAAACCAAATTAAAGTAACAGGTGATTTTCAGATCACTGAAAGTGTATAATATAATGTCAATATATGAGCGTAGGCACTACATAAGTTGGTGAGTATTTCTTTCAAGCAAACTTAGGTGAATAGTAAGCGGATGTACAGTTGGAAGATCAAAGATTCAATTCCCGAGGAAGACTATACTGGCGAGGAATTTTCTATTTTTCTCAGTAACACCATCTCTTCATTACTGTTTTGAAACTTCGCTTCAGATTACATTTCTCTTCTTAGTTTTAACGTCCCATAATTATATTCGGAGGCTAAGATAATGAGAAGGATGATAATAATGAAATGAAGAAAGTGGAAGGAAACGGAAGAATCTGAGGAAAACCTACGAATACAGCGCTTGTGTACAACAAATTGCTTTATTCTGAAATTAATAACTAGATGCTAACAGATTATTAGCACTGAATAATGTAAAGCAGACACTTGTATGCAAACGATGTATGTAGATCTGATAGAACTGCCTGTAGAGTCAATACAAGAAAGAGCAAAAATATTCTTGACGTCATGTAAAGGAATTAATCTTGAAGTTAATATAGATTAAGAGAAACTACTTGAGTCACAAATATTATAATATTACTAATGTTTAGTGAAAATAAAAAAAATCTTCTAAGATTATATATATACACTAGTACTAATCGATAGATCTGACTAAGTTCACCCAAATAATACCAGTCGGTGTAAACCATCATGCATCGATTTCGAGAAAGTCGAATAAAGTGAATATTTTTGCAAAAGGAAAAATTGATGTTGTAACTATGATATACTCGCAACCTATTGAGATGAAACTGATCCTGAAATATATCTTCATTAAGATTTACATTTTAGCTCTAGCAAGACGATCGATGGTATAGTTAATAAACAAACTCCATGGTTCTGGATAATCGTAATAACGTTTAAAACACATTTCTGACCAGAACAAAATGAATTATATTAATAACTATACTTTTTTTTTTTTTTTTGTTACAGTTTCAAGGACCTAACGTCCTCTTCATCAGACATTTAGAAAAGACACATGACAGCAAATCATCCGTTCCTCAGCCGTTAGTTAGCATATTCATTTGTATAATTTTAATTGTTGTTTTTATATATAAATTTAAATTTGTAATATGTAACAATATCATATAAATACATTGTTAATACATGCAATGTCAATGTCAATGCAATTTTATAGTTATATAATTGATCTTTATATAAAATAATATAATAGAAATTTGGTATTATTCAAATTGTACTAATATCCTTTATGTACTTTTCTTTTTACTTTTCTATAACTTCTAATAATTTCTCCCATTGCTCATGTATATTTATACCACTTGTCCAGTTCATTATGTTTTCCTCTTGTTCTTTCTTTATTATTCTCGCTTCCTTCCACTTCCTAATAGTCTTTCTTTTTTCTCTTTGTAAGCCTCTAGCTCCTTCCCAATTTATCCTATGTCCCGTTTCTTTCACATGTTTGTAAATAGCGTTATTTTCTCTTTTCATTCGAACATCATCTTTATGTTGTTTTAATCTGTCCATAAGTCTTTTACCCGCCTCTCCTATGTATTTCATGTTACAGTCACTAGGCTACATTTCACTTCATAGATAACTCCTTCTTCCTCCTCTATATTGCTTTCTCTCCTTTTTTTTCCTTATACACCTCAACAACGTTTCACCTCCTTTTCTATATGTCTTAATATTTCCTTCTCTTAATAACTTCTTTATTACTTCCGTCTTTTCTCCTATGCTCTGAATTCCATACTACTTCTTATTTTCTTCTTCTTCTCTCTTTTTTATAATTTCTTCTTTTCTCTTCCCTTTTATCTGTTCTGTCTTATATCCATTACTTTTAAGTTGTTTATAGAACTTTTCCAAATCTTTCTTCTTTCCCTTTTCTTCACTATTGATGTTCTCTATCCTCCTTTCCATGTTCCTAATGAAGTTTTTCTTAGTTGCTTTGTCTACATCACTTCTTCAGTGACAATAAATATGTGCCCAACACGTTTTTTCATACCAACTGGTAATAACTTTCTCAACTTGCTTCTTTATCTTCATATCCATAAAATTTATAGATTTGTTTTCTTCTACTTCTAATTCTAACCTTATACATTTTTCTTCGTCTTCTATGATTTCAACATATTTCTCCAGTTGATCTCTACTCCCTGTCCATAAGCCTAAACAATCATCTACATACCTGCTAAAGAAGATTAACTTTCCCTTTGCTAATTTTGTCACTTTTTGCTCCCACTTGTTCATCACTATTTCCGCTAAGACTGGACTCAGCTTTGATCCAATGTTTAGATCATCTTTTATCCTTACTAGTTTTTCTCCAATTATACAATAGCTATTTTCCCATAACGTCTTAAGCGCTCTTATTATTATACTATGGACAGATTAAAACAACATAAAGATGATGTTCGAATGAAAAGAGAAAATAAAGCTATTTACAAACATGTGAAAGAAACGGGACATAGGATAGATTGGGAAGGGGCTAGAGGTTTACAAAGAGAAAAAAGAAAGACTATTAGGAAGTGAAAGGAAGCGAGAAGAATAAAGAAAGAACAAGAGGAGAACTCAATGAACTGGACAAGTGGTATAAACATACATGAGCAATGGGAGAAATTATTAGAAGTTATAGAAAAGTAAAAAAAAAAAGTACATAAAAGATATTAGTGCAATTTGAATAATACCAAATTTCTATTATATTATTTTATATAAAGATCAATTATATAATTATAAAATTGCATTGACAATTAACAAGTATTAACAATGCATTTATATGATAATTTATATATAAAAATATCAATTAAAATTATACAAATGAATATGCTAACTAACGGCTGAGGAAGATATAAGATTTGCTGTCATTTGTCTTTTCTAAATGTATGATGAAGAGGACGTTAGGTCCTTGAAACTGTAACAAAAAAACGTATAGTTATTAATATAATTCATTTTGTTCTGGTCAGAACTATGTTTTAAATGTTTTAAATGGTATAGTTAATGAGGCATATTACCCAAAATTGTGATTCATTCTTAAACTCTAATTTCTGTTTCATTAGAATATCGTCTAGCTGAACTAAATGAGATGCATGAGCTTAAATTCTCATGCTCACGTTTTGAGAAAAATCGAGAAAAAGTAATCTTTTGATGCTACAAGTGTGTAATTTTCCTGTGACTCTCAATTTACCTCGAGAAAACAAAAAATGAATAATAAACAAATATTTATCACTTATGAAAAGGAACATAAGTCGCTAGCAAAATACAGGTTAATATTCATCTGATATTAGTTCTGAAAATTGCTAATGCAAGCAGCATATCTCCAGGCATTCGAAGATGCCAGGTATTGGGAAAGACACAATACTAGATATCCATCTGCTACACAGATTTCTTATGCTCATTCTTTTAGTTAAATAACTGCAGTATTCTGTAAGTTATTTTGTATTTACTCATTTTCGAAAATATCATTAAATACGATTTTTTTCTTGCGTCCTACACTATTGTACACTAATGACTATTTGTTCTAATTGAAATACTGAGTTTGACCTTCCTGCTTTACACTCGTAAGTTAGCACATAGTAAACACAGAAACAACATTTTGCTTTGACAAAATAATCACATACTTCAATCTGTTTTTATTTTAATCTTTTTTAGTATATAGTGTTTCAAATCATATTATTTTTTAAAAAAAGGAAATTTGTTAAATATTGCTTATATCATTATTACTATGTATTTTCTCGCTTAACAACAACTATTCTTCCTGATCTCTAAGCGGAAATACCTGTATCAAAATAGAAAAGAAAACACTTTTATTTGTTTGTGTATTACAAAATTGCTGGTAGTAGAAGAACTCGTAGTCCTTGAAGAAGATACTTCTGGACGAAATAATTATGGGAGAATATATTCTTAGTTTCCTTTTATAGAAGGCAGGTTGTACGAAACCTTTGATTTATTACATCAAGAAAAAAAATCTCTCTTTGTCTCCAAGAAAAGATGCAAAATTATATTTAGTATACAGTAAATCATCGTCTTAACGTATTTCTCACTTGCACTCATTTTTATTAGGTCGTAGCTTTAATAATAATAATAATAATAATAATAATAATAATAATAATAATAATAATAATAATAATAATAATAATAATATATTAAGATATCAACGTATTAATACAATTTGTTACTATTATAATGGAAAACGATTCTTTGTCCGAATGACCATATGGTATTAGTCTAATGGCCAAATATCGTAAAACAGTTTTTATTTGTCTGGTCGTTCGTTTTGCATTGGCCTAGTGCACCTTAGACCAGTGGTTCTCAACCTTTTTCGACTAACACACTTTACTGCATACCTACGACATTGCGACACAGTTGTTTTATATTTTTATTCATTAAAATAATATAAATTATAAAAGATAGTGATGTACGCAGAGTTTCATCAAGCTGTCGATTCAAGTACTCACTCTTATACATATTTTTTTTTCAGACTCACACCAAGATCCACTCTATGATGAATTCAAGGGTTGTTTTGCTGATTTGGGTCAAGAAGACTGGCAATCCAAATTAGGAAGAGCAACTCTCACCATTTATTTCCACATGATATTCAGGATTGATTGATTGATTTTGAGTTTTACGCCCCGTTCAGCAGCGAGGCTATATGAGACGTGGACCTACTGATTAACGTGAAATCCGAACCACATGAGCTCCCGCCGGGAATCGAACCCGGGTCTATGATATTCAGGAAGAAGCAGTTCAATTGAAGTACGCTACCAAAGAATTGTTTCAGTCAACATCTTTGAAAAAAAAATGGTTTGTTTCCTGCCTGTTTATCCAAGAGTAACAAAAGAAGCCTTAAAAGGTTTTGCTCAATTCTCAACAACTTACCTCTGTGAAGCAGGATTTTCGACGTTGACCACAATAAAATCTAAGCATCGAAATCGCTTGGTAGTGAAAATTGATCTCAGGTGTGCTTTGTTAAACTTACCACCGAATATCAAGAAACTTGTGAAGGAAAAGCAATGTCAACCATCACATTGAGTTTTTCTTTTCCCCTTAATTGATAAGTTTTTGAACTCCATCTTATACCAGTATACTAAAATAGCATTTTGTACTCATTTTCGATAATTTTGTAAAAACAATTAATTTGCATAATTATTTAGTTTTTTTTTTTTTTTTTTTTTTTTTTTTTTTTTTTTACTGAAGTAGAAATCTTGAATAGGAATAGGAGAGACAAAATGTCAAACATGTAGTGTTTTGTAGTTTGGTAAAGCTACTGTAAATGCTTATTAAAAGTTGTGTTTAATTCATAATTTCACATTTTATTTCTGTCATAGCTTGCGCCCCCGTTGACCGTTCTTCACGGCACCAAGTCGGGCACCACTGCTTTTTTTCTTTTTGGATCAAAAGATCTAATATATTTCAGGCAAATATTTCCTTCTACGCCCCATATTTTGAGAACTACTTATAGTGTTGCCAAACCAAAACGAACAATTTACTTAGTATGATCTGCTTATTCCGTAAAAAATTACGAAATCTCTATTTAGGGACCGGTCAAAAATTTTGTGGTCCCTAATCCATAAAATTCAATATATTTCATACAATCAAACATTTTCTTCTACGCCCCACATTTTGAGAATTACATATAGTGTAGCCCAGGCACGTAGCCAGGATTTCGTGAAGGGGGGGGGGTCCGTCACATGAAATACTGTGGTCATCACACCAGGAAACTATTTTACTGGCAACATATATTGGTCCGTTTAGCCAGGATTTCGTAACGGGGGGGGGGGGGGCCTTGACATGAAATTCTGAAGGTCCAGGAGCTCAATCAATCTAAACTACTTTACTATCAACATGTATTGTTTTGTTTTGTTATTACAATAAAATGAAGATATGTTGGTAAGTATTTTAATAACAAACTGAAGAAATCTCGAGTAAAATAAATATATATATATATTGAAAAAGATTTTACAATATTTACGTCCTTCCTCTGTCCATTCAAATATAACAATTTTCCTTTCATTATGACCTCAACTATTACAAAAAGTACATATTCACTATTATAAAAAGTACATACTCTATAATGTCTTGTAAATTATTTTACAATATCTGTGTTTCTTTCTCTGTTGAATCAGATGTTAACAGAACTTTCTTTCCACATAAATTTTTGTTTTTATTATTCCGTCAACTACTGTCTGTTCCAAATGATAGGTTAAAGGAGTAGTAGAAAATTGTTTTTTTAAAATAACATATTTGAGAACCGTGTATTCCAGAACCCAATCGAATAGAAGTGGAAGCCGCTATAAAGAAATTAAAGAAACACAAATCTCCGGGTATAGATGAAATTCCGGCTGAGTTAATTTTAGCTGGAGGCGAAAAATTGTGGAACAAGATATACAAACTCATTCTCCTTATCTGGAACAAGGAAGAATTGCCACAAGAGTGGAAAGAGTCAATCATTGTTCCAATTCACAAGAAAGGCGACAAAACTGACTGTAATAATTATCGAGGCATTTCTCTTCTGTCAACATCCTATAAAATCCTTTCAAATATTCTGTTAACAAGATTGACCCCATACGCAGATGAAATTATTGGAGATTATCAGTGTGGATTTAGACGAAATCGATCAACTATCGACCAAATATTTACCATTCGCCAAATACTCGAAAAGAAGTGGGAATACAATACCGCGGTACATCAACTATTTATTGATTTTAGAAAGGCTTACGACTCGGTTAGGAGAGAAACATTATACAACGTTCTTACAGAACTTGGAATACCGAGAAAGCTAATTAGATTAATTAAGATATGTTTAAGTGAATCCCAAAGTAAAGTCCGGGTAGGAAAATTTTTGTCCACGAGCTTCCACGTCGAAAATGGCCTGAAACAAGGAGATGCGTTGTCGCCATTATTATTTAACTTTGTGCTGGAATACGCCATAAGGAAGATCAAAGATAGCAACCAGGGCCTAGAGTTGAACGGCATTCACCAGGTTATGGCATATGCTGATGATGTAAATTTAATAGGGGATGATAGGAGAACAGTAGAAATAAATGCAGAGATCTTATTAAACGCGTGCAGGGACATGGGTTTAGAAGTAAATGCAGAGAAAACTAAATACATGGAAGTGCGTCGGGATCGTAATACTGCAAATTGTGGAGGCGTTAAAATATTAAATAATACTTTTGATAAAGTGGATACTTTCAAATATTTAGGATCAATATTAACAGACGAAAATCATATTCACTAAGAAATTAAATGTAGACTAAAAGCAGGGAATTCGTGTTACTATTCGGTTCAAAATATGTTGTCGTCGCGAATTCTGTCGAGGAATTTGAAGCTTAAAATATATAAAACGATAATCATGCCTGTTGTTCTGTATGGTTGCGAAACATGGTCGCTTACTCTGAGGGAAGAACATAGACTGAAAGTATTTGAGAACCGGATCCTGAGAAGAATATTCGGACCCAAGAGGAACGAGAATGGGGAATGGCGGAAGCTTCATAACGAGGAACTACATAGTTTATACGGTTTACCCAACATTGTTAGGGTCGTCAAGTCTAGGAGGCTTAGGTGGGCAGGTCATGTAGCTAGAATGGAAGAAAGTAGAAACGCTTTCAAAGTCTTGACTGGTAGACCCATAGGAAAACGACCATTAGGAAGACCTAGGCGCAGATGGGAGGATAATATTAAGATGGATCTCGCAGAGATAGGAATACAAAGTAGAAACTGGATGCAATTAGCTAAGGATAGAAGTCAGTGGAGAGCTTCTGTGAACGCGGCACTGAACCTCCGGGTTCCATAGGCCATAGAGTTAGTTAGTTAGTTAGTTAGTTATAACATATTTGACACGGCAAGGATGCGATGACGAAAAATTATGATAAAAAATGTCCACGCTGTTACACAACGGCACTATGCTTTCGGAAGCTTGAAATCTCCCTGACTAGTAGCAGAAATTCTGAGAATTCCGTAACTTTTCTAGAAATTCCAAATTCCCTGACTCTTCCAGGATATCTCACTCACCTCGCTACCATGCATTGCAAGTAGGTATAATACAAATCTCCTCATAAGAAAAAGTAACCAAAAGCTTCCTGTAGTTTTTAATTTTTAACGCTGATCTTTCTTTTTCTCATTTCATTTTGTTTCATCTTTCCTTAATTTTTTCATTTCTGGTCTCGAAGGGGGGGTCCGGACCCCCCGGAGCCCCCTTGGCTACGTGCCTGGTGTATCCAAACCGAAACTAAGAATTTATGATGTGTTTATTTCGTAAATAATACGAAAACTTGATTTAGGGACCATTCAAAAATTTTGTGGTCCCTGATTCACAAAATTCAATATATTTGATACAATTGAACATTTTCTTGTACGCATTATATTTGGAGTACTACAGCCAAACCCAAAATATCACTTAACTCAGTATGATATGCTTATTCCGTGAAAAATACGAAAATTCGATTTAGGCGCCGTTCCAAACTTTTCTGGACCCTGATCCGAAATCTAAATATTATTTGCCCAGATCGCAATCTTTTGATGCATTTTTTTGGGTCATTCCTAAAATTCTTGTTTATAAAATAGTGATTCTATGTAGTACGGCGCATTATTGCCAGCGTTGGGAGCGTTGACTGGTACAGCCTGTCTCAAAACCGATTCTAACTAGTTTGTTCATTAAATTCTAAAATTTCAAGACACACCCCATGGGACTCGCAACACACTGGTTGAGAATCACTGCCTTAGATGAATCATAACGAAAGGCCACTTTGTGTTTCTTCGTTTCAAGACAGCTTCAGCAAGAATGTCAAATTTTTGTATAATGATAGTGGTCATAGTATAGAGAGACTTGAAGCAAGTCATGTCCATGAAAAGATCTGTTCCATTGACATAGTATTACCTCACTAGATCAGTGAAAAAAATGAAATATTTGAGTTTAACGTCCCACGTTATGACCTTTAGGCTAAGGGTGACGAATGATTAAGGCAAATAAATGAAGATTGAGGAATTTGTGGAATTATAATGTGGAAGGAAACGGAAGTACCCCCACGAAAACCCACAAACACGATGTTGTCCACCACACTAAACCAGTGAAGAAGCCACTAAACATCACGGAGGAGGCTTATAATTGCCATGTCGAAGAAATTAGAAATATGTTCTGTGGATATACAGTACTGCACTTTTCACTTAATTTTAAATGAAAACTTTTTCTCTTTCTTTTTGTTTTGTTGTGTTAATGTATTTCACGTGTTTTCTAGTCGAAATAGTAGTCATTAACTGACACAAACTCATTCTGCTGAGAATTTAAAAAAAGCATAACAGTAACTTTTTGCTGCTCACTTGTCAGTTAGCTTTTTCTGAACAAAGGAATAAAGAAAACAAGAGATATATACATATATATAATTTTTGCACGCCGCTGATTTCAGGGTCATCTTCTCAGTTTTTTCCCCTCTAACTTCTTGTGAGACGGAGGAGATTCTGGTGCATTTTCAGTTAATCAAACAATTTGCCTTTGTCACTGTACCTTGTCTTCTGTGACCATCTTCCAACTCATTTAACGGTAATGCACTGCGCATTTTTCTGAATGCAACTCTAATATTCGGTTGCATTCGCTGGCCTCCTTGTCAAGTTTACAACAACGAATAAATAATAGTAACAGTAAAAATGAAATGCATATGCTTGTATTATAAGGACCAGAGTTCCGCTTCAAGGTTGGCAGCTGTCTCGAAAAATAATTCTTCCAAATCTCTTATAGCGGAAAATGCTACAAAAGAGAGAAAAAGAAAAGGAGAAAACCCAAGGACAAGCTATGTAATCAAGGAGACAGAACTAGACTAACAAAATTGATGTTTGTGTGCAGAGCAGAAAATACCAAGTTACGAGACAGATGATAAAAGACTTTTGTAAATGATGTTAGGTAGTTTCCTGAAGCTTCACCTCTCAAATAGCACTGTCTGTGGGATGTTATTGGGAATGTCTCACTGGGAATGTCCCATACCTATTTCAGGATATTCATACAGCAGACGCTTGAAGAATAATGGAAATTTCCATGGAATTTCTTTTGAATTTGAATGGAATTGCTTTTGCCGGGCAAAATTTGGATGTCCAAAAGTTGTTTTGTGATTATTCTGAAAAGGGAACCAAAAATGCCCCATAGAAATACAGAAGGAAGTCTCATTTCTAAGCGGACATTTAGTTTCTACAGAATGTCTTAGATATTTTATTTGAGCTAGACAGAATATTACATCTGAGCTTTTTGAAGTTTCTAGCCCATTTACCTTATTTTGTTAGACAAAATGATGAAGGCAGCATAACAGAAATGTGAGCCTCTGCAGTTCAAAATGCTATAGTTAGAAGATCAGGGACCTGAACTCAAGGAATATTAAATTAACAATTAGACCAGGTTGTTAATGAATAAGCTTAGTTACACAAATACTAGTGGAATAACATCACTTAAAAATCCTCCGATATGAAGCCCTCTGGCTTCTCATACAGCAGCCTCATTTCAGATTTATTCCTAGGAGGGAGACAAAGACAAACGATATAAGTAAACTTAATGTTTTCATTACATATTACTGTTCTATTCGTTCAAATGTAAATAAATTCAGGGGGAAATTGTTCCTTTTGGAGTCCCAAATGACTTCCCCGTTTCATAGTGTTAAAAACTATACTCTTGAGACAATTCCCTAAGTTGACCCTCAATAACTTAAATGCAATGAAGAATAGCAAAAATGTATAGAAAGTAAACTACGTAGTATCTATGAAACGCTATTAAATATTCTAATAACCCTTAATAAATATCTTCTTATAAACCAGAAAAGTTTAATTAACAGTTCATGACTTCATAATTGTTGCATCAGAACCCACTGAACCCACCAATTATAGGGTATATACACTATACAAAATGTCTTAGAAACAATTCCTATGTTAACGTTTTGTAGGTACTACCTGTCACACTTTCTACATTTTTTATATTCTTCATTGTCTAAATTATTCCTTTGAATTCAAAAAAGTTGGGGGGGGGGGTGATCTTGAGGAAGAGCCTTAGCATTATATATACTATATGGCGCAGAAACAGGAGCGCTTTTTAAAAAATATGAATCTTTCGAAATGTTAGCAACACAGACAATAGATCCAACAGTAGGAAACAGTAGGCTAGCTACGAGCGATCCCGAGTCCGATTCCCGGTGGAGGCACTCAGCCGAAAAAGTGTAAAAAAAACTTTTCCAGGTCAGCCATCCTGAATGAGGTTATCCTGGGTTTTCCCCATTCACACCAGACAAATGCAGCTGGTGCTATCTTAAGGGGCGTTTACACTTAGTCGATTTGCGTTCGATTCAGTTGAATTGACGTCACTTTCAACTTAATCGACCGTGTAAGCAGGACTTCAACTTAATCGCTTGTTGATCGAAAGCGACTAATCGACTAGCAACTGAATTGAAAGACGTTCTATTTTCTGTGGTCGATTCTATTTTCTTCTGCTATAACACCGCAAATTGTACCAATTACTTTTTGCTTGGACATCTTTAAAATTGCCAGTCGATTTCGAATCGACCAGAGGAGAGCGAGTCGACAAGCAGCAATCAATTTCGGTTGAAACAATTGAACATATCCATCCATCTGATTCGGCCTAGTTGTTTCGATTTAGTCGCAAATGCAGCGAGTCGATTTAGCCGTGCGACTAAATCGATCAAGTGTAAACGCCCCATTAGAGCAGCTCCCAGGCCGCTTCCTTCCTTCCCCAATTCTTTCTTCCTTCCCCAATTCTTTCTTCCTTCCCTTTCCCCGGATAGTGTGCTCGTCGAGGGACGTCATCCCTTCAAACGTGACGGGCTAAATGGTCATAGATGCCGAAAGCCCAAGAATCTAAATCCTAAATCCTGAGTAGGCTAATCAAATTGCCAACGTTGACCCCACGTTGTAATTAGCCGCTTTGCCGGTCATTTCCCAGCCAACTCAGCTCAGCCAGTTGCCCGATGGAGAGAAACAATAAGCTAGACAACTGCCAACGTTGGCTCTATGTTGTAGTTAGCCGCTTTGCCAAGCATTTGCTTACGAACGCAATTGCCAATTATACTACATGAAAGATGTAAAATTGCAGTTAGGAGTACTAGGGCAAAATTGTTAGATATATAGTGGTAAAGTGATGGTTGGCCCACATATATATCTTAACTACGATGCGCCATGTCAACCGTTAGCCGAAGTATGGCCTACTATGAGTGCTACTAGGGGGCAAGAAAAAAGGATTCTTAACCAAATTGTGTGGAAAAGCATTGAGAAATTGTTAGCAAAAATGGGGGTAAGAGACCGATGTTGTAAATACTACACACTAAAAGTTACGGAAACTAATTAAGGCATTATTTTTGATTAGTTGAATTCAGCAAAATCCATGACCATTCATTACGATACTCAGTGATGATTTCAGGGGGTAGCCCGCTGTGGGGATTATTCTCCCCATCCGGAGGTACGAAATAACTCCCCCCATAAAAGTCTCAACAACACTTACCAGTATTTATGTAGTATTACTTTATCCCCCTGTATATTAAAATTCCCCCCGTGAAAATAATCTGAAATCATCACTGACGGACGCTAGTTACCATCTTGTCTTTGGTGTATGCTATCCCTTGTACGATTTCAGATCAAGATTATGTTAAATATATATCTGTCATCATCTTCTCTACCCTGTATGACGTAATTTCTTAGTAGCCTGAGTCCTCCCCCTTCCCACTCTCCGAAGCCCATAGAGAGTATATACCTTCAGATTGGAATCAATTGTCTTACACAATCGAAACTGCGATAACATATACTTGCTATCGGCTGGCAAGAGAGGGGCAGGCTTTCTTCCGGAAAATTTTGTCCAGAGGGTAAAATTAAAGTGTGAAGGTTGAGTTGGAAATACTAATTAACGTGGAATCTGAACCACATGAGCTCCTGCCGTGAATCGAATCCTGGTCTTCCACGCCAATGAAGTATGAAGGGTTTGTACTGCGACACTATTTGCATGCTAAAGGACGTGCCCTACACAAGAGTGACATGTAATCGCTTTTTGAATCCGGGAAAGTGGGAGCTGCCGCCGGAGGTATACCTGGAAGAAACACTACCTTAATGCTCTATTTTATGCTTTACCTCATTGACTAACACGTCAACTTAGAAACAAATTTCAAGCTGTACTGTTGTACAGCGCTGCTCAGTTCTAGTGAGTGGGGTTCCTGGTTCCATCTTAGCTAGCGCCAAGTAGACTCTAGGTGGATAACACTGTGTGCATTGGTTATCTCGGGGTTCTTACGTTTCCCCCACTGTTTTCATTCCGACATTTCGTTTATCATTATCAGCGTTTCCCTTAGCCTCAGACCATAATCGTGGGACTTTAACTAGTATATATATATATATATATATATATATATATATATATATATATATATATATATATATATATATATATATATATATATATATATATATATATATATATAATATTTTAGTTCCTTGTAAAGTTTAAAGAAAAGTCTGATGTAATTGAAGCATTTCCATTTCAACTTTTGTTTCTTTGCGGTTCTCCTACAAGATGATTTACTAGTGTTATTTCAAGCATCTTACACAAGACACCGTTAAGAGAACCGGAAACATCAAAGTAACTCTTTCTTTTGCTTTACATGAACATTAGAAGGTGACGACTTTACAAAGATTACATCACGAAAAAACAACCTATGACCTTGAAAAAATCCGTTTATTTTTATTACCAGTGCAAGCTTTTACATTTTTAATGTTATTTTCCGTGTAGATATATTGTACTAATATTCTCGCAGCTGCGAGAAGGAAGTCATAAGACAATAACGAAAACATGGATCTTTAGCCCTTCTCACTGGTCCAGTAGCTAGCGCGCACTCTTTTAGAGGAATCTCGGGTTCGATTCCGGGGCAAGACCATTGAAATCTAAATCCATTGTGGTGGTTTAAATTCCACCTTAGTACTGTAGAATCACATCTCAAATAGCATTAATGCTGAGAAAGAACTAAACTTAAGATTGATAAATCTTACGATTTTTCCTTTTTTTTTTAACAAGTTTTACAAATTTTACATTATATGCTTCTACGAAATTCCCTGTAAAACGTTTTATTCCGATTTTTTTTTTATACAAATGAAAGAAATGATAATTATATACACTTTAATAAAGTTATAATAAGTTAATGCATATTATTTGTAAGGAGTTTGATTCACCAACATTTCTCTATATTTCCCATGTCCGTCAATCTGAAACAAAAATCCTCCCTTCGTTGTAAATATTCACTATCTAAAATGAGAAGCTAGCAGTGAAAATAGCAACACTTCCCGAAACTTTCTGCCATCATGCTTCCGTTTGGGGCTTAAAAGCGAGCAGAGCTTTGCAAAAGTTTAAGGAAAAGAGTTTTCAAAGGGTTGAAGGAAAGGGATTCATCAAGCAAAACAATATAGTGTTTGTCAAGTAGGGAAGAAAACAGAAGCCAGGAGGAGCAGGGCCGGCGCGAGGGGGGTCGAGCCGTGCCACCGCCCAGGGCGGCAAAATTTGGAAAGAAAATAATACTATCAAAATATAATGATTCGTAATAGGCCCACATGGAAAAATAAAATTGTGTTCACCCGAGAATGTAACTGAACTTTACTCACATTCAGGAAAATACTCACTCAGGAAATTCAGAGCATTCCCTCTCATTTTCAATTGTAAACTACTACTAGTCTCAGGTATCTCGTTCAATATTTCCTTGCAGCGGCGTAGATAAGATTTTCAACTAGGGTGGATAAGATTATCAAGGCGTCTTTTATATTTTTTTCTATTCAGCAATGTTCTAACGTTCCACTCCAAGTATGCACTTGAGACAGGCCGTTCTAGCCTACGCATCTAGACATTTAGGTTCTAGCAGCAGGTTTTTAACCAATTTACAAATTGTTCATTCCAAATATAAGAAATTGTACAGCATATTTTTTCTTGAAAAATATCTGCTAGAATCATTTGCGCAATTGCGCGTGCATTACGGGTTTTCCAGTTTTAGCGAGCCTTCTATATTCCTTGCAGTAGACATCCACTAAACCTTGTCGTTAACGATGCAGACACAGAATCTCCGTACACCGTTTCATTGTTTGTATAGTTAAAAAAAAAAAGGTTTGACATTTTCTCTGCATCAGTTCAATGTTGAGTCATTCTAAAGGAACATATTAGCAATCTCACTTTAGAGCCATTAAGCACCACAAGGTGGGAGAGCCGAATTGATGCTCAGATTCCACTTAAATATCAAATAGGGAAGGTTTATGATGCCTTACTTCAAATAAGTAACGACAATAAAACAGAATGGTCTCCCACCATGCTCTGCGTATAGCAAACCAACTGCGTGACTTTACTTTCCTTTGCTCACTCGTTATCTGGTATAACTTTTTATTCCACATAAACATAGTAAGCAAAAGTCTCCAAAGCATTGATTCTCATGTGTTGGATGCAGTCGGGTTTCTTGAAAATATATCTGAGGAGCAGAAATGATGCAAAATTTCAATCTTACTTAGTTGATTTAACGGGGTTGTCATCAGCATTAGATATGGATGATCCACGGATAGATAATTCAGTGAAAGCTCGGAAGTCGAAAGAAGAGACAGTTTCAGTACGAGACAGAGGATGAAGCAATTGAAAATCCACAAACAAGATACAAGATGGATTTTTATTACAAATTTCTAGACGTGATTGTGTTAGCTCTAAGAGAAAGGTCTGAGCAACTTAATCACCACTGCGAGTATTTCGATTTTCTTTACGATATAAGTAATCTTAAAGATATGCCACCTGAACTTTTGTCTGAAAAGTGTACTAAACTTGCCAGCATTATAACATACAAAGAATGGAAATATATTAACCCCAGCGATCTGCATGACAAACTAAAAGTGTTATCCGCTATAATTAAGCCTAAAAGTTCACCAAAAGAGACTTTAAAATTAAGGAACATAACTTTGCTCCCAATGTGTGTTGCACTTAGGATTTTGTTAACCTTACCGGTAACAGTGGCAAGTGGAGAAACAAGTTTTTCGAAATTTAGACTTACTAAAAACTATCTATGTTCTTCCTGTTTGAAACACGCTTGTGTGAACTAGTGATGATATCAATAGAACACGAATTGGCTGAAACATTGGACTACGAGCATATGATAAAACAATTTGCTCATATCAAATCAAGAAAAGTTTCTTTCAATTAAGGTATGTTAAATTTATGAATCTCTGTGTTTTAGTACATTATAAGGCTTAGGATAATCACTTAGTTTTGCCGTAATATCTGATTCACTATATTATCTTCATGCTCCATACTCTAGGGAAACTCCTTTTGCTACAAAATAAGCTTAAAAATGAAAATTCTTAGTCGTGACTAAAGCATATTTTTTAATTTTATTTTCTGTATGTGCTGCTGTATATCACAGATATACAACGAAATCGAGCATACTGAATATTGTGTCATATATGGATTCCTTAGCATTCGAGAGAGGTAGTTCAAGTTTTTGTTTACTTTTCCATTTCATACATGTTTTTAAATGGGCATCTTACTTTTTCGTGACATTTGAATGTCTTCTGTCAAAATAAGGTTTGCGGATTAAAGGGGCGGCATGTGAAAGTACCGCCCAGGGCGGCAAATCTGCTAGCGCCGGCCCTGAGGAGGGGAGAAGAACATTTTTTTTTCTGCATTAACACTTGCGATCCTCTTTAAAATATTTACCTCCGTTCTATGCATCAGTGTTGTCAGGAGTAAAGAATATTGTTACATGTCAGTTTGAAGAGTTTCAATGTGATTGGTTATTTTGGCAGTTATTGGTGCACCCCCCTTCAGACAATTCAGGATCCGGCAATCTATATATACTCTTTACGCACATACTATTTGTAAATAAAAGAAAACTTGATTTTGAATTATTTTGTTTCCCAATAGACTAAATATTAGCATTGAAACGTTACGTATTATCAAATATTACATTTTTTCCTTATTTTTTTTAAAGTTTGTATTGCCACACCTCTTGACACTTAACAAGCAGTTAATGTATGAATTTGTTTTTTAAGGTCAATCTTGTTGTGTTATCAACATTCCAAACGGGACAGTAAACTCAAAACAAAAGTTATTTTATTTTATTGGTGCTGATAATACACATACACATTATAACAGCCATAGATGGAAAATAATCTTGAAAGGAAATGTAAATGAGGTTAAAAATATTTTAGCAAAAGTTCATGACAAAAACATGTCTATGTCAAATAAACAAAGATTGACCCACTGACTTTTGACGTATTATATATTTCTTAATTTTTTAATGTATTTATGCTACTGAGAAATTGCTTATGTTTTTTGTTCTACAAAATTCCATAAATCTGTGCAATAAAGTTTGATTTTATTTATGTTTATTTATCTCTTATTGCAAAATCTGACTTCTGAAAATGTTTCATTGGTCTTGAAAAGAAAGAAAAATTTCATAATAACAGCAACTGTGCATTTGAACTTTCTTTTTTAAAATGAATTACGTACTTGTCAAGCGTCCTGTCCGACAATCGTCAATAAATTTCACATACCGTAAGAAGAAGCAATATTCCTGATGTTATAATAATAATAATAATAATAATAATAATAATAATAATAATAATAATAATAATAATAATAATAATAATAATAATAATAATAATAATAATAATAATAAATCTTAGAGGTATTGATCTATATTAATGAAGATCAGTAATTGTTTCTTTTGTTACTAATAGCGTTCAATAGAATAACTAGCACTGAAATTTAATAAGGATTAAATTACAGAAATTTTGTCACTGACTTATTCTAATCTGATAGAAAGAAAAACAGCGTATTGCTGCAGAAGTGAAAAAATTTCCTTGCTGATCATTTATTTATCCCACCTAAAGCAAGAAACTGAATTACTGCTGAGAGAGATACTTGCTTCCTTCTGCATTAAAAATTGTGTAATACAGTAGGGGAAGGGAGTATAATATGGACAGGGCGGGTAAAGTGGTCATCAGTACTTTTCTCGCCTGTATATACCTGACACCTATCGCAAGTAGGCTTGTTGAGCTAGTTGCCCAGGGGACTCTCGGGATAGCTTTTGTGCTTTCATTTTTCCCAGAATACTTTGTGGTCGGTGACGTCACGTGGAGGTATTGCGGTATTTTTCAAAATAAGCGAAATTCTGCATAAACAATAACACTACTATTTCAAGATGGGGAAAAGTTATCTTACTTGTGCAGTAGCTCATTCTAATAACATAGGAAGCAATACAAATGAAATAATGTTCCATCGATTCCCTAAAAATGATGAACTTCGAAGAAGATTGATTTCCCGCTGTAAGCGAAAGAACACTTTTAATGTGGATAACGCACGAATATGTTCTGCTCACTTTTCACCAGAGGATTATCAAAGAGTTTGAAAAAACGAGCTTGTAAGTTTCTTGCAAAAGTAGTGTTTGAGATCTGACGCTGTACCTTCATTACTGATACCAAACTGGCATGGGGAAAAATAAACTAGACACTAGTCAAGTTGAAAAACAGGTGCATAACAACAATAATTAATTTTACTTTTATGACATTTGTTTCTGAGGGACTGAAGCTTAAGGAGTTTATGTACGTAAAGCGCAGTGGAAGGGGGTACCAACGAGAATATAAATGTATAGGTCTACTCTCTTATATTCGTTAGTTTAAATGATATTCGTAAGTTTTGTTAAGTATCTGAAACATTATTCTAGCAAAGTACTCAAAGTGCACTTTGAGCAGAACAGTCATAGAAACCTATTAGGAACCGAACCTAACCTAACTCTACCTAATCTAACCTAATCTAATCTTGTTTAACCGAACCGTACCTGTTACGTACAAATCATATTGATTTTATTCCTTCTCGTATGCCACATCGTGTGACAAAATCATTTGTTCTGATCAAAGTGCACTCTTACCATATTCTTGTAATTGAAAGGCTGGCCGAGAGAGGGGGCTAAGCCACAAAAACTAAATTCCGGTAAATCGAAGGGCAAAGTGTAGGACAAATAACTACAAATTTTCCCCTGTGAAGGTGGTTCTTTTATGTATGTATACCACTCTATAGATATCTGTGCAACTTATAACCTGTAATACATAATGTAAAATGTATTATATTGAGTAATAAACAAATATTAGTAGTGTAAAGGAAATGTTTTGCAGTCACGATTTCTGACAATTTGGTTAATACACACTAAATACAACGGGTTAGGTTAGATTTCTAACCTGACCTAACTTAACCTAACCTAATCAAATGAGGTTAGGTTAGATTCGGTTATATTAGGTTAGGGTAGATTAGATTCCTAACCTATCCTAACACAACCTAACCTAATTTGTTATTACATCCCCGAAATCTCTGAAATTTTGAATAATGTTTGCTTTATGTATTTTACTACCTGAAATGTTCTTATTGAGAGGATTGGTTTATGGAAAGTATTTGAACTCCTTCCACCCTTAGAATTCACGTTTCAATGAAAGTGCAACGACAAAAATCCATAATGCCACCCCTTCCCCACGCCCAAAGAGGATGAATTTGGTTTTAAACGGCATCGGGATGTTACTATTCATTTCAGTGACCCTGAAAATTATGGACTGGACACCAATTTCGGCTGTTTTTGATTAGTTGCCACCTCCTTCCTATCTCCTTTCATCCCGAGCGAAAAAAAAAGATAAGATCCTAAGTAAGGCCTGGCTGCATTAAAGTACCAAACATCGTTAAAGTTGGTCGAGGAGAAGTTAGCAATCAAACATTGTTACAATGAATAGAAAATGCCCCCTCTTCCCCTTAAAACGGAAATTTTCAGAAACAATGGGACATGTTTTTCTTTATGCTTAATGAGGAGTTTATATATCGAGTTTCATCTTTCTAACTTAATAGGCACAGGCGTGCGCAACATGGGTGCCATGGGTGCCTTGGCACCCCCATTAGACAGACTTTTTTATGTAGAATTATTACAGACTGAGAAGAGAGTGATCTATATTCTGCTTCAGAAAATCACATTTAACTTCCGCGTGCCAAATATGACGTTAATTTTATAATAGTTAACAGTACGTTTTTTTTGTGTGTGTGTGTGTGTGAATTAAGAAAGATAGAGTATGTGCGCTATGTTCGTAAGGTGTAACGATTGAATGTCAGAAGAAGAGGTGTTTACAAAATAATTACGTGTAAATTATTTCCCGTCTGCAAGGTGTGCCGTGCGTCGCCGACGCAGCATCGGGTGCAATGACGCTATCTTTTCTTAGGGAATAAGGGGGGGAGGCGGACGACATTCCATATGGTGGTACTTTAGATCTGGCACCCACATCTAGAGAACTGCACGGGCCGGGCTTGGGCGGGCCGACACTCATTTCTCTTCAGGTCAGGCTGGACTCGGGCCGATTAATTGCAATTCTTTAATAATTATTGACTTTCGTTAAACGATAATTGAAATAAATCTAAACGTTGAAGAAGTGTGCCCGTGAAAAATGTTACAAAGAATGTAATAGCTATTTACAGTTTGTGTTACTTAGCGGCTCCACTTTCACTATAGAGGATTGCAGGCATTGTGCGGTAAATTGAGCTCTGACTTTGATCTTCACTGAACCCAATATATGACAAGAAGGGGTGGGAAAGTTTTGCTTGTCGCTAAACAATATTGTCATCATCACTTTATGCTAAAATCAATTAAGTTGGATTTTTGTTACAGGAAATGGAGTTTTTGTTCTCTTGATGACAGGCAAAGTTCTAGGAGGCAATGGTGCAATTCGGGAGGCAAGCGCCAGGTTGTGAACCAGAGTTTAGAAAATGTTTCTGAGGGTTAGGTCAAGTTTAATACTAAATTTTGAGAAAGATTGGGGCTCGAGCTAATTTTTTTTTTTAATTATCGGGCCGGGCTTGGGCCAAGAATTTTCAAAAACCTTATCGGGCCGGGCCGGGCTCGGACCAAAAATCTCCAAAACTTTTCGGGGTCGGGCCTAGGTACATTCGGGCTGGATTGAGCTCGGGCCGAAAAATTCGGCCCGTGCAGGTCTCAACCCACATCCAATGTCCTGTGCACGCTAATGTTGACAGGTTCGTGAGATACTGTATTTTAGGTACAAATTTTGAACCCCTTCTATCCCTTAGAATTCGCCCTTTAATCAAAGTAATAAGGGCCAGTTCCACTCATGTACGGTACTAAAAATTATAAAAATCGATCCAAAGCTTTAGAATGAATTAGCGAGTAAACATTACATTCATTTTTATTTGTATATATAATTAATCTTTATTGACGGTATTTATAGATTTATTACATTATATTGCCTCATCTGTGAGTAGAAATAACTCATTATTTGATTTGGAAAGACAAGGAATATCATAATTATGTTTTGAATCCAGTTTTACGAATAAAGCACGAAGTGCAACAAGCAGGCAAGCGAAAAAAATCTTCACCGATACCTCCACATGACGTCACGAACAGAGAGCCAATCAGAACGCTAATCGTGAACTGGGGTTACAGAGGCTAGACGCAATTGTTGTTCTGCTTCTATGAAGAAAAAGGTGTTTTCATCTATTGTTGATCTAAGATTAAGTATTAGCTTAACAATGATTTCCTCCCAACTATATAGAACTTGATGACCATATAATATTTTTGCTATTAAGTGTAATGCTTCCTAATAATTTTTCTATGATTTAGTAGTATTTAAGTTTAGTTGTTCGGAGCGAAAAAAAGAAATGTACAGTATGGCGTGCAATCGGGTAAAGTGGTCAGAAGCAGAGGCAGGTATAGTAACCATCTCACTGTGCGTGTGACCACTTTGTCCGACGCTTCCAATCGAACCAAATATTGCTGAATTATGTAATAAATTAGGCTTAATATTTCAATATTGAAACAGCGGTTCACCTATTGTATACGTGCAATGCTAGGTACGCTCATGTAGGCTTAGATCTATATTCTTAATCGAAAATATATAGAAATTATTGAGAACTATTTTGGAAGGTTTATTTTTTGTAACTTCTATTTGAATTCTCTGTATTCAGTAGTAGCTAATTTTCTTACGACTACAGGTAACCTACTATAATAACAGTTTCTATCAGTCTTTCAGATTACATGGACTCCTAATAGATGACTATTGGATATAAAAGTGTACATTAACCCTCTAAATTAACAAGTCAATTGTAGTCCATAAATTCTCACACCGAATTCGAGCGCCGCGAATCCATAAAAAAGCATTTCAATATAGACCTAATTGTAGGCTTGTGCACTGGCGCAAATCTCGGGAGATGATGGGGACATGTCCCCTCCAATCTTGGAACTGAGGGGGACTATGCCCCCAATAATTAGATTTGAAATGTGTTTTTGGATAGAAAAATTATGATTTTTTTCCGATTGTCATAAAGGAACGTGAGATGAAATTGATGTTCCCAAGAATAAGCTTCAAATCTGCTCGCCTCCCAACGTTGAAGATAACTCTGCCATCCTGATCCTCCACAACATTTTTTATCAACTTCATAAATATTTTGGACATTGCTTTAAAAAAAAAGTTATGGGAACGACACTATCCGTCCCCCCCCCTTGATGTTGAAGAGAGATTTGCGCCGCTGGGCTTGTGGTAGGCCTATTTGATCATATTGTTTTCATTTTTCTTATATAATCTTTTTTTTCGTAAATTTTGTTTTTATTTTCAACAAATAAAACTGTATGTTATAGGTCTATGAACTATTTCTTTATTGACTTCCTTAAGAAAGACAATGTGGAAAAGCGTGTCCACTTTGCCCGACTAGGTCGGGTAAAGTGGACATTTTGTAGGACTTGAAATTATCAATAATTAATACTTAAAGCTACTTCAAAACAGGTTCATTTAAATATATCTTAAAACTTAAGGACGGAAGTGCATTATAAAACTTTTACTTACTTGCTATCATGTTTCTATAGGACTGAAGAAATTAAAATTCCTTAGGGTGGCCACTTTACCCATCTTTCCCCTATATTTAACATAAAATAACTACATTTGCATCAGAGTAAGTTTTATTAAATAAACTATGATTAAATGTAGCGTGTAATATAACATTCTTCTCATAGTTACCGCCATTTTAATTGGTCAAAAATTTAATAAAGCATATAAGATAGAGCACATAGGTATCACAACCTGGAAATTCAAATCTTTGCGTTACCTTGTATACACTTACAATTCTCGGCCCGTTAATGATTTGAGAATTAAAGAAAAAAAAACTTATGTGTACGTTGTAGCTCGTAAATATATTAGATAATGTATGAGAATGTATTTATTTAACCAACGTAGATAACGTTCAAGGTTCTGCAAAGAAAACATGTAAACGCATTAATTAAACAAATGATGCTGTTATAGTGCATAAAATAGTAGTGTATATACGTAAAGAAAAAAGAAAGCTCTTACTAAAATCGCTACAAACAATCTAGGTATATCATTAATTGTTTACATATCACAGGAATTAAGCTTAGATAAGAACTAAATAATCTATTGTATAACTTTAATCAATATTTTAATATTTTCTTTTCTGAAGAGAAAAACATTGTGTGTTATAAGTTACTAGCAGCGTTCACCCCGCTTCGCTGCGGTCACCCCGGAACGCAATAAACTTTGTTACTTAGATAATTTTTACTTTTTCGCTTTCAAATTGCAGTAAATGTTAACATTATATCGCCTGTCATTTATGTTAACCCGCCGAGTGACACGGTCGCAATAAACTTTGTTACTTAGATAATTTTTACTTTTTCGCTTTCAAATTGCAGTAAATGTTAACATTATATCGCCTGTCATTTATGTTAACCCGCCGAGTGACACGGTCATGCGGGTTGCATATAAATACGTTTATTTTTACCTATGATGAACTAATAACAAAGGATTTGTACGTTATGGACACTTGAATGGTCAATTATCTCAAGACACTGGTAATTAAAAATTAAAGTGATATGATAAAAACCATCTAGGGTCCAAATCCTAATAACCCCCCAAAAATAAAAGAAATTGGTTCAGCCGTATTAGCGTGATGAGGGAACAAAGGATTTGTACGTTCTCTTTTATAATATAGATATAATCCGAAAGAAACACTCTGCAATTACAGTTTAGCGTCCCTTTCAGCAGCGAGGCTATATGAGATGTGGAGTTACAGCTCAACGGTGAGATCCTAACCATGTGAAAATCCACTAGATATCGAGCCCGGGCCTCCCGTGCCAAAACGCGTCCACTAACCATAGAGGCACGAGTGAGCTCTAGAAACACCCTGCGCAAAAGCACCACACGTGAAACTTCAGTTAGTAACATAAGTAGCAGCGTCACGTGTACAGCACGTGAAAGAGTTTCGTTTATGTGGAGTTATATTTTCTCAGTTAATATTGGAACCGGAAGTGGTAGTAGATTGCTTTCCTTTCCGAATTTAGTAGAGTGATTGGAGCAGAGAAAAAATATATTCTTGAGACGCTTTATTGATTACAGAAAAACTGTTTCTTGCTATCTATTACCGTTCTAATTGTAGTAGTCAATATTAAAACTCGAAGTGGTTTATTTCTGTCACTTTCACTTTGAAACGAAATTTCTGAGTTTTACGTCCCATGATTATGCTGGCTAGGCTAAAGGAGACGGTGATGATGAAATAATGAATGAAATGGTGGAATGAAGAAAGTGGGAGGAAACGGGAGAACCCCGAGAAAACCCACGCACACAGTGTTTGTCCACCACAAAGTTCACTTGGCGCGAGCTGGGATCGAAACAGGGACCCCAAGCACCAGAGGTGAACGCTCTACCACTGAGACACCGCGGCCCTTTTGAATAGAGAGTTAAAGGAAAAGAAATTACCTATTCTTTGAGAACGCTAAATCGATTTTTAAAAAACGCATCTTCCTAAGTCTTATTGAAATCGTAAGTTGTAGTGAATTTCTGATATTTCCAGTTTGAGTAGGAAGTTAAGGATAGAGTTGGAATGTATTCCTTGGAACTTAATCGATTACAAGAAACCACTTTTTGCTCTCTATTATCACTTTTATCCTATAGTGATCAACGTTAAAACCGGAAACAATTCTAGCCTTTCCGGTTTGAATATCACCTTTATTAAGGAACTCAATTCTTAACTTTTGGCCAAATTTGATGGTGATTCATTAAGTACTTCTTAGGATTTTGAGTCTCCCGGACGAACAGAATAACTAAATATATATTGCAATATTCTACATATCTATAAATAGAGTTAAATTACGTATACGGGATTCTTTTAATCCTTCTCCCCTTTTATTATAAAAATGTGTTATAAAGAATTTTTTTTGTACAGTTTTTTCTAAATCTTTAAGTGCTCTAAATGAATGTTCTCAGTGTGTGATAGGAGTAGTTCCTGCCGACATACAATGCTGTCTTTGTAGGATTTTGTCTCAGCCCATAGCGGCCTCAGGCGGGATAGTTTTTATAGTCCGTAACCTGTATTGGTCTAGGGAGAAAGTATCAGAGGTTTACACTCCGTGTTCCATGGCAGCCTCAGGAGTAGATATTATGATAGATCAGCGTTTCCCAACCGGTGTGCCGCGCCACACTAGTGTGCCGTGAATGGGCCGCTGGTGTGCCGCGAGGAATCGAAACAAAATTATTGATTTTATAGCAAACAAATTGCAAAACATAGGGCAAAATGTATATTTGTATTTCACATTACTATGAATCTCTATTATGAATCTACAATTTTAAGTTTCATAGCGAATTACTGTTCTGTACATTACTAATGTTGAAGAAAGTATTTGTTATCAGTGTTATGACCATTATTGCTTCTTTATTGTTGCAGACTATTTCGTAACTTGAAAATTTAAAATATCATTCAATCCTTTCGAGAAATTACCTACATTTGTGTTTTAAGAGTAAAAGAGATTTGTTTGTTCATTCGTTATTTAGTGATCTTCCTTCTTAGTAAAAGGTTGGATACAGTTTTTAAAAAGAAAGCGTATTTTTAAAAACCCGAGTCCAATATTTCATTGCAATTGTTTTCTATTTTTAAATTAGAATGAAAAATAAGCATAATGATTTAC
Organism: Thermobia domestica; assembly: GCF_964235325.1. NCBI lineage: Eukaryota > Metazoa > Arthropoda > Insecta > Zygentoma > Lepismatidae > Thermobia > Thermobia domestica. The sequence goes on from NW_027655928.1 coordinate 220,278, forward strand.
CATTGGGAAAAAAACAGTGATAGAGTTTTCTTCTCTGTGAGAAGGAGATCAATAATCACAGAAAATTACAGCTGTGTTTTATATTTACAAATAATAATATCTGTAAGTGTGCCGCGAGAATCCGAGTAACACCCGTAGTGTGCCGCAAGTTGAAAAAGGTTGGGTAACGCTGTGATAGATCATATCCCATGGTGGCCTCAAAAGTATGTATTGTAGCTGAGCGATCAGCACTGGCACTGATAACTTCTTGATCCTGTTGTTCTCTTTTATAGCAGTCCTTTTGGAGGGAGGATTTGTGAAGGGGTTGTTGGATTTCTTCGTAGCTTTCCGTGTCCTCTTCGTTTCTACCTGAAAAGTGCGGTTTCCTTCTGTCGTTTGCTACTGTTTGTGTATAATAATAAAAATACACATGTTTGTAGTGAAAACATGTGGCTTCTAGTACATGAGGTATGGATCCTTACAATATAGAAGAACTGTGCTAAAGTAAAGTCATTTAAAATAATAATAATAACACGCATTTCTAATAATTGCTTTGGGTCAGTTGTTTATAATAATCGGTCGATAAATGACGTAGGAACGTGCTTTTGTAATCAGGTAAAAACAGAGAAAAACACAAGAGCAAAGGATGGGTGGGGTATGAGAAAGCAATAAGCAAGTGTTGGCAGTGTATCAATATTTATGGACCCACGGGTAGCGCAAAACTGTCAACCCAACGTTGTCGATTGTCTTTGGATGTCACTACTCCTTAATTCTTAAAAACAGATTTCCTTCCTACTTCTTCTCCTCTCCGTTCTACAGCAATGGAGGTTCAGTGATAAAGCGCTCGCTCAGCTATGTAGTACATGCGGTTCTCACGCTCCAAGTGGACTTTGTGGTGAAGAAACACAGTGTGTATGCGTTTTCGCGAGATTCTCCCGTATTCTCTCACTCTTTATTCCACCATTTTCATTCCACCATCATAGTCTCCCTTAACCTCGGTGCATAATTATGGACCGTTGAACTAGAAACTTGATTTTTCATTGTTAGAGAGAATCCAGTTTGAACTTTTTTCTGTAGTTTTAGTGAAAAGTGCTAAAATAGTTAGCAAGTATGTCTTTAGTATGCATGGTACTGGATTTGATTCCCAGTTTTCACTGAATTTCACTGTTGAACTAGCACCGTGAAAAAGAAATTAAGAAGCTACTTGAACTAATCGATTGAAATTTGGGGTCTAGAAATTCAGAAAAGAAAGCTGTGATTAAAACCACTAGTAATCTGTTTAAAATACACCATCCTATTAAAATTTGTCTTCTGGAAGTCGTAGCAAGTATAAAATTCTTTTTAGAAGTATTTTAGTACTCCTTTTATGTAAATATAAAACAATTTAGTACATATTATCTTGGTTTTACGGCGTTAACGTATTACTGAAGCATGAGGAAGGCTTTTCTCGATGTGTAAAGATTACATTATACAGAAATCTTTAGATGTGATGTCATTATTTTGATCATACATTTTCCTTTATGCATTTTTAATATCCTCTTGCATAGAGTGATCTCTTGCTTTTTCCTTGTCCGTTCGTTTATCTCTTAATTTCCTTTAACTTCATCTTCATTATGTTGCATTCAAAGAACTTATCAAAAGAGATAACTCGTAGAACAGTGTTGCAAGTGGAATAATGACAGATTTTGTGTTGACTCAACATACAAATATGGCAAAGGAAAGAAATGTGTACCATCAACACCAGTTAACAAGAATCTATGAACAGTCTCAAGATTATACAAGGAAATCCTGCCTGCCAATCAAAGTCCATACTTTGCCTGGTCTCATCGTTATGTAATTGAAGGAAAACTAGTTACAACTGAAATACGGTGTATGTAATATAGAGGGTGTTTCAGAGTAATCGTCAACTTCTGATAAATCACAAACGGTTGGAGATGAAAGGATTAAACAAAATATGAGGCAGAAAATTGTCTGAGGTTGCATCGAATTTAATGATCTGCTTGCACCATTGGACCCCTATCATGGGAACCTGGGAGGTCATCCATAAATTTTAAATGAGAAAATATGAAATCAGATATATTATTGAAAAGAACATGGAGGAACAATTAACTTTTGTAGAAAGTAAAAGGTACAGGTCGTCGCACTACAGTTTCTCGATCTCCAATTCCTTGTTATGCTTCAGTTATTATTTGAAACAATATCTTGGAACTGTGAAATAGGAACAAAATTATAAGGCATTTTGGGAAATCTTCGCTCGAAGAGAACTTGTCTCCCAGAAGTATACAAGTGCCTAGGTTTCAACCAATCGAAAAGAATAAAACAATGGTACAGGAACAAATAACACAGAATTACCAATAGAAATTGAAAGGTATAGGCAAAACAAACCTCAACAGTAAGAACTTGAATTATTAATGCATTTGGATGTCCAGAGCGTTTAGCATTATCGGTGTTTGTACGGCTGCGTTTAAATTCAACAAACCATTTCTCTATCATTTGTCTCGTTGGACAAGAGAGAGAGAGAGAGAGAGAGAGAGAGATTGCGCTAGACTCAAATTTTTGCGAGTCAAATTGACTCTCAATACAGAAATTTGAGAGTCAACAAACAAAGCTTGCAAGTCAATTACAAAAGTGAACTTATCAATGAAATTCTGATTAATTAAAAAATATATTAATGCATATTTTTAAATTAACCTTTTTTAAAAAAAATGCATATTTATCTACTACATAAGTATCACACAGACATAGTTTTCTTTTCTACGTTAAATTCACATACACAATTTTCAGAAAAAAATTTGGCAGTTTTTCTTTTAATAAGGGGTAACACTACATTCTTTTATAACACACAGACAAAACTCTGGGAGTTTTTTCATCAAGATAATTCATTAATTAATGCTTCATTGATGTTACTATTGCGTCAACACCAAACGAAGAGGAAAAAAATGCTCTTGTACCAAGACAATGCACGGTGTCACAAGTGGATCGCAACAATGGCAAAATTGCACGAATTGCACTTTGAATTACTTCCTCATTCACCATACTCTCCGGATCTGGGTTCCAGCAACTACTACCTGTTTGCAAACCTAAAAAGAATGCTTCAGGGAAAGAGAGTTGGCTCCAATAAAGAAGTGATTGTCGAAACTGAAACCTATTTTGAGGCCAAAGATAAATCGTTCTACAAAATAGACATCGAAATGTTATAGAAGCATTGGAATGAATTTATCACGCTTGAATGAGACTATGCTGATGAATGAAATCGAAGTTTGCCTAAAGTTGTTGTTTTAATAGTAATCTAATTTACTAATCAGAATGAAAAATATCAATCGTTACTAGTAACGAACAATTACCTGTACTATTTACCACTATAAAAATTTGGTTTTCCAAAAAAACTATGCGACATAATTTACCATTAAGCTCTAGGCAATTTGCCGCCCCGTGCAATAGTATAATCTGCCTTTTGTTGTACTTGCAAGGGATGCTTTAGACCCTTCGCAAAGCGTCATAGCAACACTGGCAGTTCATTGGCTATTGACTTGACTTGACTTGTAAATCGCTTGCGTCAAGCTTGAATGGAACACTGAATGCAAGGTTGCCCCATGTAACTTCGTTACTGGAATCCAGCTTGCGGCATGCTTGCACGTTTTCCAATCAAACTGGATGGAAGCTTGGCCGACTTGCAATTCAAGCTTAGAGCAAGTGGTTTGTAAGTTGTCTCTGCTACTAGGGTACGAATACAATCTCGTTGTATCTGTTTTTTTTTTTTTTTTATAACGATCTACAAGTATTATGTTAGTGAAAGATAAAACACACACACCTGCAGAGGAAAGATGGTAATACTTTTTATACAATTCAATATCGAGCTTCAATCTCAATGTATCAGTTTGCAATTTACTTTTATTTTTATTTCTTGATTTTTTCTACATTGTTATTTTTTTTAAAAAAAACAACATATTTCCACCTTCAATGATAAGGAACTTGTTCGTGACAAAGACAAGACTAACTTTCTTATCAAAATTGTAATAACTAACTAAATGGAACAGGTGTTTGCTAATCTTCGAGAATTGAGTTCTTGTATATGACAACAATCAAGTAATTCATGCTGGGATTTGTTTAACCCCAGCACTGTCCATGTGACCTTAAAGTACTAGACCCAAACATGATTTACTATTCAAATAGGTCAGCTTAGTAACTTTAAGTACCATAATCATGAATAAAGTCTGTTTCCAACAAGAAATATTTATTTTAAATAAAATAGTTATGATAGATTTTGACGCCCCGTGCAAATGGACGTATTGCGCATATGGTAGAGCCGATCCTGCATCAAACATACCATTTTATTAAGCTTAATGTGATCTATTGAATGACGCATATGCCTCAACTGTGAAAAATATTTTAGTTAAACAAAAAATTAAAATTTGAGAGTTTTTAATATTTTGGGGTACATCTCATTAGCCTTACTATATGTGCCCTAGTAGCAAGGAAACTTTCGGCCAGTTGCCGCGTGCTTGGCTTTTGGCTTTCTACGTTTGCACTTGAAACTCATGCTTTCATGCAATTTGCCTTTTGTTGTACTTGCGAGTGAGGTTTTAAACTCTTCGCAGAGCGTTATAACATCTCTGGCCGTTCATTGGCTATTGACTCGACTTGACTTGCAAAATGCTTGCGTCACGCTTGAATGGAACACTGAATGTTTCGTTGCCCCATATGTAACTTCGTTAATGGAATCCAGCTCGTGGCATCCTTGTAACGTTTTGCAATCTAGCTGGATGCAAGCTGACCGACTTGCAATTCAAGCTTACAGCAAGCGGTTTGTAAGTTGTCTGTGCTACTAGGGTGTATTGTCGGCTTGCTATGTAATTAAGAAAAGCTTGACTGGTATTCTGTTTAGTATCAGTTTCATCTTTAGTGAGTGGTTCGATTATCGTACACTACCGTATTTATGTTTACAAAAAAATCGCTTTGTTGATTTTCTCGAAAACTACGCATGAGGATATACATTCATCCATATTAGTTTGTTCGGCTCTATGAGGTCTATTCATTAATATACGCTTCATTTTTTTGATATATTTTCCTCGTTAAACGTTAATAAAATATAACAGAATCATGAGTTACAACACATTTCATATTGCAATAATTGTAATATTGAGGTTTTTCCTTACCCAAATAGTACTTTTCAAAAAGTTGTAAAAGTTTAATCTACAGAGTAATCTTCCTTTCTTCTTTATCGTCGTCACAATAATATTGAAACGATGGCGCCAATACTCTCATAAAATTTTACAACTGTCATTCACTGATTAATAGCTTCAATTTATGGGACTTTATAACCTTGAAATACTACGTAAATACCTTTATTAACTTCCCCCTCTCTCTTTTACTTCGTCTCATTTGCTCACACAATATATTGTTAATGATAAAGATCTTCCAAACAGTCTTATGCTTGTCAGCATTTTTTCCTGTTTATTATTATTTGACTGGTGTTATATAAGTTAGAAGACAAGATAGATATAATTATTTTATCGTATTTAAATCTTAAAGCTAATTTATGTTTTCAATATAGATAACAACAAATTTAAAAGAAAGTAAAAGTATTTCTGTCTGTTGAAAATATTTCATTGGTAATAAATGTACAAATGAACTAACACTATTGGGGGGGCGGTGGCTCAGTGGTAGAGCGTTCACCTCCGGTACTTGGAGTTCCTGGTTCGATTCCAGCTCGCGCCGTGTGAACTTTGTGGTGGACAAACACCGTGCTCGAGGGTTTTCTCGGGGTTATTCCGTTCCGTCCCACTTTCTTCATTCCACCATTTCATTCATTTCTCATCATCACCGTCTCCTTTAGTCTAACCGGCATAACCGTGGGAGGTAAAACTGAAAGATTTAATTTCATTTTACTATTTTCTTTTTAACTGCCATATAACATTCACATACTTATCAACTTAGTGAAAATATCTGAGGGAGGAGGGGCAACTTAACGATTAAAATGGCGTTGGACCAACTTTCGCCCACAGAACAGCTCTGATGTGACGTGGAATGGAGTTATAAAGGTTGTGATTGGTAGGAAATGGAATATTACACTATTCTGCATGCAGTTCATCACTCAAGTTTTGAGAGAGAACCAAGGATGTTATAAAATAGAGGATCTGCCCAAACAACAAAATCGTGAAGCCATACGTCACAGTTCCGCCACACCTACTCTGTCCGCTCCGCGCCACTAAGATCGCAATGTTTCGAGCCAACGAACATGGTGGAAACGAGAGTAGCCAATCAGATGTACCAGCTCAGACGATGCTCAGTTGTTTTTCGGCTTCACTGAGTTCATAGGATAAAGATACGTATGGGCAGATCCTCTATTTTATAACATCCTTGGAGAGAACGGAAGCTAAAATATGTCCCGGATTCGCGTCTCCAAAACGAACAGTTGATTGGGCGGGCCAAGGGGGTCTTCGCCAACACCTAGTGGTCCACTTGCCGGTAAATGGCAATCGTCGATATAGCGACGCATCGAAGGATTGCCGCTAGTGTGCCACTAGTGGCAGAGATTCGTCGAGTCGAATCAGATATCTAGAATCGGAGGTATTGTAGTTACCACCGCGTAACAGCGAGGAATTCATATTGATCCGCGCTCCGTCGATTTGTCACGGAGAATCGCAAAGGAGCCAACACGAACTATCACCAGTCATGTGCATGCGGTTGCCGCAACAGCTCCAGCTATATGAATGAACGCAATATTATCCTTGAACATAGCGTTATTTCCCAGAAACAACATCAGAACCATAGGATACGCATAAAATTTGCCAGAACAGCGACATAATTACAGTGAAATGACTAGTAAGCGACTTCACGTTTGCTGTGAATATAAGTTGATTTAGTGTTAGAATTGTGATTCACTGAAAACTAGGATATTTCGGACACGGCATTACAGAGCCGCTCTAATGGTTCACGGTTTGGTGGAGGCAGTGCGGATCATACGTTTCTTCGGGTGTCTGCCACACATATACACGGCTCCTGATTTTAAAGAAGGTAAACAATGATTCATCCGAATATGTCACACGTTTCCAGTCATTAGAGGTCCTGCGACACTATTGGCTTCCTGCTAAAGCGTTATTGTCCCTTACCAGCGGTTTCGTCCGTGCAACCCGAATCCTTATGCTCATGTCACGTAACTCGCAGAAGAAAATCTTTGAGTTTTACGTCTCACGATTATGACGGTTAGGCTAAAGGAGACGGTGATGGTGAGTAATGAATTAAATGGTGGAATGAAGAAAGTGGGGGGAAATGGGAGATCCCCGAGGAAAACCACGCACATTGTGTTTCTTCACCACAAAGTTAACTTGGCGGGGGCTGGGATCGAACCCGGGACCCCAAGCACCAGAGGTGAACGCTAACTCGCAGAGGACTGTGATTATCGATATAGAATGTGGGAATTGCTACGATACTTGAGTTCTTTCATCACATGTATAGCTGTCGTACGATGGTTCTAACGGTCAGACAGCGGGACCTGTCTCTGAGAGTTTTTCTTCCGACTACTGTTTCTCTTCGACGATGTTATTTTGCCGTGAAATTTGTAGGCTGTGATCACCTTGGACAGTGTCCCTCGCAACACAGTTAATGTACTAGGCACCACGTCCACACTACATAGTCGAGTGCCAGCAATTTGCCCCCTTTGGAAATCAGAGAGGTCGTCAATTTTATACTTGATCATCTGCTTTGTTAACTGCAAAGTGCCGTTATACTGTTCCGCACATATTACGGAATTTGCTGTAACAGTACACTACTAACAGCCGCGCGCTGCGTTTGACGCTTGACCGTTGCCAACCCAGACATCTGACGTGTTTCCAACTCCAAGTTTTTCTATTAAATTGATATGCATGTGCTTATATCGTATCAATTAATCAATAATTTTAACTGACAACAGGGAATATCACTGAATTTACCATTATATATATATATATATATATATATATATATATATATATATATATATATATATATATATATATATATACAGGGTGACCGCGTGACTATGTTATAAAATATAACGGATGATTCCTGACACGGAAACAAGAAAAAAAAGTTCAAATAAACTTTTGTCCAACGTACATAATTTCGGAGCTACAAGGTGCCGAAAGCGTGGGAAAATGACATTCAAAGCTCTATAGCTGGACTATGGTGAATGATAGAGCTAATGCGGCATGGTCACGTCAAAGATACCAAAGCTGCTGTATTCAAAAATGCTTAGGTCGAGATCGTGCAATTCGTGCACAAGGGATTCCCTAAAGGAGCGTAGGGATTCCCGGATAATCTGTCAAGAAAGATGGGTCGAAAAGGATACGGATGAATAGCTGTCCCAACTGCTAGCAATAATGCGTCTGTACTAAGTCGATATCTCGCACAAGCACAAAATGGCGAACAGCCAGGTTGGTCGGCGGCGGGAATCGAACCCACGACCTCCCAAATGTGAAGCCAACGCTCTACCACTTAACTGCCTGTGAAACAGGTTTAAAATCTTGCATTGAATTATTATCTCATATTTTCGCAAAACGAAACAACCCAGGTGGGTGGCTTACGTTTCTGCTTCACTTGCAGTAGAGGTGGTTCGGATTGCACTCTAAACTACAAGTCCATATTCATGTATCATGCGCCTTTAGCTTCGATTCTGAAAAGATACGTAAAATTGGCTTCCATCTAGGAATTCGTGTGTCTCTAGTTGAGATTTCCTGCAGTGAAGAAACTAAGCAAATTAAATGGATTATACGAATACTGAACTTCCAAAACACTAGTAGAAGCAAAAGAATTTTTAGCCGCAATGCATCATCGTTATTGTATGTTTCTGTCAACATAGTGAATCTTGAAAATAAATCTAAACATTTAAAGAAAATAATGTCCTAAAGGATGAGTTCACTTAGTTGAAAAAGCTAAGAAAGTCCATGAAACTTGCAGTTTCTCTGCAACAGTCCTTGAATATCAAAGTTCTGTATTTGCCAAGACATTGCCTTTGTGAAAGATTCTTGAGTAAATATAAAGGAACTACGTTTAATCTTCCCTAACTGATTTTTTTTTTTTTTTTTTTTCATGCAAATCCTTTCAGCACAGAAGAAACAAGCATCAAACAAATAAACATATAAATGTGTTACTAAGGATTAGGACAGAGAATTCTATGACTCAGAAAATAATAGGGTAAAATAAAATAATTTCTATAATACTACAAGTTTATGTGTTTTCCTATTTTTGCGTTCTTAGAGGCAAAGATACTGTACACACACACATGCAGTATATACTTACACATACAAACACACTTAACAACCCCTTTCTCTTCAGATGATGAATTGAACTCTAAAAAGAAGATGAAGAAAAGAAAAAGGAAGCGTTGTCATTGCACAAGCTTTTTGCACTTCCATTGTTAAAACGGGAAAGTCGGAACAGTACACATACGATTGTGTTCTTTCTATCTGCACGAGAATATTGCCAACTCCACTTTGATTTTCGTTTTAATTATTTATTTCTTAATTATTGTTTTCTTTTTTACACTGAAAAAAGGTTTGGTTAGATTGACCAAAAAATAGGTACTGGTGACGAAATCGTTTGGTCAATATAGCGCCAACCATACGTTTAGTCACCAGCGCGAAATCATTTGGTTACGGTTTCTTTGGTTGCAGGAACCTAGTATTTGGTTACCACTATCAAATATGCATTTGGTACTTTTGACCAAATAATGACCAAATAACTCACAGGTGAAGCTCCTCACCATTAGAGGCGGGCCCACTTTAAGACAAAATTTTCTGACTCCGTATACGATACGAACATGAAATTATAAATGAAGCTTCAAACAGGTTCACTACAATACATAAACAAAACAGCACACAAAAGATAGAGTCATGGGCTCATTTCAGTAAAAAATGTCTACTATTAGCTGCTAAAACTAAAAATAATATTTATTCTTATGGCTTTGAGATTTGTCAATATTGTCTCCGTAATTAATTTGTCATGTACGGAACGGGCTCAGGGGCCTCGCGGACCTTGCCGTGCAGGAGGGCTCACAGGCTCAGGGGGGAAACAAAGAAAAAGAGAAAGATGGAAAGGAGGGACTTATTTTCGAATTTTGAGGGAGGGACTTTTTCTAGGGGACCCAAATATTAATGCTTCCCTCCCTCGGAAAAAAATCTAAGTTACGGCACTGACTGTAACACTATTTATTGCACATATATACATAAATAATAGATTGAATAAAGATCATATAGAACATTTCTATCATAGTACCGTTTTTCTAAAAAAAAAAAAAAAAAAAAAAAAATACACTTCCATAACAATTTACCTTCTTTAACTTACATCACATAACAGTGCAACATTAATGAAGCGATTTCATTTAATGTCACCTCACGTGAATATTTTTTAAGGTAGATTATATATGGGTAGGCCTACATGTAGCCAGAGAGGGTTCAGTGAGCGCGAACCTTCCTGAAAGAGATTTTTTGGAGGGAAACTTCCCGAATTATCATCATTTTCTCTTTTCATGCACGTAACACAGGAATAGGATTTGGTCTCATTTGTAAGCTTGTTTTACTCTGAAAAAAGTGTATGAGCCATGATGCTCGGATGAATAGTGCTAAAGCGGTAGATACTTAACTGAAAGTCTACATTTTCCCTTAAAAACGCCACTGTTTCAAAGGATTATTATTTTAAGTTTTTTCTACATATTATTATTATTATTATTATTATTATTATTATTATTATTATTATTATTATTATTATTATTATTATTATTATTATTATTATTGTACGCTAAAGTCCTTACTGCTTATGTTACGAATATCTTTTAATGTAGTATTTTACTTTTAAATAATACATACACTACGACGTTTGTAATGTAGCCCCGCGTAGCATAGTAGCTAACGTCCTCATCTTTGGTGCTAAGCGGTCCTGGGTTCGATTCCCGGTGGGGACATTCGGTCGGAAAAATATAAAATCTTTCTCAGACCAGCCATCTTGACTGAGGTTTTCCTGAGATTTCCTCATTGACACCAGGCAAATGTCGGGATGGTACCTAGTATACAGGTCCCAGGCCGCTTCCTTCTGCAATCGTTTCTTCCTTTTCTTTCCTTGTATACTGTGATCGCCGTCGTCCTCATATGTAACGGGTTAGCATGGACAAAGGTTTCGAAAGCCCAGAAATCTAATTTCTAGTTCTAATCCTAAGAGGTTTGTAACTTTAAGAAAAACAGTTAAACTGATTTCTAGTTTCCTGCACATGATTTTTTTACTCATTTCTGTGAGTAGAATCATCTCCCAAACAGAATTTTGTAACACTTAGTGTTGTCTTGTGTCAATTAGTTCTGTGAGAAGATTTTAAACTTTAAAACACACGAAATCTATGTATCATAGGTTGGCTACGCTGCTGTCTTTTATGTTACTAGCACATATATGTACACAGAGATTGACAATAAAGAAAAAAAGAACTATCTTCGTAATACTTTTTCCCCTCCATGCTTGCTTTTACTACACGTACGGCGCAAGTTAACAATCATCAGATACAAGAGTATGAAGGTCGTGTACATATATCCACACGACGACACCTGAGTACTTTATCTATACACTACTACAGTTGTATGCATTCAATTACTTCTACACCTCATGTATTGAATGCAACCAGAGAAGTTGAAAGTATAGGGAAAGAAAAGGAAGAGTAAATAAACCAACCGATACATAAAATTGGATTTCGTTACATACGGATAATAAATTCTGCAATATTAACAGTGCATAACAATAACAAAAATTATCCAAAGATGATACATAAATACCAACCCATAGATTTCACTGAGCTCAGCAGAATTATATGGGCGAGTGCAGGCGCACACCCAGAAATTTTGATGGGAGGGGTCCAATGCTACAAACCACCGGCCCCTGTAGACTCCCCGTGGATGTGCCTCTGGACGAGTGTAAATCTTCATGGGTAATTTTCCAGAAAATCAAGATTTTTACTTTTTCGTAACCCTAAAAAAATGGTTTATTTTTTACTGATACACTACTTTAATACCTAAAAATTTCTTTAGTATTAAAACAATATCCGGTTGCACAACCATGCAACATATAGTACCAGCCGCCACTGGTTTATAGTAAACTCATGATATACCTATTATAGTCTGCAGTCTGGCTGCTGCCCAGTTTTTACCTTCTAGATTTGCCTCTGCTTTTTCCCCCCTTAGAAACTTTTCTCACCCTTTTTTGCTCTGAAAACTGTCCTTAAAAATTCTATTTCTAACGATGAAACTGATACTAACGTTTTTCACAACAACACTAGCACAAAGACAGTATACGATATGATTTATGAGATGTATCTCAAAATGATTCTTCTATTGGATATTTATTTTCATCCCATACTCATCACAACTTTCCTCAAATTTTCTAAAAATATTTTTAAGCAATAACGTTTCAAATTTAGCCAATCTGTTTTGTTTTTTTTCCTACACCCTGTAGTTTATAAACGTGGGTATCTAATTTCCACTGTTCTAGATGTGTCACAAGTTATTCAGTATTACCTGCATACTCTCTAATCTATTCCACTCTATACAACTGCTCTTTCTGCCTTCATTCAAACGTGGCACAAGATGCTATGACTGATGATATGCATTTACGCAGGGTTTCCAACTATAAACAAAGAAATTGTCGTCTTGTGTGGCAACAAGCATATTCTGAGCGACACTATTAAATAAAATGTAATATGTGCCATCGCATTTAATTCCCTTGGGCCCATTATTTATGAAATATGAAGAAAATCGTCTGAGTCGAGTTGCTTAAAAAGAATGTAACCACAAGAATAAACTACCTTTGTTGGATATTTCCTCACAAGGATGACATATATCATAAGGAATTAATGAACTACTTTTTTTTTTTATGAAATATAAGCAGCATTGTTAAAGCTGTTTTGGAGAAATTGACAATTTTTGTTTTTTACCCTCCCGCAAACTATCCTACTTGATAGATTCTTATTTTTTTTTTCAGGTAAAAATTCAATTAGTTTTAAATTCACGAAAATATTTCAAAGCAGTCTAAATTTAGTCCAATCCACCATAGATGCATTGTTATTATTTTATATATATCTTTCATTTCTAGGTAGGAATATATTTAAAACATTTATTATTTTAAAATTACTGGAATAGTTACGATATTATTGGACGAAAATAGAGCCCACACTCTGAATATTTCAGGTGAATTTTACGATATTTTCACCGAAAATGTTTTTCAGTCTTATAGACGGACTTGCATATTATGTAGACAATAGAAAGTTTGTGAATGTTTGCTTAATTTTTGAGGGACAAATACTAGTTTTTCTTCAAAGACCATAAAACCATAGGCTCTAAAACTATCTAAGTCTATGGGTGGATATTGAATTACTTAATTGACAAATTAAAATGAATGATGCTCATAAAACACACCCGTCCTCTCCGTCTAAGATGTTTGTATGCCACATACGTCTCTAAGGAGTTCAGGGACGGTATCACACTTTCTTCTGAGATGAAAAAATGGAGAAGCTCTAAAGACCATCTAAGCCTATTGTTGGGTATTGGATTACTTACAGCATTTGACAAATTAAACCAAATGAGACTTATAAAACACACCCGTCCTCTCCATCCAGGTGTATTTATATACCACACCCCGTCGTCAACCGATCTCCTGTGTTAATATGCCACATCAGTCCCTAAAGAGTTTAGGGACGGAATTAGTTTTTCTTCCGGTAAAAAAATTGACACCCTAAAAGCCGTGAATGGGTATTGAATAATTTATTTGGCAATTTAAAACCACAAATGAGGCTTATGAATCACACCCGTTTTATCTGTCCAAATGTTGTGTTTATATGCTCGAAAGGGTTGTAGTATTTAAAGCAACTAGTAACTAATACTTAAAATATAAAAATTCTCTAATAATTTTCACATTCATGTATCATTTCTGCAGAGAACATTCTGAAAATTTGCGGTAAAAATTTGGTATTCCCAGGAGAACAAATGGGGGAGCTATGAAGAAGATGGGATAAAAATAATAAACGATGTTAAGAAAGTAGAACAGCTGTCTAATTTCTGTATCTATATACACCTGTGTAAAAATATTATTAGTGGTCATATGAAGTACCTGCATGAAATGAAAGAAACGATAGGAATGTCGACAGAAGCATTTAGAATCAAAAAAACATACTTTGTGGGTCTAGAGTTAATATTAATAATAACAACAATTGTCGTGTTGAAATTATTGACCACAGAACATGTCGCTCAAATTTTCCATGTACTCGTCGAATTGTTAACCAGCTTAGAGTATCACTCTGATACCACATTCTAAACTTGTTCATAACAATTGTTGGTAAAAGATATGCTTCCACCCACGCCGCAATTTTTATTCGTTCCTCCAGTCCTAATCGTGTAGCTACCTTTAATCTGAAACGAAAAAAACAAACAAATCTCATATAACAGACAATACTTTTTTTTGCCAGACTATGTGTAATTGTTCGTTAATACAAACTTATTGCTCAGTTATCAGAATAATGAATACTTCAAGATTGTATGGCTCAAATGTTCGAATTTCGACTTTTTTCTAGTTTAATAGTACTAATTCATACGATATATTATTATTATTATTATTATTATTATTATTATTATTATTATTATTATTATTATTATTATTATTATTATTATTATTAATGCATAATTGAAAAGATCGCATAGAAAAGTTCCCTGATTCGATCTCAGTTTGTGCAGGACAACATCACATTCGGGGATTCCTGGGGACTCTCCTGTTTCCACCTACATCCTCATTCCATTAATTCATTCCTAATCATTTCAGTATCACTGATCACCCGCCTCCTTTAACCTAAAGGCCAAAATTGTAGAACTTATTTGCTTAAAGGAAAAAAGAAGGACAAATAAATTACAAGTGTTACGTCCTACGATTATGCCCAGTAGACTAAATGAGATAATCATCAGTGTGGGATGAAATGGGAGAATCCCGAGAAACGAAAGGATATGATGTCCATCACAAACTCATGTGGCCTGTGATCGAACCAGAGACCAGTCCCACCGTATCACCAGAAATGAATGCTCTACCATTGAGCCACCATACTCCCACATGAGAAGTGGCTTTCTATTATAAATTCGTTTATTGTTAACTTCGGGATCGCTGATGGTTTCGAACTCTTTAAAAACAGATACACAACACGATGAGAACGGTGACTCTTAATTCGAGTTTAAACTGAGAACGCCTTGTATAAACTAATATGTCATTATTTTGTGTTTAAATATAATATCCAAAGAATTAGCTACACTGAGACTGGGAGTGAAAGTGTGCCAATGGCATTATTTTGCTTGCAAGTGTGAGATCTCAGATGGTTCTTTGACTTGAAGAAAGAAGAAAAAGTTACGAGGGCGGAGGCTTTTCTGGATCGATGATGCAGCCAGAAAAAAAACAAAACATCATTTCTTGTTTCTCACCTAGGAACATTTGAAAGTTGAACGACATTTGAGAGTCCACTGAAAGTGTGTTTACAAGTCATAAAATTCATTATACTAGTCAGCACACTAGATCCTCAAAGAACCAAGGATCATTTTACGAAGGTCTATGTGGCTTTTATAAGCAGTGACGTTGTCAGAAACTTACTTTTGGTGGGAGGAAAGTTGGACCAGGAATGATTCTAGATAAAATGAACTACTTGACTTGTCTTTTTTGTGTCCATGAACTATATGTAATTATTGGCACTTAGAGAAAGTATTATTTTAAATAATTATTATTTTAAGCGGATTTAATAATAAATTTTCCTTTCTTTTCTTCAGTTACTATAAAAATCACTGTAACATTAACCATATTTTAGATCAAGATTAAGAGAACCTGCTGATATATCTTACTGTTGGTCTTTTCTCAGTAACCAGTGGAGTATCCTGAAAAAATCAGAACGTTTGTATCACAGGTTATACAGAATAAAATGTTTATAATAGTAATAATACAACAGCATTTCTCGATGGCGTTCCTATTATAATTTGATATTTTATAATGCATGCATAAATAATTACTCAACGGAATAATCATGTATGTACTGTATGTTGTAAATTAAGCATTTTGCCTGAAGCTATCAAGGGTGAACTCAGGAAATAAATTCCACAGGGATGTTTCTTCCCTAAATAGGCCTTGGATACTCTAAACCTTTTCTTCTTCCATCTGCATAAACTACCAGAACTAAAGTCACATCGCGGTGGCTCAATGGTAGAACGTTCCCCTCTGGTGTATGGGGTCTCTGGTTCATGCCTATTTATTCAGAGATATTACTGTAGATTACACACAATTTACAAATTTTGAAAAAAAGAAAATAATCTGATAGTTCTCAGAACTCATATACCTTAAGTAACAGTCTGAATTTCAATGATAACTGGCAACATACAAATATTCGATTTACAACAATTATCTATAATAACTAACTAACTAACTAACTAACTAAAAAAAAAAAAACATTTGATGTAAAATTTTCGTTTAGCCACATAAAAACCATTGTACCTTTTGACAGTCTTAGTGTTACAAGTAAATTATCATTTTAGAACTCAAGAATAACTTCGGTTTTAGTGTGGTGGGTAATCACAACACGCATACAGCAGTGTTAAATACTGATGTGCCTCTTGAGACCCCTGTTGACTCACTAAAATCTAGCTACAGGGTTTACCTCTTCTTTAGCTACCTATAGCCATAACATTAGACCACATTATACACATTAAAACATAGAGTATACGCAATTAAGGCACATATATTAAACATAAATTATATCCTAAACCTAACCTGAGAGAATCGTATACTCAGACATTCAATCCACACATACACATCACAACTATCACCGTAAAGACGTTTGTAAAGGGAATGACTACAAAGGTATTATCTTAACAAGTGTTAGACTCGTCTAACTTTTAATATAAACAACGTGAAAGATAAAATTTAATAATAATGAAATGACATCTGGTTACGGAAACTAAGTGACTGTTAACTAGGAGTGTTCGATAAGGCTGAGGCATTTCTTTCTGCCCTTTTTAGCCCGCCCTATGAGAAAGGACGGGCTAATTTAATTGCTAGGGCCGTGTATGTGTGTGCCTGTGTCATGCAAAGGGCACCAGATAGAGCGATGCGCTTTGCACACACTCTAACATTGTAAGTTTGTGCCACAGACAACAGAACCGGCACGGTAAGAATTGTCAGTCGCACCATTTCATTTCAAGGTGGTGGTCAAAAGAAAATGGAGTCAACGGGAAAGTGACGAAGTATAATCGCGCTAATATTCTAAACTGGTGAACCGAATCGAGTGATTATTTGCACTTTATATAATTTCATGGGGCGCGGGCTCCGACAGGTACCAAAAGTAATGTTCAAAAACGGCAAAAATGAGAGTTCTTCTGCGACCTTCTCATTGGAGGAGGGAGTGGATCCGATTACTGCGGTATGTAATCATAGGTATTTCAAGATGGCGGCAAGATGAAAAATTTTGGCCATAGAAAGGCACGCTAAAAATAGAAAAGCAGTCTCAAGTCCCAATTTCTTCGTTACGTACTACTGCAGTACGTGATCATAGGCATTCCAAAATGGCAGCAAAGAAGAAAATGGCGGGAAACAAGAGGATGGCAAAAAAAGCGAACACTGACGGAAGGGCAGACCTAGCTTGCTTTTCACTCACATGCAGCAAGTATTTGGTGAAGAGAGATCTATTCTAAAACATATCAATAATTTGGTGTAAAATCTACCTACTTCACATAGGCTACATATCCCATATAAGACAACAAAGAAGAAAGGAAAACGGCTAAAAAATGGTACTGAAACGTACTAAACGTCAGTTGCAAAAATGACAGTAAAAGATTATAGTGCTAGTAGTAGTAGTAGTAGTAATAGAAGTAGCAATAATATTAATAGTGAGAAAACAGAAATATAATAATAGTCGTAACATCACGAATACGCTCAAAGTAGGAATAAATAAGCGGATTCAAGGGAGTTCCCCTTGTCGTAGGCAAACAAAAACAATAGGTATATGATCATGGTCGACCGAAGAAAATTTTCTAGGTTGGGTTCACTATATTACGTATACTTTTTCGTGAGCCAGGGGGCGCCCATGTGTATGATGAAAGCAAAGAGGAACATTTTAAAGTAAGTTGCATCAAAATCGTACAATTTGTTCGAAAGTTATCGTCGGATGTCACATACACACAGACCTATAGGACGTAATACAAACAGATAGGGAACTTTGCACCCAAAATTCCCAAAGTTTGTTTCAATGATACTCGATATTCAGATATTACGCGAAATTTCGACAATCTCAAATACTCGAAGGGTTTCGAGGGCCAGATACTAAATTTTCAAAACCGAAGCTCAATAAGTCTTCAGCCTTATCGAATTTCCTTACCTGTGCCTAATATCAGAAGCTGTTTTCATCCAAAACTTTCATTTAAATCCTCGAAACCGATGCAAAATTCTCCTTTTCTGTGCCCTGTTGTTGGTGGAATCAGTAAAGTGACAGTTTGTAGGCAAATAGTGTCTTGGATTCCAATTCCGTTCGGGCGATGCATGTTTTATCTTCCTTTATCTCTCTCTCTCTCTCTCTCTCTTCCCCATTTCTGACAGCTACGTAAGTCTTGTATATACATAATCATATGGGAAGAAACTCTTCTTTCACTTCATTTCAAGGGAGGCAACTTTTAAAATGAACACCTTGCATATATGTGGTACATATGTACACCTATGATAATCTCGATTGCATTGTTTCTTCTAAACACTCCAATAATCCCGAACTTTTCAAAATATTCAAACGACTCTATAAATTGCGATCATACTGAGATCTTTCAGTATTTGCTGCTTTCAAACAACTCAAAACTCACGAGTGCATCGAACACTTGAGTGTCTCGAACGATTCCAGAGTCTCGAATACTTCGAGTGTCTAGAATAATACTAGTCTCGAAAGGTCGATAATTCAATAAAATTAAAATTCTTTATCGACAAAACGGTTTTGAAATTGTATCGAATTATTATCGATTACTCGATTTTCGGAACAGCCCTACTGTTAACAAAGATATGTGAAAATTTCTTCAGTTGCCAGTGGTGTGTTATTTACGGAATCATATTACATATTTGCACTAAAATGGTAGATGTATTCTCAATTTGTATCATATATAAACAAAACGTGTTAACTCATTGGGAATCAAAATATGAAAATTTTGATAGGTTAAAATGTTCCTGAACAAAATTTTGTATACAAGAAAAGAGCAGTATTCTTGTAGTTTGGCAGAACCATAACCACTTATGAGATTTTAAAATGTGTGAATGTTTTACATCTTGAAATTACATATTATGTAAGAACTGGAGCAAGGTACTGAGGCCTAAGTAATGTGACAATTAATATACACCCCTTTTGAATACGAACTTCGTTGTCGTATGGCAGATGAAAGCAAATGTCGAAGAAATTAGTGTTGAAGTGTTCAGAAAGTAAATGCCGGAACAAAGGAGTTTGTCCATAAAGAAAAAATGGTTGATCCCGTGATCCGTAGAAAATTAACTTTTAGGAGGATTTACGAAAATAGAATTTTGAAATTTCTTACGAAAGATTTCCTGTTTCGATTTTCCCACAAAAACAATGGAAGATCACAAAATACCCCTTAAATAATATAATAACCAAATATTTGTGCACAAAGATAGGATATTAATAATACATATAGGCTACACGTAAATGATATGACACACTAAAACTATTACCCTATAGCTAAAACAATATAATTTTGCAATGTTATTCATAAAATAATAATAATAATATACACGATATATTTGTTCGTTTTAAACGAAGTAACCTATTAAGGCAAATCCTACACAACGTGTCCCAAAACTCACGTCTCATGATATATTAGACAAATGTATAATGTATCGGACATTAATATAGATAATTCTAGATATTTTGTTTTCCATCTCTTCATAACCTCACGCCGATGTCTCTGAACTTGGATTTTAACGGCATCAGGAGTGTCATTATTCATCCCAGCGACACAGAAAACAATGGATTCAATACTAATATAGATTCTTTTCGATTATTTCTACATATTACGCTTCTCATTCTCACCGCTAGGGGTGCTAGGAATGTCTTACCCCCACTGGGGGATGAAGTTAGACTTAAATGATATCGGGAATGTCATTATTCATCTCAACGAAACTGATAACTATGAATTCGATATTTATATCGGTCGGTTTCCATTATTTTAAAATGTCACCCTCTTCCCGACCTCATTAGTTCAATAAAATTAGCTCCAAATTGGGATAAAGTGGAATTTTGGAATAATCAGCTGAAATTTTCAGTATCAATTCTGCTATATCTATATATGAACATACTAAAAGTCCCACGGAATCCCCGTTGAGGAAACGGAGATATGATATCACTAATATGGCTGCCAACTAATATCGTCTCTCAAATTTCAAACTATTATAAGTATGGGTCATTTTAAGATAAGAACTTTTTCTTTCGCCATTTATGAGTGAACACATTGGAAAGTGTTGCCGAAGATAAAGTGTTTTTATTTGTTGCCGCCATTTTGAAATATAGCGCCATGAATTGAAAAATGGAATATTCTCAGTTCTTTTTTTGATACTTAAGTTCAAATATCTTCGTAACTGCTACAAATACCGAAAAAACTTAAAACAATCATTATTGAGCACTTCAAGAGCTTTGCAATGCGATCAAGAGGTTTATCATTGATGCATCCTTAAAACTAATGTAGCTAATAAATGTTATATAATGGAAGATGAAATGCATATTTTTCCATGACATCAATAATGATAGCATCAGATTAATAATTTATAAATTTCGAGGAAACTACAGCAATATTCTGGATAGATTCTATAATAGCTTTAGTTCTGACATTTTCTGGTTACAGTTTGGACAGAGTAATGAAAGAATCCACCTCCCGCTAGCTAAGTGTAATTTTATATACATAGACTTGAAATAAATGAAGCGATACCAATCTAGAAGCTATAGAAACCATAATGGATGGAAGTGGACTAGAGGAACTTCGATATTCAATGTATGCAAATAATAATAGTTACTCATATGAAAACAAGTCATGCCTTTTCCCGTGCTCTTTGTGCTCATTTTCTTACTCAGACGGCCATAACATATAATTCAAAGATTTCAGTTTTATGTTGTGCTATGAAGGATCAATCATCAAAGAGAA
This sequence comes from Thermobia domestica, assembly GCF_964235325.1. Lineage (NCBI taxonomy): Eukaryota > Metazoa > Arthropoda > Insecta > Zygentoma > Lepismatidae > Thermobia > Thermobia domestica. Next base: position 241,463 of record NW_027655928.1, read on the forward strand.
TGAATAACTCTTTAGTAAGTAATGAATCTGATACTCGAACTCCTGTGTAGAGGGGAAATGGTGACTCTGTGATAGAGCGCTCCACTTACCTCTGGTGTGAGTCATCCAAGTAAGTTTCCTCGGGTACTCCCGTTTCCTCCCACACAAGCATTCCACCAGTTCTTCTATTATCATTCACTTACCTTAATTATCCATCTGCCTTAGTCTAAAGAGCAAAAAACGTGGGACGTTAAACTGAAAGATTTCATTTCATGATGTTCGAACTGCTGTGAAATCTACAGTTCTTACAGAGTATCTATTTGCATTACATACAAAACTGAATGAAACATTTCCACTCTACAGTCTCCGCGCTGGCCCACAGGCATCTTTGTAAGAGCACTAAAAATTTACTTTCATTAATAAATCACCTCCTTTAGCCTAAAGGGCATAACCGTCAAACGTTAAAAAAAAATTAAAAAAACTTCTAACCTATGAGAATACCATTCAATATTTACACTACAGATTGGGAAAGGGTTGAAAGGTTCAAACTACAAGTAATCAATAAGTAGTTTTATTTCTTACTTTCGACTTTTTTCCAACTTGTTAATGAAATCGTAATATAAGTTTCATTTTACGGTTTGCAGATGGTATGATCCTTATTGCTGAATCTGAAGGGAAAATCAATAAGATATTAGAAAACTTGAGAAAGTGCTGTGAAGAATATGGGATAAAAATAAATGTTAAAAAGACAAAAGTCATGGTGATTGGAACGAAGCAGTCGGTGTCAAATATACAAGTAAGAGGGGAGAAAATAGAACGATAACTAGTTTTCGATACCTGTGTAGTATTATTAGTGATGATATGAAGTGTGAACGTGAAATAAGAGCAAGGATGGGAATGGTAAAGAATGCCTTTCGAAGGAAGAAAGTACTATTTTGTGGGACCTTGAATAAAGAGCTGAGAAAAACACTCATAAAGTGCTTCGTGTGGAGTATTGTATTGTATGGATCAGAAACATAGACATCACACAAAATAATGAAAAACGACTAGAAATTTTCGACATGTTGATGTGGAGACGATTGAAAAGAATTAGCTGGGTATAGAGCAAAACGAATGAAAGGGTTTTAGAAATGGTGGGGGAGAAAAGAATAATTTAAGATATTTTTTTAAAAAAAAAAGAGGAAGAGAAACTGATTGGGATATTCGCTAAGAAGGAAATGTATCATGAGGAACGTCTTAGAGGGTATGGTGACAGGAAAAACAGGGAGGGGGCGAAGGACACTACAAGTAATGGACGATATCAAAACAGAAAAATTGGGCGTGAAGACTAAGAGGTTAGCGGAAGACCGTGGAAGATGGAAGCACAGACAAAGGATATCATTTCTTAGTTGCAGCAAGTGACCTGCCAATAATGGCAGAATACCTTTTATTATTATTATTATTATTATTATTATTATTATTATTATTATTATTATTATTATTATTATTATTATTATTATTTATAACTAATGCTGTGTTGAGTCTTTATATACTGTGGTTATATTAGAGTCAGCACATATCAAAGATGAAATATTACTTCTCTTATTATTATATATTAATGGAAAGCTAAAAAAATAACATGGTTTAGAAAATTACATAATTAAAAAGTAAATAAAATAAAGTTTTAAAACAGTTCAAAATTTGTTATTTCTTGGACGTTAAGAAATATCAAGCTCCTAAGTTTCCTCATGAAAATAGTTCAATCAAATTCATGGTAGATACACATATAATTTTTGTGACAGCAAGTAACAATAATGCGTGTGTGTGTGTCCTAAAAAGCTAAGCTGTAAACCACGGAAGACTGTTCTTCTCTAATAATACCTACACTTCAAGAAGGAATTGAAAAAAAAATCTTAATGATCAACTCTTTCACATAATCTTTTTACAAGTCAAGAAGAAGAGTGTTGACCTCATTTCTTTATTCTTCCTGTTATAAAGGCATGCATGTAGTACACGTTATCTTATGCATATGTACTCACATGTGTTTGCATGACTTTGCTACAATAGCATAACACAAATAACAACACAAACACATTTTATCATGAAAGCTACACATGGGTTTGATGCGTTGTGTGAACATTCTAGTTAAATGAGAAACCCCGCCTTGCATATGAATAGTCAACATTGCTCTGAATATCATGATATATGATATTTAGACAAAATGGCAACTAAGTTGTTTGCAGAGCTCCAACCAGAAGGTATTTTCGTGCACTCGTTTCAAGAGAGAGCAAACTTTCACGTACTAAATGAAAGCAAAACAAATTATGAAGATCATCATACGAAGATATATATATTACTACATATGTATATAATATCACTCAAAGTTCAGTATGGTCCGTAATTTCTTTTTTAAAAAATAAATCTCACACGTGTGTGCGTGTGTGCAGACATATCTAATTCTACTACTGAGAATGATAGAAGAAATATTATGTCATGAATGTTCATATAAAGCTACAAAAAAGAAAATTTTGTGTAGTTGGTACTAGGGTATCATACTCATTCTTACGAATTAGTGACTGAAAGCTTTGATTTGATTTGATTTTGAGTTTAATGTCTCTTTTCAGCAGCGAGGCTATATGAGACATGTACCTACTGATTAACGTGAAATCCGAACCACATGAGTTCCCGACGGGAATCCTGAAAGCTTTGAAACTACTACAATATTTTTAAACACATTTTTGATATGGCAAGTATTAACGCTCTAAAAGTAATCGAAATCCGCATATAAGTTGGCGAATTCATCAAAGGCTACTGACAATAGAAATTAGAAATCTAGGGATGCAGGAACCATGTTTTTCGGCTACTACGTACACCCATCGCATGTACGGTAGAAGAATCTCTATCATCCTGTGAGATTTAAAAAGCTCTGATTGAAAAAGTATTTGATTAATTAGTCCAAATTATGAATCTTTACTTATTACTATATTCTGATTTAAACAACTCTAAACATCTAACAGTTGAGCTCGATCAAGGTGGAAAGTAATGTTGACGTAGTGTGAAAGTAATGTTGACGTTGTTGAAACCCAAGTCGACGAACATCCAATCAAATTCGAAGATTGCAGGAAGAAATCCATATTATTAAAGAGAAGATCAGTGCGGTCAACTGTAATCCTGATCCTACCCTCAATGTTTGCGTGATGAATATAGGAGTCCTGAACCAAGACACTGCGAAGAAGACATCACTTCATCCAAAATCTGTTCTGACAGGGAGGCACCATTTCAAATACGGAGAATGAAGAAAGAAGAATCCTTCGCAGGAATCATGCGCACCGAAAACAACATCTGAAGGTGCAGTGAAATAAGGTCACTAACAAAATTCAGTGGCAGATCAGAAGACATCCCTGCAAGCATGTTTCTAGAAATAGAAGATAATACCGCATATTTTATTACCACTCTGTTCTGTTTGGTTTAAAGCAATTAGCAGTAGTTTACGTAACTATTCTGATTTCAAAAATGCCTTGCTCGCTAATTTCGAAAATGACTTCATGTTAGCAGGCAGGGATGCTCAGGAATCGACGTTTTGATCCAAAAGTCGATAAAAGCATTACCGATTTTGTGATCGCAGCACATAATGATTTGAAACAAATCAATCCCTGCCAGTAGGAGTCGCGTATTATCGCATCAGTACGAATATTACTACCGTTTAAGCTTCAGCAAGTATTAATCTCGTCACAATGTATAAATTTCAATCATTTAATTATGATTGTTCAAAATTATGAAAGTGAGGTTAGATTGCAAAGTAATAGTAATAGAAATCAAGCTAATTATATTCCTGTTCGAAATATACATGTTACAGAGAATTGTAATCCTTGTACAGCGGGGGACACTTCTAAATGGTACACCTTAGCCGTAAATCTCCATATGGCTGTACCATTTAGAAGTGTCCCCCGCTGTACAAGAGATAATGTTAGATTTACTCGTAACAACAATACAACAGAACCTAACTTCAGAAGAAACAGAAATAATAATAGTACGGTTTCTAGAAATAATGCAAATAATCGAGCTAATTTCTCACGAAATCCCAGATTTCGTAATAATTACCTAGGTGGCAGATATTTTCAAAATAAAAATTAGTGAAAGAATTAGTGAAGTTAACAACATGCAAGTCTGTACTCAAGATTTTGCTATTCAATGTAACCTAATCGAATCTTTTAGTAATGTCACTTAACCTAAATGTGGTTGAAGTTGATTTGATTAAAGCCACGTTATCAATGTATTCTAAATTATATAAAAACAGAGATTTAAATTTAAAAGATCCAAACCCTTTAAATGTTAACAATCAACAAAATAGCGATTTAAATTTATATGGGAATTCTGATTCAAAATCATCCAAACTTCATCTTCTAGCCTAGCATCCCAACTGGACCTTTGAGAACCAAATATGCGGATTTCTTTCAAAATGATTTGATTCCTTTAACCAAGATTTATATAGTTTTAAACCAACATAAAAATGTTTGTACCTTTCCCAAAATATACCAATATTCATCTTTCAGTGTAACGTTCCAGCTACACATTTGAATAGCACGTAGACTGATACCTTTCAAAATTATATTTCTCCATTAACAAAGTTTTGTACTGTCATACACCAACTATAGAAAGTTTTGTACCTGTCTCAAAATGTCCAAAATTTCATGTTCAAAATTTCATGGCGCTTCGGCTAACCTTTTCAGTGTCACTGAGGTCAGTTTTCTTTTCAAAGTTACCTTTCCATTAAAAATGTGCTGCACTGTTTTGCATCAACAACAACAAAATTTGTACCTGTCCAAAAATGTTCCAAATCTTATTTTCCAGTGGCATTCCTTCTGCACCTCTGAGTCCCATGTAGGACGATTTCTTTGAAAATGATCTGATCCCATTAAGAATGTTTTGTGATATTTAGAAAAACAATAATAAAAATGTAACTGTCCCAAAATATCCAAAATGTTATCTTCCTGTGTGCCACTTCAGCTTGATCTCTGAGTAACACATAACCCGATTCGTTTCAAAATTATCTAATTTAATTCGGGAAGTTTCGTATTGTTTACCAACAACAAGAAAAAAGTTTTTCATCTTTTCGAAGTTGTGACAAATTTCAACTGCGTTATGGACTCCCAGGTGGACTTCCGAGTGTCACATACTCTGATCTCTTTTACAGTGGTTTCATTATGTTAAGAATTTTTTGTATCAACAGCAAAAGGTTTGTACCTATTCTAAGATGTCCAAAATTTGAGAGGGTGTCAGAAGGACCTCTGAGTACCACAGAGGTAAATTTCTTCTAAAATTATCTCATTTCATTAAGAAACTTTTGGCCTGTTTTGTACTACTAATAAAAAGTTTTGTAAATATCCCAAAATTTTCCAAATTTCAGCTTCCAGTGTAGAGTTGCAGCTGGACCTCTGAGCATAACATATCGATTTTTTTAAAATTACCTCATTTCATTTTTAAAAAAGTAGTTTACTCTTTTGTACTAAATACGAAATAAAATAATTAGCGCGCATGAAATTAAAATAAAATGTAAATATAAATATAAATGGTATTGATACTTAATTATAAATAACATAAATATATAGTTTAGTGAAGAAAGGAAAGGAAATAAAGAAGAAACCTGTTTTATTTTCCATACTTGTGGACGCTTTGCGATTTACCTGAGAAAGAAAGGAAAGCACATTAATAAAAAGAAGAGAAAAGAATCATGTATTTTTTAAATTAATTTAAAATAGGGTATCTCTAACAATTTTCTTTTAGCCAACCCAATTTAGGATTCTACGTTGTTATAGTAATAATTGAATTAATCCAACTATAATGAACTAATACCAATTTTAATTTAAACATAGAATATTGATACTCACCAGACGATAACGTAACATTAGTTGTATTTAAAATCAACCATCGTGTAATCCTTATGTGAAATCAGCTAACAGCAAAACATATTATGGACAGTCAAATAAGAACTATCAGCACATATACAATATTATGTAAACCTGTTCTACGCACAATGTCATGTGTGCAATCAATTCGAATTTGAATTGATTTTGTGATTGAACGTTTTAATACAACACCTCAGATTATATATCGGTTGTATCTTGCATGTATCTCAAAGCATTGACAATACAATATTGCTTTGTATCTTTTGTATCTTTAATTTTCAAACTTTATTTTTTGGGGGGTTAATTATAGTCTCAGCTCGTTTGAGTTCATTACAGAGAAATCGTCTCAGCTCGTTTGAGTTCATTACAGAGAAATAGTCCGAGCCAATGATGTAATTTAATTATTATACCTAGGTATATCTCTGCTCACACTGAGTCGCTCAAATAATTTGGATCAAGTATCCTTTTGCGGCATGTTGCTGCGGTGGCCACACCTACAACTGGCTCAAAAAGATTCAGTTTCTCGCATTCTTGTCCAGGGAACCTAGGAACCGACATCCTAATTTCTAGTCACATTGCACAAATACGCGAAGCTGGACTACCTATTGAGGTGTATTTGTTCAGTTGTGACCGAGACGAGGATCTGGTGATTGTTCACGCGAAGTCTGATTTGTCGTGTTGGTAGCTAACGCTGGAGAAAAATGTCACTCGACTCATTCACATGCTTCATGTTAATTTCCTCACCTTTATCAGAGATGGGACTTTTCCCTTCCTCTTCCATTACCCCTGACAACACCCTAATAAGATCTTAAGAGATGCTTGGAAGTGGGATGTGTCCTTCGCATCATATATATATATATATATATATATATATATATATATATATATATATATATATATATATATATATATATATATATGGTGTATATATATCTTTATATATATATATATATATATATATATATATATATATATATATATATATATAATTTAGTTATTAAGAAACAAAACTTTCCAAATGTTTCAATGCTATCAAGAACTAGTTCAATCATATAGGGTGAGTGATAAATTAAATGTGATTACAAAAACTATAAGTTTGTATTGATCATACATTTTTTTTCTTCAGGGAAGGCCACACAATATGTAATTTATTCCGGATAATCTATGCCAAAATCGTCATTGGTTTTCCCACACAGATCAATTAAAACAGACCTATTATATATATAGATGCAACGTTAAAAGGAGCTTTCTTATGGCATAACGGTTATGTTGTTGCGTTAAATACTTAAGACTTGAATCTCGTACTTTCTAACTGTGAACGCTAAGTTTTAGCAAGAGAATAGTTCACTTTCTCTTCTTTTTCTCATCAGAATTTACCATTTTTCAGCACTGAGATTACACATGTTTAGCAGCGTTAGCGCTTTTAGTTTGATTCACGATGGATCGCAGTACATGTGACTCCGATCCAGTGATGACTTCAAAGAGTAGCTCTGGGAGGAAATTCAGCTCCTGGAGTTGAAAAATAATTCCTCGGAGCTCTCCGTCCACACACAATGTGGGTTACCAGTATATTCAGCCCCCGTGTATTGTAAGTACGCCTCGAGGGAAATCTTAAGTCATCGCTGATCGGATTCTATGTTACAGTTAGGCTTAAGTGTCATATAGAAAGAGTAAAACTTTAAATAAACAAACATGAAAAGGGTTGACACAAATTAATTTGAGGCTCGAGTAACGTAAAATTCCATCAGTTGTATAAGTATAAACGGACATGAAATGAATATCGATTTTACCATACAGAGAACACCCTCCTTGAGTACTTTTTTTTTTTTTTTTTTTTTTTTTAAGCATTTTCTCTGAGGCTTCAATTGCTATGGATCATTCAACCAGCTTCAGCTTAATACAAATTTCCATTATTATTTATGTTTCAATCCTTGAGAAGACGCAAAATTCCAAGGAACTTTTTTCCCCATATATGGTGACAATTCTGCTGAATGTAAATGTAGCAAGTGATGTAATGAGCAGAAGATATGAAGAGGATACATATATTATTCTTTTGTACTTCAAAGAATGTGAGTGATTGAAATTCTTATCATCCCTTTTTACAATATATAACAACGTAAATGGACATCCAAGAATAAACAAGCAATTAAAAGGTGTTTCTTTTAAGCGTGAGAAAGGATGGGGCAAAAAGACGCTACATGTTTTCTTTTTCTTTTCCCTGATGGATTTCTTGTCCAAGGCCAACCAGCACTTCGGAAAATTACCAATGAATTCAACTCAACTCATTTCTTCTTCGAAAGCAGCAAACAGGTCGCCTAGGTCAACAAGTATCTATAACGATATACAGATGTGGAGGCGGATTGTGTCAAAGCGTCAGATGAAGGGGCGGACCCATTCTCACTCATGGGCGTCAATTCAGAGTATAAGGGATAATCGTATAATCGTTCTATTGCTCTTACATATTAATTTGTTGGTAAATCTACACACACACACACACAGGTCAAAACATGCATTAAACGAGGGTAAACGCACTATAATATGCCATGTGATACACTTCACCGACTTGGATTCCAGCAGTGATATGGATAAACTGAATAAAATCACGAACAACATATACAAAATTGTCTAAAAGATATGCTAGATGAATTGATTAATCATTCAAATGTGGAATTCTAGTAGAAGGAATAGCATACACTATGAAAATTCTATCTAAGTAAAATCTTGGATGTATTTTCAATTGTCACGGGTTCAACTATGTCACAGGATCCAAAACTGTCAGAACAGATGGAAAGTGCATCATATGATGCATATATTTGTGCCAGATCTGTCTATGATACATGCTGTGTGCAGTGGTGCCCACCCCCCTTATGTCCATGACGCACCCCCCCGCAATTGTCTATCCATAGGTGTTCTTCCATGAAAAAAAAAACTTTTCGATTAATTTTTACACCCCCTCAAACATATTTATATAGATTTTTAACCCCCCGAAATATTTCAATGACGCAGTTTGCGTCATAGCCCCCCTTGTGGGCACCCCTGCTGTTTGTAAAAAATGAAATGGAATGGAATATTTAAGTTACGTCTTAAGATTATGTCTGTGTAGGTTTAATGCAGACGGAAGATTAATGAAAGTGAAAGATTCGGAGCGATATGAATGTGAGAGGAAACAAAACCCGAGACAATCCACGACATGATATTGTCCATCATAAACACATATTGCCTGGAATCGAACCAGGGACCCTCATAGCAGAAATGAGCACTCTACCACTAAGCTATTGTGGTCCCATCTCCGCACCTCACAAGTGACTCAGAGGAAAATGTATTTTGTTGATCAGTGAATGATAAATTAGAAATTCATCTCATCTGATGATTCTTGTGCTGTACGAACCAGATATGAAGACATTACGAAAAACATCTAGAAGCCTTCAAAATGTGGATACGAAGAAGAATAGAGAAAAGTATAGGAACAGTAGAGAAGAAAAAATAAAAATTGTAAGTAATCAATGAAGAAAACTAGTTTGAGAAGAAATTACACAGTGTAAAATTCGATTAAAAGTTCGTGAAAGTAAAATAAGGAAGATGGAGAGAAGTTATAGCCGATAGATGATTATTAAAGTGAATAACTCGTTTATCTAGAAGAACAGGTTAGGTGACTACCGTAATAGATGGAAACTCTTGGGAAATGTCTTAATAGCGATGACAGAGTACAGCAGCTACTGCTATTACTACATTATTATTATTATTATTTCTAGGTGGATCTATTACTGAATAGTTTAATGTTTTGGAAACGTTTGTAATCTCAACAATAACTGTTGAATATAGCTTAGATTGAAAAATAATTTACTACACAATTGCTGTAAAAAAAACATTTATGCTTATAATTCTCTCCATTAGCCTAGTATCGTGAAACAACTTGGAAACTTCTGTAATTAATAGTGTAAGATTCAGTTTCAAAAACTGCAATTAACATCCAGTCTGATCGCGAGAATGATTCACTTACGTTTACTGCGTAAAATTTCTTAGAACAATAAACTGAAAGATATCACATTTCAAAATACTTTATAAAATTTCAAATGGACTTATGGCTACACTTATCAAACCATTGAATTAGCATACTCCACGTAAAAGAGGGAATCGTATAATTTCTTACTGTTGTGAACAATGGTCTTGTTGGTTCTCAGAGGTAAAATCAGGAGAAACGCTGGCGGACGTCGTTGCCCCACTTCCAAAAAATATCTATGCCGTCCCCCTAGTGATGAGCAAATGCAAGACCAAGACCAAGACCCAGGTGGTCTTGGTCTTGGTCTTGGTCTTGCACGTCCAGTCTTGGTCTTGGTCTTGCACTGGAACCCTTGGTCTTGGTCTTGGTCTTGGTCTTGCACACCCAGTCTTGGTCTTGGTCTTGGTCTTGCTGCAAGAGTCTTGCAAGTCTTGCTTTTAACAAAATCTTATGCTTTTCTGAGGTAAATTTTACTCTGGATAAATTTTACAATACTCCAATAGTAACGGAAATACAATGTATGTTTCTAAATGTAATATAGTATACAGTGTTCGAAGTGGGAAAAAAGCAGAGGCAGTATGTTTTATTATGATTTTGACTCAACAAACGGCTATTTAAATATTGTCTTGATCACTGAAAAACCAGAGACGGTATGTCTTCAGTACTGAAAAACCAGAGACGGTACACACTGAGAAAAATAAGTGGTAACCTAGTGGGGGTTAATGGACAATTTAGCTGCTAGAACCAGTTAATAATTTGTAACAACCCTTCTGAGACAAAAAAGGTTAATTTTACGAGGTCGCCGGTAATCAATCAAGAAAGGTTACTAGAAAATGTGTAGAGACAATCCAGTGTTTGGTTGCTATTAACCTATAAAATAGGTTAGAAGAAGGTAACCAATTCAAGAAGGTTAATTTAATTTAAAACACTGTGTTGTTATCAACCGATTTTCACACAAGGCAAATTTAACCCTCCGAAACTTGTTTACTGGTAACACTGCATTACTAGAAGTACAAACAGCAAGGTCGCCATTTGCAATTTTAAGAACGAAAAGTTTTAAGAATTATGAATACATCCGAAGGAATAGGAAAACAGTTATTAAAATATGGATTCTACATAAATTAATAGAGAAATGTGAAGGAAAGTTTATTTACGGAGGTTTATGCATATTCTGAGATTTAAATGAATAAAATGTTATGTGACATGTTTCTAGTACAAATATCCACACTAGATGGTAGCACTACTAGTTATGTAATTGTCGTCAAATAATTCAAACACTCGTAACAATAATTTTGTAATGTGTTCAGAAAACATAATGCGTTTTACGTTGCTTTACGGTACAAATATCAAAATCCTTTTACGTCTTTGCTTATAGGAAAGAGTATCACCCAAACAAATTCTCACTGTTAGTTGTTAAATACTTGTGATATTGGTGGCTTATAAGGGTAGGGCGTTACATACTTAGCAGCTTGACGTACCATACGTCATAAGCTGATTTTTGAACCAAGCCTAGCCTAGCTGGGAAGTGTTAACGTGCCTTCTATGACATTGTGTTGCATACGCACAATCGAGACCAGCACGCATACGCTCTCACTGGGATTGACAGTGCTTCTCAGTACTGGAGGGTGAGACTTATTTATCATCTCTGTTATCACAATAACTCGGTCATAGTTTGAATTTCTCATTGTGATTCAAGCCACTCGAGTGCCTATTATTGCATTTCTTTGAGATATTACTGGTCTGAGAGACCATGCATCGCTTGCCTCCGGTAGTTAAGGGCCCAGACCCGCCACCTCCGGGGGATAAGGGGAGGGATCCCCGTCAACAGCGCCGTAGTAGACAGCTTTCTGAAAGCAGTATCGGGTCCGTTGAAAAGCGCTCACGCTCTAAATCACCGCACTATGTTGCTCCATCTACCAGCATTGAGGAACCTATGCAATGTTCGTCTAATGCAAATCTTGATAACAACCAAACTCCTAGCAATCACTTTGCACAACGTGCACCTGTTTATTCATTTCTGTTAACAGATTTCGATCCGAAGTACAGTAATCCACGGCTAATTTTCAATCAAGTTGTAAAGTACCTACCCCGTGCTAGCATCAAACAGATAGTATTCACCAAGAATGGTGTCATTATACGTTCAGAGGATCAAAACTTTGGAACCACACTACGCAACAAAGCTAGCTATGAAATCTTTGGAAAAAATGCGAAAATGAAGCAGCTTACTAGTAAAGTCAAGCAAACACCTCCGCCGTCCAAGAATCCAATGCTATCTGTTGTCATCCGTGGTGTTCTACCTGAGATCACTGATGCAGAAGTGCTCGAAGAGCTTACAGCTGAAGGCATCCCTGTCGATAAATGCATTCGCATCAGAAATCAAATGGGACCTACGTACATGGTTCGTGTGCTAAGCTCCAATAAATCATCTATTGATACTCTTCTTCAGGAGGGAGCGTACATCTTTAAGCAAAGGCACAGAGTCGAACCTTCACGTACCAATTCGCCCCTACCTATTCGCTGCGAACGATGCCAGATTTATAACTCGCATGTAACGTCAAAATGTCCAAACATTCCTAAGTGTGGATACTGTGCCGAACAGCACGAGACCAAAGACTGTCCGAATCATCAAAAGCCTGCTCACTGCTCTGTATGTCCCGGGTCACATCCTACATACAGCTACAAATGTAAAGCTAAGCCAGCTCCACCCGCAGATCATCCTGAACTTACAGTTCCACTACGTACAACTGATCCACCGGTTCATGCCCACCAATCAATCGCAGCAGGTCTTACAGTTGAAAACTTCCTCCGATATTTCACGCTTGTCCTTCAGAACATTTTTCCTTTTCAACGACAGTTCATCCTCGAACATGTTATCGCTGCCGCCACGAGCATTTTCAATATTAATCTGTATGCCACATATTCCGGGACCTATGTGCACTTTCACATATCTCCAAAAGAAACTGCTGCCTAAGCAAATAGCTTGCGTCATCATCATGGGTTTGGCTTTATTATTTATGAACATTCGATCTTTACCACAACACAAAACTCTTTTCGAACACTTGCTTCTAGAAGAATGTATTGATATTTTTGCTTTGAATGAAACGGCTTTAAAACCATCAATGCTATCGAGGTTCCCACGGTATCAACTCCTGCGCTATGATTTTCCAGTAGATAATGCTCGAGCGCAAGGTGGAGTTGCAATTGGCATCAATAACAAATTATCTTACCGACAGCATCAGATTCAGATTCCTTATCGACTTCCTGAACATCTTATAGCCACTATCTATCTACCTAACATAGCACTTACGATAGCAACAATCTATGTACGTCCCGGACAGGTGATACCATTCGAGTATTTCAGCCGTTTGTTTCAATCATACAGACATCTACTGATACTAGCAGACATCAATATCCATAGCCGCTCCGAGAGGGAAAAGAGACAGTTTGCTGACCATATAGCACTTCACTTACATGGTCACATATATCCCCTTCCGAAACACACCAGACCAAGTAGCCAAACTACACCGGATGTTGTTCTTTCTACCACTTCACTCATAGACAGGTGTCATATCGAAGTCTTGGATTGCATAGGTAGTGATCATTTACCGGTGAAAATAACAGTCAATGATGTACGTAAAAATATTTCTCATACCGCAGAACGCACTATATACTTATATGACAAAACGAATTGGCAGAAATATCGCTCAGATATTGACGCTGCTTTAGAAACTGTACGACCACCGGATACCGAGGAAACTCTTAACGCAGCCATAACTACACTCACCAAGGCCATCACCACCAGCGCACGTAACAACATTCCTACTTATCACGGTAAAACTTATCAGCCAATTTTGCCTCCGCAATATTTGCATTTAGTCAGAAAATCTCGTCATTATTATAGACAATATGAGCGTACTCGTAATCCTGAATATCTAACACAGGCACGTAGATGGCAACGTACTGTGCACAACTATATTGTTGCCCATAAACGGTTGACGTGGCACAACACATGTAATCAACTGAACGATGAAACTCATCCCACACGCTATTGGAAAAAGTTCCATCAGTTGACAGGACAGCAAAAAACAACAAGATATCCACTGTTTCAAAACAACGATCCTTTACATTCAGATCGCGATAAAGCCAACGCTTTCGCCTCTCATTTACAAGCTGTGTTCACTCCGCCTGTTGAACCACATCAAGATAGTCCTAGATTTTCTGAAAAAAACATCACTCAGTTATTACAACCGTCACCTACACATACCTTAGATGAAACTCAACCGTTAACAGTATCTATAACTTCTGATGAAATTCAGACGAGTATCAAAAGAAAACGTAATACAGCGCCTGGTTTTGACCAAATATCTTACCGACTTATCAAGGAATGTTCAGTACAGTTTTTTCTGCTTCTTGCAGTTATCTATAATTTTATTCTCCGTACAGGATATTATCCAGTTGAGTGGAAAGTCTCTAAAGTATGTATGTTCCTAAAACCGAACAAGCCTCCGAATTCTGTCAGTTCGTATAGACCGATACAACTAACTGCCACACTGGGGAAAATATTTGAAAAGATTCTAGTGAAACGTTTACACCCATATTTGCAAGACCATCAACTTCTTCCCACTTTCCAAACCGGATTTCGACCATCATATAGTATTAATGATCAATTGCTTCGATTAACGACTACACTTGTAAACCAGTATAACAGATCACTGCCATCTTGTCTAATTTTAATGGATTTGGAGAAAGCATTTGATCGAATTTGGCACTATGGTTTATTTTATAAATTGCTAAAATTTGGACTTCCCCTTACTTACGTTAGAATAATTTTCTCATTCATACTCAATCGAATCGCATATGTCTGTATCAACGGTTCCATCTCCCATCCCATATTTCCATATACCGGGGTACCTCAAGGGTCCAGCCTGTCACCTCTTCTCTACATATTATATGCATCAGACGTACCAGTACCTGCTCCTCCTACTTATTCCAATATGCCGATGACACCGCTTTCTTAACTCTCGGAACAACTATACAACAAATTAATAGAACCTTACAACTCACACTTAATAACTTTCTTGTGTGGTGTAGGAAATGGAAGCTCACCGTCAATGAAGAGAAAACTCAGACCCTTGTCATCATACCACCTAAATGCCGCAGTAAAGTTCACCGTAACCCCAATCGTCTTGATATCACTGTCGGAACACACAGATTAGAACCATCTAAATCAGTTACATATCTAGGAATAACGTACGATAATAAATTACAATGGACTGCTCACTTCCAGAAACTTGTGCTTAAAGCAAAAAATCGGTTGCAATTACTTCGCAGGCTAGTAGGACAGCATTGGGGACTAAACTCAAAATTGCTTATCAACACATATAAAGCGTTCATGCGCAGCATTCTTACATTTGGCCATATTGCTTGGTCTCCAGCTCAATCTAAGTTCTACAGTAGGCTCGAAATTATGGAGCGCCATGCAGTACGCTTAGCATACCGCATCAAACTACCATATCCCAACCGAGAACTATACAATCGAATAGACTTTCCACCACTTGTAGAACATATCTCACTTTTACGTAAGCGATATATAGCCAAATGCCTAGAATCTCATAAAGATATTTTTCTGGACACAATCTTCATAGATTCTGAGCAGGATTCCTCTTTCAAATATTGTTATACACCGTTGAGTATATTGATCACACTTCACGTAAACAATCTTCCTATGGATCATTTTCATCGCAGATTCTTTCAACGTCAGATCATTCATCAAGCCATCCCTCATCTTTTTCCATAGCTGCACTGTTCTCCCTCACCATTAATCTGGGCTCCCCATGTCTACATCAGTCTTGAGACGCCCCAAGACAGAAGAATAACATGCATTCGTTACTATTAACCATTTCACTGTGTTGTGGCGTATAAGGCACTTTCATCTCATCAATCATGATAAAGTAATTACAATTTCAATTATGTTCACCTTGTAGTCTTATATATCATTTATCATTATATACTATCACCTTTTCCAGTTATTTATTGTTAATTTTTTCCTCATTATATGTATATCTTTTCCACAGTTCAATATCATACAATGTTTATTATTTATGTTCATGCACATAGATCTATTTCAGCACCATTGAATGTACTCGTTCTATTTAGCACTAGTTATTTTCTTTATATCACATTGTCCAACTAACGTTGTTTATGTTTGCACTTGTTTTCAGTATATCACTTGCCGAGAGAGAGGGCGTAACCCTCTAGAGGCAGATCAATATGCAACTACTTGATGCTTCATGGTAATATAATGAATTATGTCCCATAAATCAATAAATACTTCAACAAAAATGCATGTCCTATATTAAAACCTATTCCTTGTTTAAACTCAACTCCTCAAAAAAAAAAAAAAAAAAAAAAAAAAAAAATAGGGCGTTACCCTGTAAACGGGATGACGACAAAAAAAAAGTACATAGGGTAAACCATACAGTGATTGGCACTTTAAGGATTTTTTAAAATATAAATGACTACATCTTTCATCTTTTTAAATATATTCTCTTGATTTTTTCTCTAAATATACATTGATACATATTGATTACGAAGAACGTGTATTTTTTACGTATTTCAAAAGCAGAAAATGTTTATAGAGCTTACAGTGAACACAAGTATAAAACTATAGTGATTGGCACTGAAAATACAGTAATTGGCACTTATTCATATAGTGATTGGCACTGTTAGTAATCCGCAACTCAAATGTTTTTTATTTATGAAGGACAACATAGTTTTACATTATGTGCCAAAATATAATACTATCAGGTTACTCTTTGACCAATAATTAGAAGAAATAACTTAGAATTGTTTATAACGTTCTACAAACAATAGCATTTAAATTCAGCGAAATGACCAATGTTTTTTAAACATCTATCTTAATAAATCTTTGAATATGAAAGAAGGAAACGAGAAACAAGGGTCGCACGATTTACATTACAGAGACTGAATGATATTACTATCATTATAACCTGGTGTCATGGGCGCCCAAGGAAAGATTTCTAGTGGGGCTCAAATCCCTAGTTGTTATATTATGTTTTTTTAATGTTTATTTGTATTAAGAAAATGTTAGGAAATTTAATACATATTCGTGAGCCAGGGGGACTCGGGCCCCACCTTGCCCTCCCCTTCGGGCATCCATGCTTGTATATCTATATCTTCACTGTCATCCTCCAGAACGTATAGCAAATATGTCACACAAAATCATCATCTTGCAGGTCTTCTGGAATATGTATCTTGTGATCTCTAGGAATGCAACATAAATGAAAACTATTCGTACACAAAGAACGCGTTATCATGTTGTAAGCGTTTAACACATTTTCGACCTGATTTATTGGAGTTCTTACTGACATCCGTTTGGACACCCAACAAATTTATCTTTACAGCTGTTCCTCTTTTGAATTCTGAGGAGAAATGCTTCTGATTCTGGCACTACTCTCGCCTATTTCTGGTTCCTCTCTGGCTGTACAATCTTTTGATTCACTTCTGGCTGTACAATTTTTATATCCTATTTTGCTGGCATTTTCCTTCCATTTTCTGCCTTAGATTTCTCTCTTTCTTTTTTTTCTTCAATTTGCTTCTTCCGGGCTTTCTTCTCTTATCATTTCTTGGTATGTCTCTGAAGTGACAACAAACGGTAAGCGCTCTATAATGCATTTCTCCTTGCGCTTAGGTGTCTCTGGTCAATGCAGATGATCAGCAAATGGCACATAATTTAAATTGTCATTTTTCAATTATCTGCTTGAGCCTTTACTCATCTCAGCACTTTCTGAACACGGTGCACTGACTTCATTCTCAAATGTCTTTACATTTGCACTCCCAGAAAATAATGGTGGTCTAACATTGTTGGAGTTATTTTAATCACGAGTATTTACATTTGGTTCTTGTTCGTATATGGCGGCGCCTGATGTTTCTTCTGTTTAATTGACTGACGGGTCCTCTGCTAAAGAATTTTGAAGAATATTTGCATTAATTCCTTTTCCTAATGAATCTAGGTTACTGCTTTGTGTAGATGTTTTGAAATGTCTCCACAAACAATACTACTACTAAATATTCCATACTACGATTCTTTTCCGAGTCCTTCTCCACTTTAGTGCTTTCCAATTATTGCAGTACATCTTCTCCTACAATGTCTGAGAACTACTCAGCTGTTAAGACAATAGTTTCGTTTGTTCCGCACAAGAATGTTGAGCAACAATTGGTGAGGACGTAGATGTGTTCACAATGCATTTACTATAGTCCATACTATTTGGGTCAAAGGAAAATAAGTCAAAGGAGGCAAAGCCATTCTTAATAGTAGACGGGGAAATATAATTATCCACAACTTCTTTAAGAAGAGGAGCAAAATTCCGCTTATTCACATTTCAACGAGATGGTTGTGCCTCCAATTCCGAACCACTTTTCTCCACCCCTTCTTTATAGGTCAAAATGCTGCAACATTTGCTGTTTGAAGTATTCGAGTTGCATTTAGATACAAAGCAATAAGTTATATTCGTAATTCACAGCATAGCTCGACTGGCGACTCGACTGGCAAGATACAGGGAGTGATCTTAAATGTAAACAATACTGTTATTGAATCTTTAGCATTAACTTCGTGCACATTTTGCCACTCTTTTCAGATAGAACACTCCCTGTATCATTTTTACTTATATAGGTTCTTCTTTTACAAAATTAGAGTAGGACCGAAGTCATCTCTGCAACTAGGATTTTTTAACGGAATTATGATGTAGATCTTGGTACACCGTACATCTTTGAGGCTGTTATGATTCTCATGCCTTCTGAAACTGATTGGAGAACATCTTCAAGCATTTGCTTATAATATTTAAGAGTTCGAATTCTTAGCATATTGTAATATTGGGCTAGGTCTCTAACCAAGAGGAACTACTCCAGTACAAGATATAAAAGTTAACATTGCCACAACGTGCCGCCATAAATTGAATCGATGAGTTCGAAGAGCAGTCATCTCCACTTTTTGACAAAATTGATATTCTTGCACATTCCCGCTCAACTGATGTGGGAACACCACTTAGGCTGAAAACAAGTCATATCCTTCCACTGGTTGTAGAAAATGTTGAGCATTGAAATTTTTATTTAATTTGAAAACATGCCATGTCCTAGAAAGACTTGTTTCGATGGGGATGACAGGTCTTTAAACTCAATGATTCAATTGAAAAAAACAACAAAAATGGACAGTGTTTTGCATCAATAGGCAAAGCGCCACTTCTTAGAATTTATGTTTTATGGCATTACTCTATTTGGAAAGTCATGCAAGTAAAAATCATTACCAATTCTTAGCAGCGCTTGCCTACAAATAATTTTAATGACTGAGCACGAGTTTACTTATATGTGATAGACTTAATTATCTCATAAGGAGATTCTGGCGCTTGGTCTAGTGTTATATAACACTATCTAATGTGCCATGACTTCTGATTCACGCGGTCGAAACTAAGAGCTCAAGTGATCAACTTTTTTTTCAATTTGATTATTTTTGAATTACAGTGATTGGCACCACAATATACAGTAATTGGCAGGGGTGCCATTAACTAGAAAGAGTTAACGTAGAAACACGAGAATTTAGTACATTTGTATTTTCCCTAATTGAAAGCTTTTAAAAGCCTTATATCATAATCATATACAAAATATTAATTTGATAGTTATTGGCAGGGGTATGCCAATTACTATCTAGGCACATACTTCTTCATACAGTGATTGGCACCCCCATTTTGTCAACAATGGAGAGATGGGTTACACGATTGCTTGAAGGGAAAACACATTTTGATACTTCCTGATCTGAAATGCCAATAAACCAAAACGTAACTAACATTTAATAAGTCGGAACGATGGTAAATATTCTTTAAACATCCTTAACAAATTCATAAGAAATAAGACAATATTTAATTTTAGGAAAACATATCCACCTATTCCATAAACCACTTCACTCTAATACTAAAATAGTAGAAAAGAAACTTTACAGAATATAGAAGCAAAGACTAGTACTGTCATTCGTTAGTGAATACGTTCAAAAAACTGAATTGTTTTCTTATTATTTAATTATTAACTGGAAAAGTGCCAATTACTGTCTGGGTGCCAATCACTGTATGGTTTACCCTACTAGAAATGAAAATAAACTTAGGTAGTTATTTTCTATTTTAGTATTGTATTTTTTGATGTGCTCGTGGATGAGTGAATATCTGTTACTGTTATTTATTAAATAAGTTATACTAATCGAAATACACGGTTAGAAAGTTGTCGCACCCTGTTTCGTTAACCGAGCAGTCGGTTATTCCAACATACTAACAAGGTTACCGGTTACAGGCTATGATTGATAGTGGTAACTACGTGATCGGTTAGCGTACCCCTGTGAGTTATTACACTGTAACCTAGCAATGTTAACCTGTAACGCAAGGTTACGATCACCTTCTCTCGTTAACCATTTTGGCTTGGCTGCTGGGACACACGACTCTGTTGTCTATATATTGACAAACTAACTTGGTTACTGTCCGCCTTTTTCTTGTTTACTAGTAACCTTTCTTTTTTTTGCGTGCATCTTCATTACTGAAAAACCAGAGACGGTATGTCTTCATTACTGAAAAACCGGAAGTAGTATGGCATACCACCGCATACCGTCTCACTTCGACCACTGATAGTTTACCTTCGTTTAAGTATGATGATAGTGTACAACATAGGCGATAATCTTTTTCAATGGGTGCCAGCGCTTCACTAATAAGATAAATTACAACGTTTCGAAATATATTTTTATATTTTTTAACAGATCCATTACTCCCCTGGTTCCCAAACATTGGGGAGGCTATCTCTGAGAAGCATAAAAGAAAATCAAGACGGTACAGATTACTGAAATATCATGAATTGCTATATTATTTTTACACACTAAAGGCGTCAGTTATTTTTTATTTCCAACTAACATTAGTTAATCTTTATATTGAACGAACTTCCATTTAAATATTGAGATTTTGTTTTACTGATTGCAGTAAGCACTCTATGGAACAGAAACATGGACATTA
This sequence comes from Thermobia domestica, assembly GCF_964235325.1. Classification (NCBI taxonomy): domain Eukaryota; kingdom Metazoa; phylum Arthropoda; class Insecta; order Zygentoma; family Lepismatidae; genus Thermobia; species Thermobia domestica. Next base: position 262,387 of record NW_027655928.1, read on the forward strand.
CGCAAAAGCAATGAAAAATATATTGGAGGCTTTCGAAAAAAGGAGAGAATGAGCTGTGTTGAACGGAAAACGAATGAGAAGGTGTTAGTAGGAGTAGGAAAAAAAAAGAAGAATTTTAGATGTAATTAAGAGGAGGAAAAGAAACTGGTTGGGAAATTGGCTGAGGAGGAACTTTATAATGTGGGACGTCCTATAGGGTATGGTGGAAGAAAAGAGAGGGAGAGGCAAAGAAGATTGTAGTTGAAGGAAAGTATTAAAAGAGAAAATTGCTACTACCGCGAGGACCACCATATATCGAAGCTTCTGAGTTGCAATAAGGCACCTGCCAATAATGACAGACCAGCTATGATGATGATGATATGTTAGCAATATTGGCCAAAAAAGAGAGAGAAAAATCAAATTAATAACGATTATAATCAAACCTCTTAATATTTTAGAATAATATGAGTGAAAATTGAAAACGACTCAACTGTCCATGCCTTTTGTGTAAATTCAATTTATACAAATACTTTTTACCCATATTAGAAATACAAAAAAACAGGATCAAACTCGAAGTTATTTGAAATATCGGTACAAAATCACTTTCACTTGTGAATATGGATTATTTATTTTTGTATAATGTTATATCGCTCAATCCTCGGGTGCCATATACCTGAGGAGGCTAAAAGTTATATTGATACACAATTATTCAACGTACAAGCACCCGCCCATGAAATCAAACTTGCGGTCACATACACTAAGTTTTTGTCAATATCATGAAATTGTTATTTCGATATTAATTTTTTGAGTTCACATTAAATATTTCTAACGGATGCTGGAAGGCCAAGGAGCCAAGACCATATCCATGTAGCCGGCACCTATGGTGTACGAAATTACCGATGTTCCATACTTCATTTCTATTTAGTTTTGTGAGAAGGAAACCACTAATATGTTTTGAAATGATTTAATATCTAGTTTTACGTGCCACAATTATGCGTCGAGGGTAAGGGAGATAGTGATGGTTGAGAAACGAATGAAATGGTGGAATGAAGAAAGTAGGAGGAAACGTGAAAATCTCGAGAAAACCTACGCACACGGTATCTATCCACCAAAAAAGCTCAAATGGTGCAAACTGGGATAGAACCAGGGACCCCAGCACCGGGGATGGACTCTCTACCACTGACCGGTACTTGTGCAAGACTCTTGCGCAAGAGTCTTGGTCTTGGTCTTGGTCTTGGTCTTGCACCCCTTGGTCTTGGTCTTGGTGTTGCATCGGGATTCGTGGTCTTGGTCTTGGTCTTGGTGTTGCATCGGGATTCGTGGTCTTGGTCTTGGTCTTGGTCTTGCATGCAAGACTCTTGCAAAAACTGCAAGACCAAGACTCTTGCGCTCATCACTACGTCCCCCACTTTCTAGAAAAATTACAATGGGCAAAGATAGGCACGGAGGGCGGCACGACGTCAAGCGTCCCACTACCTTTTCAGATCCATTTTTACACCTCTTGAATATTTCAATTACTAAATTCAAACTCTTCGTTGGATCTATATTAATCCTACGATTAAATTTGATGATCTGTGTAGGGGTATACATGTGGTCTCTAGGTCACCTTATCTAAAGCTGCGCGATGCTTCCATTTGAGAAGTGAGCTTCTACCGTACGAAACCATGTAAATCTTTGTATCTATCTGTTCCATCGATAACTTTCACAAAATATATTCTATGATGTGTGCTTCCTTCGAAGCCACTCAAATTGGTCTCCTTTTTGAGGTTGAAATCAGTCAACAATAATTGTACATTCAGTCTTACTTTTCGCTTATACTTAATGATAAAATAATTTTTCACTTCAAGAAAAAGGAATGAAGTTACGTACATCTTTAAACTATATGTTCCAAGGTAAATTTTATAATGATCTGATTTCCACGAAACAAAAGTATGTTTCCTTCTAAACTTAAATCACTATTGTAATGTCTTGTAGGTAGAGTCAATAATGGTCCGGGTGTTTTCCCCTTCATCAATTTTATTACAAAATCCAGATACAAATAACTTTGAATTTACAAAGAATAATCTAATAGTGTTTCTCCTTATGATCGACCAAGATGAGGGAGAAAGGTGTTTTGCACGGTGCCCCTTCTGCTCATTGCAGCCTCCAGAACATCTGCGGAGATTTTAGGTGAATACTTGTAGGAAACCTCCTCAGCCCAATGCAGCTTCGCCAGGTTTAGGCGTGGTTAGGATTCCCTAGTCCAAGGCGACTTCGGGTTTAGGTATAGGTGAACTCCTTAGTCCAAGGCGACCTCGGGAGCTGGTGTGGGATATTTGATCAGCGGTCAACTAATAGTTGGTTCCTCTTTGGGTTCCGCTTTTATAGATGGTCTCCTGGTGGCTCGTTCCTCCTCGGGCTCCATCGTTTTGTCTCGTGTCTTCCTGGTTGTAGTTTCTCGTTTGATTGTGATGTTTGTAAATAGTAGCACGTGTTGTGGTGACATGTGCTTGTGTTGAAGATGGGGATCCTTACACTATTATTTGCAGTTACAATTAGTTAGGAACAATGGAGTAAATTCACATTATCTTCATGAAAAAAAAAAAGAATGAAATCTTGCTTTCCCTAAGAAATATCCAATTTAGATTAATCATGGTATGTACTTTCTTTCGTGTTTCCCTATACGGCCTATTGCTTGAGATCGAAATCGGTAGGATAAGGGGTGAATTTAGCCCCAAGTTTAAGAAAATGTTGCAAGAAATTTCTGAAAAAATATTTCTATTTTCATGAATCATGACCTCTAAAGCTCATTGGTTGATTTGGACCTTAGCGTGGAATCCGAACCACATGAACTCCCGAACAATTATGTTTTCCTCACTTTTTTACTCACTTGCCCACGAGACAAGACAACAAATTTCACGAGTCTTGTGAGTAACTCAGTAGTTTAGCCAAGTGTTAGATCTCAAACATTGTTCTAGTGGTACGTGATTCAGAGTATAAAATTATAAATTGTAGACTGAAAAGGAAATCCGTGTTAAATGCCAAAAATGGAAAAAGTTCGGTTTAATTTCAAAATGTGGGCTAAATGCCTAACACTGTTCAGTTAAAATCGGGCTATCTTAGTATTCACTGTGAAAGTAGTTCAAATAATTGTGAGAAGAATGCGCGCGGGCCTATGCCAGGGGTGCCCACAAGGGGGGCTATGACGCAAACTGCGTCATTGAAATATTTGGGGGGGTAAAAATCTATATCAATATCTTTGAGGGGGTGTAAAAATTAATCGAAAAGTTTTTTTTTCATGAAAGAACACCTATGGATAGACAATTGAGGGGGGTGCGTCATGGACATGAGGGGGTGGGTGGGCACCACTGCCTATGCCATCAGTTCTGAAGTAAAATCTAGCCTTTTAGTCAACATTTTCATTTTGGCACTGATCGCAAATTTTATAGTCTGTCTACAGTTGATGAAATGGCTGTAAGAACACGATGAAGAACATTTATCAGCGTTTAAAGATATACAGATCCTTACACAATATATAATACTTCAACAATAAATATAGTTTAAATGTTGTTACACATATAATAATCTTCGTGGACCTCTCGTAATGCTAAATTCTGGTAGCTTCTAGATGAAATTAAAAAAAAAAAGATAATCAATTCCTAAATATTGTGCACAAATTTATAAATCGAGACGAGAAAAGAAAATGAGATGAGACGAGAAACAATTTTTCGATAATCGAAAACAAATTTCTATAAAATTTTCGAGACGAGATGAATAAAACTTATTTCTCGTCTCATGGGTAACACCTCTAACCATATCGTCAAAGACGGAGTTCTCTTTGAGGCTTATGAATAGAAAAAAGGAATGTTATGCAAAATCAGTGCCGTATTTAGGGGGGCTTCCGGGCTTAAGCCCCCCCCCCAAAAATCTTACTTACTATAGTAAATTATAGTATATCTTGCAGAATTTTCACATTTTCAGGCAAAGCACCCCCCTCCCGAAAGTTAGCAAAGCCCTCCCCGAAACAAAATCGTAAATACGCCACTGTGCAAAATGCTAATTCTTAATGTCAGAGGTATGACACAAATGAACATAAATAAACTGAACAAAGAAATAGTCATCACTGCAATTTCAAAAAGTGTTTTGTCTATTTTATACTCTGTAAGTATTGCTTATATTCTGTGGCGCAAATCTGTTTTCAACATTGAGGGGGACGGGTAAGACTTTTTTTTTTTTTTTTTTTGCGATGTGCAAAGTATTGATCTTTATGAAGTTGAAAAAAATGCTATGGAGGATCACGGGAGCAGAGTTGTCTTTCACATTGTGACGCGAGTAGATTTGAGACTTATTCTGGGTTGAGATCAATTTCATCTCAGTTTCCTTCATGGCAGTCGGACACAAATCATCACATTTCTCTTCAAAAAACACATTTCAAATCGGGTTATTGGGGGGACAGTCCCCTCAGTTCCAAGATTGGAGGGGACAAGTCCCCCTCATCCCCCGGGATTTGTGCCAGTGCTTATATTATTACTTGAATGTCTAGTACTGCTTATTCTATGGATTTTCTTCAAAATCAGCACTGCATTGGGACAACTGCATAGGTTTCTTCTTCGTACAAATGTTTCTGTGAGTTCCAATAAATTTTAAAGTCAAGTCAAGTCCAAATCTACTGTGAAACATGAAAATATTGTTGTCACAAGAAATGTGATATACAAAATTGCTCAAAGATGAATGCCGAATGGATTTGATATGCATGCCCTTACCTGCTTCACGTATTCTTCGGTTACATCCTGAAAATAGAAAGATTGGTTTAAATTAAAAAAAAAAAGAAAGAAAGAAAGATTACCAAAGATACAATTTGAATCTACAAATAACAACTTTAATAAAAACCTTATCATATGCAACCACACTTAATAATTTATTCTAACAGACTGCCATGCCAAATTGTATTAAATTAGAATATATATATATATAGGCCCGGATTTAGGGGTGTTGCAAAGGTGCACGTACATCCCCCTTCGTTGTAAATATACAGTATCTAAAATGAGAGGCTAGCAGTAACAGTTTCCGAAACTTTCTGCTATCATGTTTCCGTTTGGGGCTTAAAAGAAAGCAGAGCTTTACAAAAGTAATAGTTTAAGTCGATTTTCTAAAGGTTGAAGGAAAAGGATTCACCAACCAAAGCAATATAACATTTGTCAAGTAGGGAAGAAAACAGAAGTCAGGAGGAGAGAAAAACATTTTTTTGCTGAATAACACTTGCAACCCTCTTTAAAATACTTTCCTCAGTTCTATGCATCAGTATTGTCAGGGGTAAAGAATATTTCACATGTAACTTTGAAGATATATATGTATATATAAAGAGAGAGAGAATAAGAATAAGAAGAAGAAGTTAAAAGAAAGATGTAATATTGGAAGATGGGAGCCTAAAAATTACCGAAGTAATGGAAAGAAAACGGAAAATCTCGACATCAGCGGAGAAGGAAACAGGGAAGTAAGGCTAGAAGAATGATTGAACGACGTGAGAATTTTTAAATATTTAAACTCATCTATTTCTGCCAAGAATAGTGATTTGGGCGTAGAAATAACACACAGAATACACGAGGAATGGCGAATTTGAAGAAATTATGTGTCATTCTGTGTGATCGTAGACTCACGGTAAAGAATAAAGGAATGATTACAAATCAGTAGTTACGCGAATAATGCTTTACGAAGCAGAAACTTGATCAACAGAGAAAGCGCGAGAAAAAAGATTGAATGTTACCGAAATAAGAATGATAAACTGAATGTGTGGGATAACCAGAATAGGCAGTGAGGAATGAGAGAGTAAGAGTTCCAACCAAGGTTGCAGAGATATCTAAGAAGATCTAAGAAAGAAGACTGCATTGATATGGCCATCTAATGAGAAGAACAAATAACTATATGGTGAGAAGAGTGAAAGCAATGGAAGTGAATGGGAAGAGAGGTAGAGGGAGACAAAAAATAAAATGAAAAATATGGTAAGGATGACTTCAGGAAGAAAAATATAGCAGAAGAAGAATTCCGGGGCAGTGCCTTATGAAGAAGACTCATCAGAAACGTGGCTCCATATAGAAGAAAATTTCATTTTTCTTTCTTTGAAAGAACATCCTATAAACAATTACCAAATGTTTCTTGACTATTTGAACACTCTTCATAATTTGTTTCTGTATGTTATTAAAGATTCATATTAATTATTTCGAGTTAAATTTTAGTGCCTATTTCTTGAATTACGTATAAATGCGTATTAAGCTGCTAAATTCCATATTTCTAGTGTCTCAACATCCTGTTTCTACTAATAAATCTCCTGTTGTTTGGAGACGAAATTTAAATTCAGTTTCTGTATGCCATTGAATTTTCATATTCATTATTTCGAGTTAGACTTTAGTATTTATTTTATGAATTATAAGTGTCTATTTAACTACTACACTCCATGCTTTAGTGTTAGAACATTCAGCCTCTGCTAATAAATTGATCCTGTTGGTTGAAGACAAAACTAGTTGAAAGTTGAATTCCAATTCCCCAACTTTAAGATAAATACTTCTCTCTTTTCTTCTGTGCACGACATTACTACTATACCACCGTTGCCAGTAATTCCGGAGGAACTGAAATCCCGCATAGTTACTGCTTTGGAATTAATATTGAATGTGTTACTAATGCAAGTAGCATAAAGTATTTATAGATGAATAACTTTTAAGGATCTTACATGATACTAATATGTGTCATTCACTGAAAAAAAAATAGTTTTAAAGGTCCATAGCTCTAAAACTATGGTACCTACAGTAGTCGGGTCACTACTTCATTTAGGGACTGATATGTGCAATATCCAAAAATCCATGTTTTAGAGTCCTGCGGTACTCACACAACAATTTTTATAGAGGTTGTTTGGCCACGGGCATATAATTTGAAGTACTCACTAACTACTTCTGTAAAAATTGTTGCCAAAGTACCGCATGATTCTGAAACATGGATTTTTAGATAGGGCACATACTAGTTTGTAAGTGAAGTCTTGACCTGACTGCGGTAGGTGCCATAGTTTCCGAGCTATGGACCTTTGAAGTTCATTTTTTCATGTTTTCGGCAGCCTGTAACTCCAAAAGGAAGCATTTGTGCACCAGGTTAGTCTATACTTTTTGTCTTAATCTTGATGTCAGGAATCACCTCTTAAACGTTGACGGTGTTGTTTTGAAACACCCTGTATATAGATATTTGTAATGCGATTATTCATTTTTAAATACCAAGTATTCTGAAGATGCTTGGTCAGTATTTTCGACAGAAACATTCCTTATTGTTCAAACATATTTTTGCTTCCTAATTCGTTCTAAAGTTAGATAATAATATAATATCTATCAATAAGGATAATATTTATGATGCAATGACACTGTGAAGCTAGCGATCTTTAACTTCAACACTAATCTATAAGAGTAAGTCTCAAATCTCCGACAAAACGCACAGAATGTTCTTTCAAAACCTGACTGTGTATAATAGGTATCCAGGAAAATGTGTTATATAAAATTGGGGAGAATGTATTCCCCATTATTGGCCCATTTCGACTGCAAGTAACTGAGATGATTGGAAGTTCTAAAAAATGGACCATATTCGAGAGTTTTTTTTCTTTTTTACGAAAGTTATCATAGAATTGATATTCAAATCTTACGGGGAAAAGTTAAGTGAGTTCTGATATTTTATTGACTTCAATTACACGATGGGAATTATATGAAAAGCTCAATGAACACATGCATCATATTCTGTTACAATCGAATAATATTTACGAAAGTTATCATAGAATATTTTTAAAACTTTTGGAAGGGCAGAGCACGGGCGTCGTTAGCGGGGAGTCGGGGGGACGCGTCCTCCCCAAATTTTAGTCAAATATATTTAAAGAAACTATACTACTTTGTATATATAACTTTTGTCGGAAAGATTATTTTGATTTTGATTCATCCGACCCCCCCCCCCCATTTAAAAAGCTAACGACGTCAGTGGGCAAAGGTTTACTTTTTCGTTCTTGTTTGATTTTAAATGTAGGCAGTGCGAGTGATTGTGATTCCTCAATAAGTATGCGCCACATTCCATGAAAATCTAATATTTTTATGAAAGGTATCTTGGACTTGGATAATACTTTTTTTTTTTTTTTTTTAATTTGGGGATAATCCATATTATATAAGGGACTAAATTCATGGCTCACTCTTGACTGATTTTAGTCCCAAACACATGCAAAGTGAATGACTGTGAAGCATTAAAGGAAATATACAACATATTACGCCAAAATTGAAAATTGCCGTGGAACATATTCTTAAAATTGATGAAAGCGTGAATTCACTCTTTCGTCCTTAGCATACTTTAATTTCAAACTGTTAAGATATCCGCAATGTCAAAAAGAAAATATACATTAAGTTTTGCCATTATGGAATAATTTTTACGTCGTTTACATCGGAAAATTGACTTCCATGCTTATATATAAACTTTCAACATGGAGTTGATTTTTCCCGATATTACCCTCCCTTATATTTGATGGATTGTAACCCCAAACAATAATAATTTCTGCGAGTGGAAGGAAGACACATACCACGCTTCATCAGAATCGGATAAGATTTACGAAAGTTATAGTGGAACAGACAAACAGACAGACACTAATGCCAATCCAGTCGAATACTAGAATAATCGCTAATGCTCGCTTCAATAATTGTTTTCAAGACCGTTTGTATAGTATAGAAATTTTGGATATTCAACAATTATTATGCCATTTTCTGCGCACACAAATTTCTGATATATATAACATTTATTATCTTTAAGTTTTCAAAAAAACAGTGGGGTTATCATTCAAAAAAAGAGAGGGAGATCTTGGCTATCACACTGACTATACTGGTATAAAATGCGTAAATATGTCTCCTTGGAATACCCTTGTTAACACTTACAAGGTCTGGAAGGGTCTTTAATCGCATTTGTCTTCGAACTCAGACAAAGCACTTTGTAGCAGTGTGTCTCTTAATTTTAAGTAGAAATATCGGGTCGAGTGATCGAAAAAGAAAGACGCAATGATTGAAGTGTTGGTTATTTAAAAAAAAAAAAAAAAAAAAAAAAAAAAAAAAAAAAAACAACCTGAAACTATGAGAGATGAAAGTTAAAGCTGTTAGAGAAGATCCTCCACGATCTGCAAAGGACAAAGAAGATACTGCGCAGTACATGCCGGTGAGAAACCCCTTTAGGTCCAGTTGACAGGGTGATCCTTGTTTGTTGTGAACAAAAGTCGTTTTCGGTTACTGACCTACTATAGTCACTTGAAACTTTTTTGTTTTGACCTTCTCCGCCCGATCCAAGGTTGATAAACAATTTAGAGAAGCCAAAATACGAAAGAGAAAAAAGCAAAAGTAAGTGTAGAGAGAGTGACGAGGTAGGTCATTGTCACTTTTGCTATTCGATACAGTTGCAAAAAAAGAACGCGCCGTGTGAATGCGCAAATATGAGCAGAAATAGAGAATGTTTCTCTTTTTATGTATGATCCTTTAAAGCTTTGTGTCTGGTGAAACGAGTGATGAGTTTATCCTAAGGTAAAGACCTTGAAAGGTCAAGCCTCCTCTTTCAGCAACAGATGGTTTTGCACTTTGTAATGATGGGCGTTGGCTAGAAAATAATATTGTTTTATTTTGTTTTCATAAAAAGGATGCAATGACAAATAAAATGTAGATGGTTATCAAAATAATGTAAATATCTGGGGTTGGAAACACATCGTATGTCTGGGTTGGCAACAGTCAGGCAACGAGAGTGTAAAATCGGTAACCTCTATAGTTTTTGTAAGAGGACAAATTGTTGAAGCTTGGTTTGTGGTGCGAATGTGACTAACGTGCAAAGTGTGTTGGGTATGTCACGAAGGACAATATCATAGGTAATGATAACCTACAAATTTTACCAAAAAAAGAAAAAAGAAAAACCATTGGCGAAGAGGAATAGTGGTCGGAAGAAATTTCCCCAGTAGTGACAGGTCCCATCGAGCATTAAACCGGATTATCACTCAGAACCATCTTGCAGCTGCGGTACAAGTGACAGGAACTAAAGCAGCATCTCCTAAGCCTGTGTTTACAATCAAAGTTCTCGCGTGTTACATGACATGAACATACGACGTCGAATTCCACGGATGAAGGACCATCACATTTTAGCACGATGCAAATGATGACTCGAATATGCAGCATAGATCCCTGATGAATAGAATTTTCATGTCACGAGAAAAAGAAAGTTCTGATGATTTATTCGAGAGCTATGCAAGAGGACTTACCCTCAAACAGTGACCTCCTACTATATCTCTTCCCATCTTATTGGTTCCCGAAAAAAGGTGCGTTGTTTGGCTCATTTCATCACTCGTGATTATGAATGTGGCTTTTCCTGGTTATGAGCTCTTATTTCATCGCTCGGAGGAAAGGAAATTAACTGAAAACAAATAAACAGTGCAAATGTGAAATATAAAACAAAATAAAGAAAAATTAATAAATCAGCAGTTGCAAATGTAAAATACGTATATATATATATATAACTCGTATATAACAAAATAAAGAAAAAGTAAATCAGCAGTTTCTATGCAAACTAATCCCAATCCAATACACCTGGAAGTTTCTAATGGTGTGAATTGATCTACTTGTACGTCCCATCCAAGACAACTCCCGAACTGTCTTCTACAGAAGCCTTGTTACACTTGTGTCGTTGCCAAGAAGCAAATCGTCGTCATCACTTATTATAGTTTAATCATATAATAAGACAGTGATGGGCAAATTTCTTTCAGAAAGGGCCAAAGTAAAAAGACAAAAAAAAAACTTTATGTGGTTTCATATAATTTATTACAAACAACAACGGTTTATTTTACGACACTCTTGTTATACTAAATCCTGCTCCTTTTAATGATTGAAGTTTTTTTTACAATCTGGTTCGAACTGGATGAAGTAGAAATAAAGTTAAGTTCTCATCTGTCGGTCTGTTTATAATGCGATTCTCTCGAACTATCTCTAATCTTCTTTTCTTCGCCAGATTAGGAACATGTCCTGGGATGGATGGAACCTTTCAGAGGGCCGTATCTGGCCCGCGGGCCGTAATTTGCTCATCACTAAGAAATCGGATAATTCGACCTACCTCCCTCTCTTGTTCAAATTTACTTATAACGGCAACTATTCTTCTATCGAGATCTATATACTCTTTTTCTTTCTGTTTGCAATTGGTGTTCTGCCCATAATAATTACAGTGCATCGCAATGTAAAGCGTCTTCCCTTAAAACTGCGGCGAGTTTGACAGCGTTCGGATGGCATTTTGCAACTCTCCAGACTAATCTATAGTGCCACCCTTCTACACTATTTGTGATTCTGTGATTCCGACCAAACTTTAACAGTGTCATTTTCAAACCACTGCTGCACAAAAGTCATTAAACTTTTTCACTGCCGGTGAGGTTTCCATGATTTTTAACCACCTATCACGCACATTCATAGGAGCCAAAAAGGTTGAAACTGCCGTCATTTTTAAATGTTGCCTCACCTCATTATCCCTGTATAGTTTTACCACCCCGAGATCCTGTGCTTTTCTCCGCAAATACTGGTTCAAGTGTTATTATAGCAGTTTCAAAATCTTCATCATAACCTTGGGATACCATGCAGACCGAATTGGTTTCGTAAGTGAAAAAGATTCAAGTAACTTTCTTTTTCTCTTTTCGGCATTAACCAATAAAGTATTGATCTGAACAAGCCCTCAATCTCAGCATGTAATCTGTACAATTGATGAAAGTATTTTGGACTTCTTTGAATGTTTCGTAACTGATTACGAGACTATTTTTACACAAACCTAACATGCACAATTTGTTACCAAACCCAATAAATCTGGCATCTGTGTCGGAATACTCATCAAATTCCACAAACTTTTCTCAGTCTGATATCTTCAATATGTTTTGCGGAAAACCAGATGTCTCAACGATTTCATTGAGAGCAGCTCCTCTTGAGATGTTACACGAGCTCTTTGCTGGACTAATGGCCTGACAGAGATTGTCTTGGTAATAAAATTTAGATCTCTATCTTTTGCTTTCACAAATTTATTCTCAAATCTTAGAAGCTGGTGTAAGTTCTTTCCTGCATGTTGTCAATTTCAATTGCAGCAACATCGGGAACGCAAGAATGTATATCTTACGAATAATCTCGAAACTCATATTTATAGTAACGCTGTCCCTGTATAGGTCTGACTTTCGATATTTATATACGCATTGCCAAACACTCGAACCATGTTGTCTGGTTATGTTCAGATTGAACGTGTAATCTCCGTAACGATTAAATTTTACGAGCGATGAAATGGGAGCTCGTAACCAGGAAAAATCAGCATTCATCATCACGAGCGATGAAGTTGGTCGAATCACGCCCCCTTTTCGAGAAGCGATAAGATGGGAAGCAATGTAGTAAAACACGGCATTTTACTCAGCTCGATGGGCAGGGTCGGACTTAACGCTAATTGGAGCAATTGCCTCCAAATAGGCCCCATGTCTAAGAGCCGATCCTTGTCGATGAGATGTATGATGTCGATGTCGATCGATGTATGTGTCATTTTAGAACTTTTTTTTTTCGTTAATTGCTGATGTTTTCGTAGATTTTTTTCCTTTGTGCTTATACGATTGTTTCGCCGTTTTCTTTACTGAAACAGTGAGTTGATTTGAGTTTAACGTCTCTTTCAGTAGCGAGGCTATATGAGACATGGACTTAGTTATTAACGTGGAATCCGAACCACATGAGCTCCCGCCGGGAATCGAACCTGGGTCTCTCATGCTAGTTTGCTGAAACAGATGTTGTTTTCTATGTACACTCATGTACAAAATGATTGTCGCATATCTATAACTGTCTTCTCGTAAGACTATAATTTGATAATGATTTTGCAGGGTACTTTTAATACAGATACTATATATGTGTATAATAGGGAAATGTATATTTGTGGTAAATTTCATAGGTAAAGAATTATAAATACAAAAATTAGAATGTTGCTAAATGGACAAGAAAGTTTTATTTTCGTGTTATTGTTTTTATTTACTGCTCTTTTGACATGAAATTTGCCACATACATGTCTTTGCCGATTATACACATACTAACACTATAAGAAATACCGGGCGAATTCGTTATCAAATTACATTCGTACAACATATTTATAGACATGCGACAATAATTTTGGACATGAGTATACGTACGTAGCCGTATTTATTTTGTTTGAGATTATTTGTTTCTAACAGATGTTTAAAAATATTCAATATTCATTTCTTAGATTTTTCTTAGTCTTGATAGATTGTTTAATTCATGGTTTTCTTTAATGAGCAATATTACCAATATTACCAAAGTTATGTAATGTGCAATATTACCAAAGTTATGTAACTGTATTTTGATTGTTGTTATTCTTTCGTTATTTTCCATTTCTTTTCTTTCTTAAATCTCCAATCGTTGAATATATTTTGAAGAGTTTAAGAGGAAGCTTTATAGTAACGTTTTATAACTTTCGATGTAAAGCTTGAAACAGGTATTTCAATGGAAATCCTTTGCATTTTAATCATGGGTGTTTAGTGCAACTCAATACCCCTATTAAATTTGAGTTGAGTTGTTTTTGTGTTTAACGTCTCGTTCAGCAGCGAGGCTATATGAGACGTGGACCTACTGATTAACGTGGAATCCGAACTACATAAGCTCCCGCCGGGAATTGAACCCGGCTCTTCACCCCAAAGGCGCGTATGCTAACCGCTTAGCCACGAAGGAGCTCCCCTATTAAATTTGAACAAATATGGCGCTTGTAGTGCATGTTGAATTGTATGTAATTCAATATCATTCCTATAATAAATTATCTATATCTCATTACACAAATAGCAAACCGTTTGGATTCTAAGTCGGAATAAAGAAATTTATGAGCATCCTTCTCCCAGTCACGTAAAAACTATAATATTTTTTTTTTCTGGAGAGAACATTTCCGCGTTACGAAGCAGATTTTCTATATACTTGCCAGAAACGCAAAGTCATCAAATATCTTTGTTTTAGCCATAAAAAGGAATAATGATCATGTTTATTCTATTACATCTCAGGAAGCAAACTTCTTTTCTAAACTTATAACAGTTCTAACAAAGGATTTTGCTTTAAATTCGTCTAAAGGAAACAAGCATTTTCCCAAGAACTGAAAACTGTAATGCATTAAATTGGAATTTCGAAACTCTAAACCTCAAACAAAGAAGAACGTTATCTGACATTAGAAGAATAAGACTTTCATACTTCATAAATAATATAACTCATATACGTTTTGTCACTTTCTTAACTGAGTTTAATATCCACTCATGAGAAGCGTACATAACAAGATGTCTATCTCTACACACACTTATTTATTATGTATCCATAGCAACAACTCTTTTTTTCTAATTTACGATTACAAAAGAATAACCTCTTGATATCTCTATGTATCTTTCTTTTCTTCTCACATTATACTGCTCCACTAATTCGCCTCTGATCGCCTTTTTATAAACTGGCACAGATTGCCAATACTATATACAACAACATAACAACGTTATCGTTGTAACATTATATTTTTATACAAGATCTTAATAATAAGCTAGACTGCAACGAATTGCTTTCGAGCATTCAAATAAACGTACCAGGTAGAAAAGCACGTCCAGAAAACTATAACTTCTTTTATTGTGCAAAAGCAAGGACGAATATCCTAAATAAGTCGCCAACATGGAGGATTAGTGCAACCTACAACAGACTCTTAAAAATGACAAATAATATAGATATTTATGCTGATTGCCTCACAAGGTTTAAAAAGGAAATTGTAAATATATTATTTCATGAAAGATGAACACTGTAATTGGGTATAATACCTGTCGTCTTCTGTTTCAATAAATAAATAAATAAATATATAAAATGAATGAATGAATGAATAAAAAATATTGTGGTGGTGAAAAGTATAAAATTTTGAACAATTTAATTGTAAAGGTTAGGGTAGTTTACAGTGTAACTTCAAATGTTACTTGACTGAATTTAACTTTTTCCCGTCAGCACCAAGAAATTTGTTGCATCAAGGACTTCAAGAGTCCGTATTCCACGTTGTAAGCCACTGTCACCATGACTGGAAAGAAAATTAATGAATTGTAAATACATTTTTAAAAAATTAAAAACAGGGATGATTGATCATGATCTTTATTAAAATTATTTTTAATAACTCTTTGAGCGTGATAAAAGAATTTAATATTTTTATTTAGTATTGGGAGTTTGATATTGCTTTCTTAAGAAGTTTGTTTTGCATTAGAACAACTTCAGAGAAAAAAATGAAAATCTGAAGTAAATAAGGGTGTTGAGTGCCTTTATGGTAGTCCACAATGAAGATTTTCGTACGTCTTTCTTCTTATTCATGATAATTGAAACAGCAACATTTGGAATAAATATTTTTTTTCATAATTACATTAAGCCACGACCATTAAAACACACCTATGACTACTTCAATAGGTAATATGCAAGGGAAGCGTTGATGTGTAGTGTCCCTCCTTAGCACTGAGGCTATATGAGACATGAATCTTCATTTTTCAGTGAAGCACACTAGCCACTAGACCACTAGGGAGAACAGAAGGAAAGCTTGATATGTTGCTGATCATTTTGATGAAATACTTTTTTTCAGGGACGATAGGTAAATCAAAATACTTGGAAATATATCATCTTCAGAATAATAATAATAATAATAATAATAATAATAATAATAATAATAATAATAATAATAATAATAAACTTGTAGAGCTATTATGAAGTATTTAATATTGTCCATAACTTTAAATATTTTTCTTGCCTTTCCTCTTTTAACTTCTACTTTACTATCTCATTCATCCTACCGTGCCATTCCATGCATTTCTCTACATATCGTAACATCTACCATCCCGTCCCTAGTAACAACTTTTCGTACAATATTCTAACCAGTTTCTGTTCATGGTTTTAACTAGTTTGAAGATTTTTCTTCTCATCCTGTTTTCTAACAAAGTCTCATCGGATTTTCGTTTAACTCAGCTATTTTCATGTATTCCTTCATATCCATGCTTTCAGGATTTTAAGTAGTTTCTCATTGCTCATTTCTACTTTAATATTTCTGTCTACTGCTCTAAATATGGTAATTGATGTACGTAAAAAAAAAGTAAAAAAAAAAAGAAATTAGGAATATAATTGAAAAGTTAAGAACACTACACACACACACACACACACACAGATCTCCACCCTTCCTCTTCTAACCAAAATACATCATGTTTTCCAGTAGATATTGAGCATGTTTCCTGTTACACAATCAAAGTTAGACCTGAACTGAAACAGCAAACCGGAATTCAAAAACAAAGCGAAGATTATAGAAGATTTAAGTGAGAAGATCCACAGTCACAAAAAAGCAAAAAAGCAGAAAACAGGAGAGTGTATACATTAAAAACAGAAGATACATTGAAGATAAAAATAATGGCATCTGTTATACGACGAGAAAAAATCTTGAATTCCATTATACGTGGAAGTATATTTTCTTTATCTAAGGAAAAACTGAAAAGATATGTCTAAGAAACTCCCACACTGAATTTCCAATAAATGCATCCAAGGAGATAATAAAGGATTGTTAAATGCTTTATCTGAGATAACAGGAAAGCTTCTATCATTGTCTACGTGAAAACACATCTCCATTTCAATTAATGATTCAACAATTTAGAGAGTCGTGTCTTAGATAAGAACATTAATATTTTATTAGAAAATTAATATTTTATTAGAATGGGAAAGAAGTAAACTATTTAAATGTAATTATCCTAACGTAATACGTCAGTAGAGGTATTACGGGGAAGCACATACATTGCTTTTTATTGTGATCTAAATTTTTGGCAGCAGTGGTACAGCGCATGATAGAAGTGAGAAAAATATGTTATTTAATTTGCGAACTTAAAGTTACTTCCTTTTTAACTCTCGAAACGTTATGGTTAGATCAAAATTACCCGGATTTTTAGTACATTATCTAATGCTCACACTTCCAAAAGTCCATGTATCTGTTATGCATGAGTTCAGAATTCATTGACAACATTCGCATAACTAACTTTTATTTTGGAAATAGAAAAGTTATCAACATTAAATTACTTTTGATCCGGTCTTAAGTGTTTTGATCCGGTAAGATAATTTGTATTATAAAACTTTTTGCGCATTATATTTGTAAATTTTCACCGTACTGTATATTGTTTCTTTATTGAAGTTAAGCGTCCCTTTCCAGCACCGAGGCTATATAAGACATGAATCAACAGTTTAAGGTAGAATCCAAATCACAAGAAAGAGTTCAAATTTTAACGCTCTCCGACTGGGAATTGAACAGCGGAACCGCATTATTAAAGGCGTACGCGTTAGCTACTAGAGCAACGTGAAAGAAGATTTTAAATAGTTACTTTCGCTGAAGAAATAGAAGTATGAACATATTTAATTAATAAGTAGGACCTTACACGCGAGGAGTTGCTGAAAAATTCGTAGCCCAACCCAGAAGGAGTACAGGTAGAATGATTAGATTTCACAGTTTTAAAGAATATATCTCTGTACGTGCAAATGCTAATTTCCATATTAATAACAAAATTGGTATTGTGTTTTTCAGCCCCCTGAAGTGATATGTTGCCAACCAGTGAATTTCAAGAACATCGAGATCAGAGCTGTCATCAGTTTCGTTTCTAAGGAAATTACCAAAGTTAATTCATGAGGAAATCAGCGAAATACATCGGGATTTTTCTCCATCATATACAGTGGTGAAGTAGGTGGCATAGTTAAGACGTGGAAATTTCTCAACAACGATGCTCCACATACAGGAAGACCAAGCTCAGTGACTGTCAAATTCACGACAGTATTCTTGAAAATTGCAGTATCTCAGCAAAACTTGTAGCAGAGATTGTGAACATTTCTCGGGTACGCTTCGGTAGCATAATTGATAATGACTTGGGCATGTGCAAGCTCTTGACAAAATAGCTTCCCAAAAATCTGTCAGTAGATCAAAAGCGTGAATGAGTGAAGGCATAAAGGGAAGTCATCTCCCATTTTGACCTCAATGTCGACAAATTTCTGTCACTAATAGTAACTATGGGCGAAACATGGTTATACCAATACGATTCTGAAACAAAACAACAGTCAATGGAGTGGCGGCATTCAGATTCCCCTTGACTCAAGAAATTCAAGAAACGGAAGTAGGCTGGGAAAGTGTTTGCAACATTCTTTTGTGATAAGGATGGAGTTGTACTCACAGAGTACTTGATCAAGGGTCAAACTCACAAAACTAAAAGACAAATTCAAAGTGCAACGCCACGGAAAATTGAGAAAAGGAATTCTGTTCATTCAGAACAATGCATTTGTCCATCGAGCACTCCAAACACAACTGACGTTGCACAATATAAAGTTTCAATGTCTAAATCATCTTCCTTATTCCCAGGCCTAGCTCCGTCGATCTGATAAGGAAGTGATTAGTGCTACTGAACAGTGGTGCGAGAAACAGTCTTCAGACTTCTATTAGAAGAAAAATTGGAGTACCGTGCAAGTAAGTACATTGAAATTCGGAGGGGGAAGGATGTAAAATAATTGTAAAAATTTTATCATTCCACGCGTACTCCTTTTGGGTTGGGCTACGAATTTTTCAGCAGCTCCTCGTAGTATTAGTAATACATATTGCTGCAAAATATAAGACAAAAATCTACATAATCTTGTCTGACATATTTCTCACGTTTCGGCTATAAATTTGTGTTTTGAATAAATTTTTTGAACTTATAGTACGCGGAGCAATGACGGGTCTTACGACGATAGTAACATTTACACTTCTTTTCTGTAGACCAATTATGTAGAACAAAAAAATTAAAAGTCACACCACGCTACTAAAGAAGGTGTTGCAGAAAAAACAAATGATTGACGGATACGCTATCCAGTGGCGGATTTAGAAGGTAAAAATTGGGGTGGGGGCTGCCAGAATCCAGGCGATAGGTATATCATGAGCTAACTATAAATTTTCAAAAATATATAAGTAATAGCTTAAATTATTTTCGTCACTCTGAAAACTGGGGGGCCTAGGCAACCCCGGCCCCGGGCTAGATCCGCCACTGACTCTTTTCTGTGTAACAATCGGTAAGAAAGTTACACCAGTGCTGAAAGTGGAAGATGTGAGAAGCTGGTATACGCGTACTTCAATACAATTCACAATAACCATATCCCCTTGTTATCAAAGAAAATTTCACATGTAACGGCCAACGCAAAAAAAAAGGTAATCAAAAATAGGGGTAGCTGATCATAATTCTCCTTGGTAGGGTATGCCAGGTATTTTTTTTATGTTCATAAAAATTATTTTAAAAAAGAATAGTACTGACTTCAACAAAGTGGTTAACAAGTAGAAAATAATAAAAACGCTAAAAGCAGAAAATAATAATAATGAAGAGCTTAAAAGCAGAAAATAATTATTACTATTATCTATCTAAAAATTGAAGTCTGTGTCAAGCCAAACAAATTAATGTCTAATATAAAATTAGTTAGACGGTAATTTTAAGAGGCATTAATTAATTTGGCTTGGCAACGATTTCAATATTTTTATGGACAATAGTATAAATTATTATGTGCTTTTAAGCATTTTTAGTATTATTATTATTTTCTACTTTTTATTGTTTCTTTGTTAAAATCGGTTAATATTGTTTGTTTTTCATTTTATGCTTTTTAATGCATTTCTGAAGTTTTTTTATGTTTATTTAATTTTTTTACTTCTTCGTAACTCCAGCAGTTTGGTTAGCTATCTAAACTAAAGATTGTTCACCTACTTTCTATAAAATTGGCCTATGTATGTATATATATTAAAGCGTTTCAGAGTTATATGTGAACATACATATGGTATTAATACTATCATCCGTTGGGGAGTTTCATGGTCTAATTTCAAATACTGTAATCAGATCCTGATAAAAATTTATATAAAACCTGCGAAAAAGTATACTCTTTGAATCCAAAAATGAATAATCAAAATCGGTACATTTTTGCAAGTTATCTGTGAACATGCACGCAATGAAGTCGATTACCCTAACAGCACACGATGTGCTAGGCATGTGTCATTTAGGTGTCCCAGTTACTTTTTAGGTACCCCACACTTGCCACATATGATATTCATGTGCTAAGTATGTACTTCAGCTACCTACAGTTTTAGGTACTTGTTACACTGAATTGGTATTTGCAACTATGTACCACAAACAAACATAGCATTTATTTACCTGGCTCAGTTTCGCACTGTAACAGTCGTTTATTTTATATCGTCACTTGGGACATATATCTGTCATGTTCTAGGTACGTCCTTTAGGTACATATTGTTTCAGATACCCTAACAGCACAAGATGTGAGGCATTCGCCATTTAGGTGTTCTAAATTCATTTCCCACATTTGATGCATTTGTTGCTTCTTTTCCGAAGCGATTGTGTACTAGAAGCAATAAACTCATCAACTTTATTAGGTGCAACTGTCGCCAATCATTTGAAATTGAATATGGAAGAACCATGAAATAATGTACATAGACACTCGTCAATTTATTATAAAATTACATGGCGAGCAGATTTTATCTGACCCCAAACGGTTATAGTCGAATGTATGCGGTTAAAGGAGCACTCTGATTAGCCAAATTTAAAAGACCTCAACAATTTATTTCTCTACAAGCAACATTCTCTTCATCGCCTCTGTTGCCAAGTCGGAAAAGCATGCGGCTAGTATTTCAAAGGTTGGTGGTTCGCACACACTCTAGGCTAGCCCTACATTTTGTTACTTGTTTAAAGTGTTGTTTAGACTCACCTTAATGTAAACACATTACACATATAAGCGATTTAACATATTTTGGGGGAGTAATTTTGTGGTTCATTGACGCTCACGGCATGGGGAACATACCTAGAACATACTAGACATGTTCCCCAGGTACATGTCAGGCATGTGCCTAGGAGTGGACATAAACTGTGACTATCACTTGCCATCCATGTGATTTCTTTCTCAGTAGTATATAAGGCACATACTGGACACATTCCCATGTACCTGAGGGAACGTGATAGGCATATGCCTGCTATGTAATTGTGCTGTTAGGGTAATTACGATATTAACACTGTCAGCCGTTGAAGAGTTTCGTGGTCTTGCTTCAAAGACTATCATCAAGATTCTTCTGGAACTTGTATGGGACGATCTGGAAAGTAAGAAAAACAAAAAAAGAATAATCAACCATCTTGAAGTTATGCGTGATCATACACACAATTATAGTATTAACACTATCAGCCATTAAGAAGTTTCATGGTCTAGCTAGGAAGGCTATTGCTATACCCTTATGAAGTTTATCTGGGATCACCAGGGAAGAACGTTCTTTCAGGCAAAAGAAGAATCAAAATTAGGGCGGCTATGTCAAAGTTATGCGTGAGTATACGCGAATTTAAGTCGATTAATTATGGTTTTTACACTACACTTGTTTAAGTGTTTCATGGGCTTACACTAAAGACTATCATTACATCCTGATGGAATTTAAATAGGACAATCTGAAGGTGCGCTACAAGTATATCAAATTAATCCATGAACATAGATACAATATATACAGGGAAAGTCTAAATGATTCATCGGGTTTCAATCAAGGGTCTCCTCAATGCCAACGACGCTGCAAGAACTGTATGATTGCTGCTGTGACGAACATCGACAGAAACATTCTAGTGAACGTATGGACGGAACTGGATTACCGTTTGGATGTATGCCAGGTGATCAAGGGTGCACACATTGAACATTTGTAGAATGTACCAGAAACTTGATGAGTATATGTATCTTTTTAATTATAATTCGTCTTTGTACGTCGTATACTTAGGCCCGTATTTAGGTAAGTGCTATTTTGTGCTCGAGCACAGGGCGGCAGAATTTAGGGGGCGGAAAATTTTGGATTTTTTGAAAAAGATTTACAATGTAGTAATATTTAAAACTAGCAACCCACAGAGTCCCGTGCAAGAACGAGAAAATATGTCAATGTGTTTTATTCGCTCTAATTACAATAGTTACTAATTAGTTAGCTTATCTGATTACTTTTAAAAAGTTATTCCCTCCCACCCCATCAGGATGAACTTGAACATCATGAAAACTGATACCGTTAAACTCAGTGACCTCGAAAACTGAATTCAACACTAACCTCTGTCGTTTGCGATTACTTTTAAAATCTCGCCCCCTCCCAAGGGAGTGGAGTGTGACCATGAAGTTGAATTGGATTAAAATTGTCACTATTCATCTCAGCGACCGCAAAAACTAATGCCCCATGTTACTCTTATGGGGACTTTGCACCTCCCATATCACAGCTCAGGTATTGACCTAGGAACTTGGAACAGGTCATTTGGATCATTTCTTTGAGAGCTTTAAAACATACTAAAAGTTCATGTTTCTATCTATTATAGTCCATCTATTTAACACCACATCATAATTATCATTGAGAGAATTAGGCCATTTAAAATTACGTTGTAATTTTTGTAACTTGTAATACCTAAAATGCTGCTCAATAAGAGCTGGTATGTTTGCAGAATCATGACTTGTTTCCTTATTTGAGACATAACTTTGTGCGGGGGGAGGGAGCGGCAAATTATTTAGACCACAGGGGCGCACAATATATAAATACAGGCCTGGGTATACTTGTAAATAAACAGTGCTTTGAAACCGGATGAATCATTTAGGCTATCCCTGTATATATAAACGGATCGAATATATAAAGAAAAGTAACATGTAATTAGCTATGCAAACCAAACAAACACACTAGGTTTACCAGTCAATATTCCTTTATATATTTATGTTGTTTGTTAGTGCGTAAAACCGTCCGACTGACAAAACTCTCCCAAGAACTTCTAGATGGATCACCATCAATTTTGGCCAAAAATGTAGAGGATCAAAATTTAGGTAATCATGTTCGTTGATGGAGATGATATACAAACCGAAAGTGATAGAAATTAACCTTCTCCGGTTTTAATGATGACTACAATAGAGCAAAAACTGTAACAGATATCAAGAAGCGTCTGATGTAATCGATTAAGCATGCCAAGAATACATGTAATCTCCATTCTTAACTCTATATTAAAACCAGAAGTGATAAAAATCCACCAGAACTTTCGGTTTCAATATTGATCTACATAGAGCAAAAACGATAGACCTCTAACGGATATTCAGAAACTTTTTTGAAAAGCGGGCGATCGATTTAATGTTCTAAGAATAGGTACTATCTTCTATTTAATACATCGACTAAAACTGGAAGTGGTAGAAATTTATTATCACTTCCGGTTTCAATATCAATATCGAAAACATCACGACATACAAACCAAAACTCCTTCGCATGGTGCTCTCGTGACACTGCTTCTTATTTATTGGTTTGTTGTAGGACTTTAAATTTCACAGTTAGTATGCTAAAAGTTGCAAAAAAAATTCAGAAGTCTTGGCCTGTCTCCGGGAATAAAAGCCAGATTTCCACGGCGAAGACGTGAACTATTATTCATTAACTAACGAAGGCATTACCAGAGGTTAATGTTCTTGAAGGTGGGTTCAGGACTTGAACACAATGCGAACCGCTGACGTAGACTACTTAAATTTCCCGTTATATGTAATTTTAAAGTTTTCTTTCTTTCTTTTCTTTTTCTTTCCTTTTTCTTTTCTTTTCTTTTTCTTTTCTTTGTGTGTATGTGTGTGTGTGTGTGTGTGTGTGTGTGTGTTCACAACGACAACTTGCATAAATTGATTTAATAAATGTCCTAATTGCTGATGTAGACTCCAAAAGGGTAGATTGTTAAAATATGCTACGTAAGATATCGTGTTTAGTGTAATCAGTAACGTACTCACAAAAAAAAAAAAAAAAAAAATGTGTAGAGAAACCGTATTGATTAATTGACGTGGTAGGTATTTCGTGCACACCATTCTACTGTACTGTGAAGATATGTGTATTTGGACATATGGAAAAGTTTCTTATTTTGAACAATGGGACATTTTATTTTAAAAGAACATCTCAGTCAAAAGCATCATCATTCGTTTCAAATTAAATCACCTATCGACTTGTTTTTCTAAGTTCATTTGCCTTTGCTGTCTGTCATTCATTTCTTACGTTGTAAATTTTTCAGTTAATAAAATAACAGATTGCTTCCCCGTCCGCATTCCTATCATCACCTTACCTTGGTTAATCTACGAGCATGCACTTTTTCCATCGAAACGCAAAGCAGAGTGAATAACCGAGGATATGAACCCGGAAAGAACTCCAGACAAAATGGATTGAGAGACTATTGGAAGGGACAGTCGACATGGAGCGAGAAACGAGTTAGTATGTAGACCGCTAGCTTCATTTGAAATTGACGATTAATAGCCTTGCTCTGTCTTAGAGAGCACCTTTGATTCAACGACGATGTATTGCTTTTTAAGAAGAAGTTTTAAGTTTATCTAAAGTTGCGGACTTCGTGAAGTTGGTTACTCAGTCCGGGTTTCGCCAACTCTTAGCCTTGGTTACTGGAACGACCAGCCAGCCAAACAGAGGGATGGACGGACGTCGGCCCGTTGGAGGAATCGAGGAGAGGACAACGATCAGACCTGCAAGTAAGTGCGAGTAGATTAACCTATCCCATAAGTTACTCCCTTCTTGCCCCTTTTCACCCCCTTTAACATCACAGTCTGTTTCTTTTGTACGTGTTGGATTTCATTTAAATGCAACCCAGGTTAGATCCCGTACCTCATGTTTTGTTAAGTTCTATATTTACAAATCCTGGGCGCAACTTGTCGGATCTGACATCCCCAAACACGTCAATTATTAACACATCATCTGAGCTCTCAGACCGACAAGGGGCGACTGCACAGTACTACTTTGTTATGTAGAGCAAAAAACAGTTCAAATACGTTATATAATATGAATATCACAGTTGTCGATCCAACATATCGACTGACCTTTCCTCAGCAAAATAAAAAAAAAAAAATTAAAAAAACGGCCTCATCGTGTTAACGCAAAATCCTTGACGATCCACAAGGTTAACACTTCCGAGGGTTACAGAACACAAACAATTCCACATTCTGTTAAGAACATAATTCTCTCTTCGGTTACCTAATACATTGCCATAGGTCACACGAATCCTAACTGAATGACAGAAGGAAGGAACTCAAGGTAACATATGATACTCGGTGAACGGTCATGTGGAATATTTTCCTATTGTTAAAACAAATATTGTTACGTTATTGACAGGCAATAAGGACACATTGGCATGTGTAGCGAAGGATTGTATAATGGGTAGCAATGGCGTATTTACGATTTTGTTTTGGGGAAGGTTTTTTGCTAATTTTATTCCTGGAAATGTGAACATTCTGCAAGATATTTAATTTACTTTAAAATTATAAATAAAATTTCGGGGGGAGGGACTTAAGCACGGAAGCTCCCCTTAAATACGTCACTGATGAATAGTATTAGGTTTGTTGTTGTAGTTTATCAAAACAAAGAAAGACTTTCTTTCTTTTATTGATCCACGTGTAACACAATTAGCTATATTCTTATTGTAATCGACGTGAGGTAGCTCAACTTTGATGGATTGATTTTGTGTTCGATTCGCACGGAAGTCCATTTTACTAAGAAAAGAAACAACACTATATATATTCTCACAATTATGCTCTGAAGCTAAAAGAGATGGTGATGATGGGAATGAAAATTGGTGTAATGAGGAAACAGGAGAACCTTCACACATATGTGTTCATGTGTCACAAAATGCACTTGGATAGAACTAGAATCGAATCAGCGACTCTGCACACAAGAGGTAAGCGCTCTGCCACTGAGCCAACAAAGTCCCAAATTTTTTGGTGTAAGAGATGTATTCCTAATAATAAACAAATAATCAATTGATGTTTTGTATATAAAGTAATAAAGATATTACGTCGGTCCAATGCCAAAACCGCGAATGTGAAAATTTTGCTATTTTCACCTAAGTGCCGTTTCATGTTATTTGGGGCACACAGATTCCAATGCCAAAGTCCCATTTGTGAAATATGAGTATATTAGTAGCTATCGTCAATTCCTAAAACATGTACCTAAGTCTATAGGTCTATACTGATTTTTTGGAGTAATTTGAATATCAAAATGCTTATAACTCAAAATCAAATTAGCACATTCGAGGTTTTGGTCGGATTGATGAGTACGTGTCGATCAAAGGAATTACACTTTATATCATTATTATTATTAAAACGATGGGAAAATGAATTATTATCAATAATTATCTGAATATCAAACACAATGGTGATTTTAGGGGTTGGCCCAGACTTCAGGGGTTGGCCTAGTAAGAGAAAATCTCTCATCCCCTCAGAAGTTCACCCTGAATCTAGCCTAGCCTGTAGGAAATTAAATGACCCGGAGCTAGAAAATTTAAACTATAACTGCGTCCCTAATAATAGTAAAAGATTTAAATGCATTAAAGATTATTATTTTGTGTTAGAATGTGTATATATTTCATTCACCCGTGATTGATTTTCTGATCTTGAATATGACCAGTATTTTTATTATTATTATTAAGAGGAAAAGTCAACAAGACACTCTTGTGGCGGAGAAAAGCCACTAAATTCACAAACAGAGAATCGTTACAACGGGGAATAGCCATGGAAGCTACTTTTTGATGTTATAGTTTATGGAGTACATACTTTGTTACGGGCGATATCGGTTTGAAAGACATGGAAATACTATGTGGCGGGTAAGTTTTATAAAATATGGAGTGTGAAGAAGTCGAATCTTAAATCAATGAAGGTTACTTGGGGGGGGGTATACCATCATTGTAAGCAGATTTTCACGTTTATCATTGGTATAAGTATCCTATTGATTAAAATATGTATATAAATCTCCAAACTCAGAGGGGCAATTGCCCTCAGGCCTCCCAATGAAGTCCCGAAGGATACCCATCTCTCCAAGGAACATGATTCACTCTGTAAATTATCCTTAAACGTCACCCCACCTCTAAGGAAATCTCTACTTTTAAACGTTCTCAATGGTTATGATCTCACCCATGCTGCAGTTCTGATTAAAAAGCTTGTTTTACTACTAATAATAAACATTGAGCACATTTATTTATTAAAAAAAAAAGTTATTAACGGTTTTAAAAGTCTCATTTTTCTCCCTCCGCCGAAAATTTTCAATGACGCACTTTGCATAAGAAAGATGGCTTCATACGTAGCCTACAAACTAGCTGTTAAAGAAGATAATTACTGTATGGCAAATAATTTGGCTGGAAATGAACCACTCGGTCTAATTGCTAACCATGTTTAAAAATTCATTTCAAACAATTCAAATAATATACTGTCGTGAAAAGACGTCGTACAAAGTGAATTTCATTTCTGTATGTAAAGGTGACACTGGTTGCTTCTTGGTCTCAACATTACATCAAATGGCTTTAAAAAATGTAATAGTTTTGTTTGTTAATTTAAATTTTATTCCCATGATTTATTGAGCTATAAAAACTGTTAATCTGATGTCTACAGTTAACAGTACGGTGCCGTATTTCTTTTCTTTCTTTTTCTGTTTTCTTTTTCTTCTCTTTCTTTCTCTCTTTTTTACGAAAAAGTAAGCACTGCTTTTCCATTATCCACTTAGGTCGAGAAGCAGGGCTAAGGAATAAGCAATAAAATATTTTTGAAAACTCATTTTGTAAACTCAATTGACATATTTTTTGGAGAGATGTTTAACGGTTATTAAAATGATCAACTCTACAGCTACAGTCTTGAAGCATAATTGAATTTATCCAAAAAGTCAGTGCAAAGAAATAAAAATCATCAAACCTTGGTGCATTTCTGTATGAGTGTTTTGCCTGAAGACAGGTTCTAGCCCATTTACTTTAGTGTAGCTAGGTAGGACTAAGCTAGTAGAGCAGGAATAGAACAGTCAGTTTTTTTCCTTGTGATTCAAAAGGGATATGGCAAACTGGTAGTTACGAACTGCAGTAGACGAACAGACTGAGTATTAAGATTACCACGTATTATTTGCAAGAATTGTACTTAAGAGTTCATTACAAGGTAGTCGCTTGTAGACGTCATTTAATATTCCTCCGTTATAAAACATATTAATTTTCTACACTTACAAGGAGATAGACTCCTCACAGAAGGTTTAGTGTACGATATTTTCTTTCTTTTTTTTCTTTTTGTAAATAAATAGTTGTAAGTCAGAATGATTGAGCTGTAAGAGATCACATTTTCGACTGTCAAGATGTAAGACGATATATCATTAATTAAAACTCTTTTTCACTCGTTGGCTCTTATAAAGAATGACTTGAGATTTTGTTAAGTACACACTATACGTATATCCACATATCACCTTCTCTTCATAATGGTCAGCTTATAATGACATTTAATAGGCACTAGAGAATCAGAAAACTTTTACACATTATGAAAGAATAAGGATTACAATAGTAATACAGGAAATTCTCTAAAAGGAGATCAAACTCGAAATTTTGATTTATTTAAGAGTTTCGTCATTCTATAAAAAGCATCGAAAATATTTGTAATATTCACAAGCTCTTTGTCTGCAGATTCTAATCTACTTACTAAATTTAGTTAGCGACAGTAGCAGAGGCAAAAGACTGTTGGTTTTGTTTCTTTGTGTTCCTAAAGGGTGTATGGAAATCTGGAAATTAGGAAATCAGAGATAGCCAATTTTGTGGTCAATGAAGAGTGAGACAGTGTGAAATTGAGAACTAAAAAGTTGACTGAGAACTAGAGCCCTTGTCCAAGCGAGCTCTAGCCTCGATATGATTAATGAGCACAACCACGAACAAGTGGAAGCCCTATTGAGAATAATAAATCAAGGCTCGCGAGTATCCAGTTAGCACAAGCCCTATTGACAATAGTAAGCCTGAGTTCGAACAAGTACTTTTATGAGCCTTTGGGCCCACAGGTGAGCCCCAATTGCAAAAAGACGATCTCTGTAGAAAACCGGAGAGAAGGCATAGACTGAGATTAAGGATTAGTGGTATCACATAAACAACAAGTTCAAGAATGCACTCATATTTCGCTAATTCAAATCAATTAATATTCACCCAGCATAAGATATAATGATTTCATGTACTGTCAACAATTAGGCTCCGAGTTCGAATCCAATGGATGCCTATCTTCATTGAATATACCTTAAATATTTAGCCTGTATAGGGTCTAGTCCCTTTCCATATGAAAAAAAAAAAAACATCTATTGATAATGTTTCCAGTCCAAACTGATATACTGGGTGACTACCTGGAACATTTTAGTTTCTTCTTTTCCTTTTTTTAATTGATTTATACTGCTATCTGGATAATTGAATAAAAGATGCATCATTTCCGAATACTATCCATCAGTCAAATATGATTTGTCATCTAAGACTTGCTATCTCGATTTCATCTTCATTTTTTGGTTCATCCGCTACCGACACGCTTGTCTGATTGATAGATTAGAACTAAATATTAAACTTAGGATTTCTGGAGATAGTTCTCATTTTTACTTTCATCTTCCTCAAATAACGTAAAGGTAGGTTACTGAAAGCTAAAAATTGTTGGTTTCTTAATATAAATAAATAAGTAAATAAACAACTGTAATATTTTTTATTACTTTTGTGTTATTATTAATATATTAGTACATAATTTATTAAAAAGCATGTGCTTCTCAAACTCAGGGGGAGGGCAATTGCTCTTTGTCCTCCCCAAATTACGCTCCTTTGCTATAACAGTTTTGGTGATACTTCATAAATAAATATATAATATAATAAACCTATAATATACAGCAGATCGATCTGTTCAGAGGCATAGCGTCCATGGAAGATGTGTAAGCGCCACTTTAACTATGTAAGCTGAATGATACATTAAAATACATACAGTAATAATGATTTAAGAATAACACATTAAATATATTCAGAATAATGAGTTATTATAAGAATAACATATTTTCCTAAGTAGATAACCACGCTACGCCACTGATCATTATAGATCTGTCTCAGCAGAGATACCCAGATAAGGCTGCCTAAGTAGCGAAGTAAAAAATAATAATAATAATAATAATAATAATAATAATAATAATAATAATAATAATAATAATAATAATAATAATAATAATTGAGTGAGAAGTTTGCAGTCTATTTATTTAAGCAATAAAGAAGGTAGATTCCACAGAAAATTCTATAATACTGTATTATTAGCGATCAACGAATATATATATATATATATATACCAATAGATGGATCTCATTGTGTCGAATAAAATTATATGCGTCAATGTAAAAGCTCATAACTAGCTAGCAAGAAAATAAAAAATAACAAACTTCTTTGTATAGGGCTACCTAAAAGTTGTTACTATACAATAACCATGCCAGTTATTGAAGAAAAACAATATTGAAATATAGGATCATTAAGTTATTCATTATGGAATTAGCAAGACGATAGTACGTGGTATGCTTAATGAGATATAGCCTCAAATTATTATTATTATTATTATTATTATTAATAGTATTTCATAAATTTTAATTTTTGTTTAAGTGGAATATTGTTCAAAGAAAAGATATACATCAGTCGACAGATCACATCGATTTGAACAAAATAACGTGGGTAAACTCTGATACATAATTTTTGAGAAAATAAATAAATAAATAAATAAATAGTAACTTTTGCGACGCTAAAATGTCATTCTTTGCTAATATGATAATTGAATTGACATTTTTCATCTTGCTAGAAAAAAAGCTGTTATTTTTTATTCATCGTATACCTTGTAAAATACATGTTTACCAGCAGCCTGTAGATAAATGAATTACCGGATGTTACGGACTTCAAAGACCTATCGACCAATCAGACCATTTCTGGTTGGTTCGGTGATGTACACAGATATTCAGTCTGCATCTACCTAGACTGGAGTTCACTGCATTTTAAATCAAGCAACTTCTTAATTGCATTCAGGTCAACACTGATAATTTTGAGTGCCCATCGGAAATGGAACTCAGGACAATGATAAACAAATTAACCTCTTATTTACCGCCCAGCTAAATGAGAACACGATAAATCTGTACCAATAAATAATGGCTTGAAAATACTGGTTTCATCAGAATGAAACGTTTCGATTTAAACTAAGCTAAGCGTTACATAAGTTTAGAATTGTTCTTTTTAAGAAGGACTTTCTGTATTATACAACTATAAACAGCTGGTAACATTGAAACAAAAAAGTAGATACCATGACATGTTTATGCTTTCCTGAATGTTAAACGAGGACAGATACAAAATTAAACCCAACGAATGAAACATCAGTTCATCTCCCGTAGAATTTATCTTTATATGGACATGATGAATCTGCACGCACGAGCCATGTCACTGGATGGATTTTGCTTGCATAATGCCCTTAGTCCGTGCTGAAGAAGAACAAACTCTTAACTATAGACATGTGTGTATGAGTGGTTCCAGAAGATACTAATGATAGCTGACGACCGCATATATGTAATTCACTGCACGTCTATGCGTGACGTTAATGAACAATGCCTTTGCCAATTAAGAGATTGGACATACAGAAGTTTTAAAACAACAAGAGACGTGGCGGTGATTTGTTAATCATTAGAAATTAGGCAATCTACACTGCAAGCAACTTGACATGTTGAAGTAAATCAACAAGCGTTCTATGATCTGCGGGGAAGATAAAAATTAAACAGTTTTTACCATAATAACCTTAAGCAGATACGTGTCCTATACTTGCAAACAGATTTTCTTTCTTTACTTAAGATTAGGCATTTTCAACACAAGAAAAAATGGTATTATTATTATTATTATTATTATTATTATTATTATTATTATTATTATTATTATTATTATTATTATTATTATTATTATTATTAAATTTTCTAATAAATTTGAGATATAACAAAATCGGTTTCGGGTTTGATTTCCAGTGAAGGCACAGCGCTGTTGGGTTCAGCCAGAATCGTGAGGTAGTTCGGCAACTACTTAAAGATCAAAAGCTAGTCAGATGACACATGTTTCATTAGGTGATGCATAGTCTGTGTATCGAATTCGACAAACATTATTTCTGTCTGCGTATACTGGAGTGTAGTAGTCATTTGTATTAAAAAAAAACAAAGAAAAAATGAAATGTTTAATTTACTAAAAGGGTGATTATTGGGCTAAAGAAAAGCATAACTAATTAAAGTCATTGGTGGAATGACAATATGGGAGAAAATGGTGACCCCCCCAAAAAAAACATGAACACGAGGTTGTGCACTTGATTTCAACAACACAAGTGAAAATTATATAGCCCCATCGGAGATCGATCCCTGGACCATTCATACCAAAGGTACGCAAATTAAGAAGTGTTACCCAGGAGGCGAGAAATTCCTTGTCTCTCCTCAAAAACGAAATAAGAGCCGAGACGAGTGATACATTTTTAAATTCGAGAGAAGACGAGAGACCTTTCTCGCGTAATTTTCGAGACGAGAATTTTCAATTGTCTCGTGGGCAACACAAGTTCATCCAAGTTTTAAACCTCAAACTAAGATTTTAGTGTTAACATTATTCATAGTGTAAAAACTATAAATTGATAAAGTGATTGCACGAACATTTATCAACGTTTAAAAATACAAAAGTTAATACACTATGTGCTCCAATAATAAATATGGTTTAAATGTTATCATATATTCAAGCCTGTATTTAGGTAAGTGCTATTCTGTGCTCGAACACAGGGCGGCAGAATTTAAGGGGGCAGTAAAATTTTAGACTTTTTAAAAGATTCACAATAAAGCAATATTTAAAACTTGCAACCCGCAGAGCCCCGTGCAAACGTGAAAAAATATGTTAATGTGTTTAATTCGCTTTAATTACAGTAGTTACAAATTAGTTACCTTATCTGATTATTTTTAAAAAGTCATCCTCTCCCACCCCTACCGCAAGGGGTGAGGATGAACTTCAATATCATGAAAACTGAAAACTCCGTTCAGCTCAGCGACCTCGAAAACTATGAATTGAACACTAATATTTGTCGCTTTCCGTTACTTTTAAAATCTTACCGCTCCCTGGGGAGGGGTATGACCTTGAAGTTGAATTCGATTAAAACTGTCACTATTCATTTCAGCAACCTCAAAAACTGTGAATTCAACTCTAATAGTGGTCTATTTCGCGGACGGAGAGCGGCAAATTTTGTGCGGGGGGCGGCAAATTATTTAGAGCACAGGGGCGCACAATATATAAAGACAGGCCTGGTTATATTACACCCTTCGTTGACTTCTCGTGATGCGAAAGTACTGTGATAAATTCTAGATGAAATTAAGGAAGAAAAGTTCGGGGAAAAATTTGTACATAAATTTACAGAATGAGACTAAAAAAATTCGTAACGAGTCGAAAGAAGTTTTGGAGAATCGAGACGAAAGGAGAAAGAAATCTCCAAAAGTCTACACCAGACTATACTTCTTAAAAATTATGAGACGAGACGAGAAAATGTTATTTCTCTTCCCGTCTCGTAGACAATACTAACTTTTACTATAGACACGAGCAATCAATAATAAAGGTACATTGAGGCTTTCTAGCAATAACCATAATGCTGAAAATGTTAAATTTTTTACAAACATTCTAGACTTCAAAACATAAATTAGGCAGAAACACTAGAAATTCATTTAACGAAACTATGTTAACATGAAGTATCACTTCAAATAATTATTTTCTGAAAATAACATATTTTCTAGCGCCTACTGTTAAACACGTAGGTCTATGAACTGCGAGAAGTTATCATAAAGTAAGTGTAATCATCTAGAAGGTGACGAACTGCGAACCACTTCGGACATGCATTTTTATATTTCGGTCCTTGTATGTTAAGCATGCAAATTCAGGACTCGTTAGAACAACTCTTTCTTACTTTCTTTTTCTTTCAAGTAAATCACTGAAGATGTGATGATTGACAAGCTTGATGCATGGAGTGTCATTAAGTTCGTTCATATTCAGGGGAATCACCAAAGCAGATCCACAAATAGATTAAAGAAGTCTATGAAGATTAAAGGCCATCCTGTGAAAAGGTTTCCATGTAGAAACAGCAATTCCAAACTGGATACATGACCACCGCGGATGTCTCTACATCTGGCAGAACATCTTTCACTGATGATGCCGCCTTGACGGAAAAAGTTGAGAAGATCATAATGGAATACAGAAGGATAAGCATTGAAAGTGTTATGTGAGCAATTGGTATGAGTTATAGGCCTGTCAATCATTTACAACCAGCTGCAGTGGCGACTGCTCACACCTTTCCAGAAAAGAAATCGCGAGAACACTGCAAGAGAAATGTTGCATCACTGTGAGGTGGATAAAGAGGACTTTATCGGAAGACTAGTGACAATGAATGGCAGTTGGGTTTATCTTGATGGCCCGGAAAACCCATATGAAAATTGAAATATAAAGTATAACTAAACTTCTTAAATTTTACGTCTACATCAAATCTTTACATTTTGAATATGCAATAAAACGATAATGGAATTCCAATAGATTTTATTCAATATCAAGACAGGAGCATACAGTAGGACTTTTTGTATATAATTAAGTTATTAATCGAAAAGCAAACTAAAGAAAATCCATTTATTTTATTGCAGAGGATCATGATAGTTGTATGAAACAAGTTTCTTAGAAGTATCAATATCCACGTACGTTGTTGTTGTTTTGACCAGGAGATACTCAATTGCTAATTTAGTGGAATACCGGGACTATCCTGCAATTAAGAAAAAGGATATTAGTTAATATTGTGAGAAAAAGAATAATTATAAATATAGATTAAATAAGATATATATGCTATATGGAGAGAGTAAATATAATTCATATAAATAGAAAAGGAAAAATAAAATTTATTTAAAATAAAGAAGTATATTAAGTAAAAGTAGGAAAGTCGTGTATACTTATAATTTATGCAATGAGATCTTCAATGGACACGTCGTGGGAAATCTGTACCAGAACCTGAAATAAAGAAGAAACATAAATACATAATAAATAAGTACATAAAATAATGGATTTTTGATACTGAATAACTGGATTAAAATGCTACCTAATAGATAATGCTACTATATTTCTACTATGTTCCATGTCGAATAAATAATATAAAAGCACTTAAATAATCAAAAAGGAGAAATAATCGAAAGTTAATCAATTGTAATCTACTGTCCTTATCAATTGCTGTAGCAATTTATGTAAATTGTATCAAACCTTTTGTTGTTGATTATAAAGTGATAGTATTCTTAACTATAAGTACATTTCAAAACTTTATTTCTAGCATATGATATAGTGATTTAAATCTTACTTGATTCTCATCTTAAGCCAATTCTTATATATTCCCCATGTGCTACCTCTTCTCTCACGAAGAATCTTGTTTCCTTCTGATATACATTTTCCCAAGCCATTATACGCGAGGATGGCGACAGTTGCCACGGGCCAAACCATGGCTTAGTTCTCGTGAGGAAATTTTAGATGTCTCATCGCAGGACTGTGCCCATAACTGAAGAAATAATCTAGCTGAAAGAACCTGTCATCTGGCTAGGTGTCATTGTATTGCAAAGGAGATTGGATCCAATGTAACATCTAAAGATATCTATCTGCATATAAGCACGACAGCAGTTAATAGTTACGGAAAAGTTTGCATGCAAACTTTATTCTAAATTACAACACTGTGATATACTAGAAAAAAGGACACCGTAATCTTAGCACTAAAGTAATACAAGAAAAAATAATCCTTACTTTAAACACTAATAACTTGGCGTGACTTTTTGCGCAATAGTTTTTATGGCATAGTTACACTGAAGCCCCTCCCCCCCCCCCCCCCCGAAAGTGAACTTCCACCAAGGAGTGCAAGTCCACACCCCAAAAATGATTCTTGAAAGTACAGAGAGTAGGTTTCCTGAAAAAAAAAAAAAGTATACTATATGCAATGAATTTATGTAAGGATCCGTATGATAAATTCGCACCGAATTTTCAAATATGATATCACAACGGTTGCTAATGCATTGATATTTCGATATTTTGTCGATATGAATTTGGGATATCCAAATCAAAATATATCTAGAGAAGAAGATGCGTGTTGATAATTACAGGTTTGAAAAAGAAAAAGGATATTAATTTGTTATAACTATTTCAAATATTATTATTGGATATTATTAATCGAATCAAAACAAAGGAGGATGCTTGAAAACTGCGGAGAATTGGTTCAGTTCACTGAAATCAAAATATCAAAACATACCTAGAGAAGAAGATGCATGTTGATAATTACAAGTTTGAAAAAGCAAAATGACATTAATTTGTGTTTAAACTGTTTCAAATATTATTATTGGATATTATTAATTGAATGCAAAAAATTTACTCGTCCGGGCCGGATTTGAACCAGCGACCTATGGATAACTATTTTTCTTTTCAACTACAGTCCACCGCTCTACCAACTTTTTTTTTTTTAACTTCCTGACTTATTTCTACTGCAACCACTTTTCAGGACTACTAGACACGACAGGAACACGAACACAGAAATATCGAGGACAGTTAAAATTCCACCCTTGCTACTACAGAGGGACTCGAATCCCCAACGAGCTTCACCTCCCAATCATCAACCTAACGCCTCAGACCGCTCGGCTACACCCACCGGCTACTGAGCTACCAGAGGAACATGGGTGCAACACTTTACGGAAAATTAGTTCAGTTCAGTCCAATCCAATTCAAGTAAGACCAAACGCCAAATCCAAATATGTATTCAGTTCTCGAAACAATAATCAGTCATAAAATAATTTTCATTTTCTTTCTCGTCCAGAGTTTCGTCAAACTTTGCTTTCAACACTTTTTACCATTTTTGTTACTTTTATCACTTATTTTTCAAGTTCTTTAGAGGCTACTGGAGACGGTAATGATGAGATGGATGGTAATGGTGGAATGGCGAAGGTGGGAAGAAACGGAAGAACCCCAAGAAAACCCACACAGACGTTGATTGTCCACCACAAAGCTCACTTGGCACTTGGCTAGAATACGACAAGGGATCCCACGAAAACCAGAGGCGAACGCTTTACTACTGAGCCTCAATGATCTGCTTTATTGGGCTATTTATTTACAGAAACCAGGGCTAGGACATCATATGAGGCTTGAAGACAGAGATTGGCTCTTTTAGTTTGGTATACAGGGTGACCCAAAAGTAGATATACAGTACCGTACTGATCAGCTCTTTGCATTTTATATAATTTCTTATTATTATCCAATAGGTAGATTTAGTTTCTTTATTATTTGTTCTTAATGTGTTTTTACTTACATCTTAAGCTCGGAAGAGCCGAAGGAAATAAACCAATAAACTAGAATGTTATACTTGATCAATGCACGGTATATACCTACCTTTGGGCCACCCTGTATAGTAAAATTAATCAAGTGTGTAATAATATACACCTGTGCTAATAAAAAACGAGGCATTATGCTTATATTGGAGAGTCTTCCGCTCTCCGTTTCCTCCAAATAAAACCTGAAGTTACACTCTTATGCATTCTTAGCATGTAACAAGTGACCTGCCAGTAATAGGGTTGTGAGATATTTGGATAAATCGACTAAATTTTTGGTGGCAATTTTACTGTATCGATTCATATATTGATATTTTTTAAATAGACTAGTGTGTAAATAAACTAAATATGTTGTGTTCTTACTTGTGAGACGTGTATTTACGAAGAAATACACTTAAAATTTAACTGCTAACCACGGATTCGTCTATAAGCTAGCCATTAACTACAATATACAAAGTGAAGTAAAGTATCTGAAGGTAGTGTGTTAACTCATGATTGGCAAGCATAGAAGTGTCAGGCGGGTCTCCCTCCTGTGTTATTGCCCTAACTCGATTAGATACTTCATGGTTTTTACTCACAACCTAGCACAAGTTTGTTAATGCTTTTTGCGCAATAGTTTTTGTGGCATACGTATACTGAAGTCCCCCAGATAGTGAACCTCCACCGAAGAGTGCAAGTCCAAACCCCAAAAAAATGATTCTTTAAAGTACAGAGAATAGATTTCTTGAAAAGGAAGTGTATATACATGCAATGAATTTATATATCGATCGGTACGATAAATTTGAACCGAATTTTCAAATATGATATCGAAACAATGTTACCAAACTTACATTGACCAATGCATTGATATTTCAATATTTTGTCGATATCAATTTGGGATATCCAAATCAAAATATCAAAACATATCTAGAGAGAAGATGCATATTGATAATTATATGTTTGAAAAAGTAAAATTACATTAATTTGTTTCATAACTATTTCAAATGCTGTTATCGGATATTATTATAGTATAATGTAGAAAAATGTTTAGAAAAACACAACTCCTACAAGCAGGAATTGAACCAGCGAAATATGGATAACTGCTTATTTACCCACAACTACAGTCCACTGCTCTACTATTTTTTTTTTTACTTGCTTTATTCGTTTAACTGGCTTTTCCAATCTCCTAGAACGACAGGGACACGAACACAGATATATCGAGGACAGTTAAAATCACCGGGAATCGAACCCGGGACCCAGTACACACAACTGAGCTACCAGAGGATGACGAATGAATACTGGGATCTACGGTGAATCGGTTCAGTTCAATGAGACCAAATAATAATAATAATAATAATAATAATAATAATAATAATAATAATAATAATAATAATAATAACATACCTAGAGAAAAAGATGCATGTTGATAATTACAGGTTTGAAAAAACAAAAATACACTACTATTTCTTTTATACCTGTTTCAAATGTTATGGCATTAGTGCTGTATCGCCAAACCAATTTTAAAATCGAAAAAAGTACGAAAATGTACTGCATTCGGTTATATTTGGTTGGATTACACTGTTACGTTAGATTACGTTACATTAGGCGTGTAGTATTACTATTCGGATCCATAGTATAAGTAGTAGTAGTAGTAGTAGTAGTAGTAGTAGTAGTAGTAGTAGTAGTAGTAGTAGGAACGGGTTAAAAGCCCCTCCCCAGGGGTTGGTTGGGTTCTGTTCTCGACATGAAAGAGCAAATTTGAGACATTCCCATATTTTTCTGTACATTTTACAATTTATGGATCCGTATAGTCCATCCGCCTCTACATACAGTGCCGTTTACAACATCAAGATCAACCAACAAATACATTTTCTTAACTTTCATTATTCCCCTTACCTGACTTTCACTCTTTCTTCCTCACAAACTTAAATAAATTCTCCTATTGACCTGGTAAATTTCCTTTAATTTGACCGGCGATACACACTTAATCCAATGTTATTATTGGATGTTATTAATCGAATGTAAAAAACAAAAAATACTCCTCCGGGCCGGATTTGAACCAGCGACCTATGGATAACTATTTCTCCTCTTATCTACAGTCCACCGCTCTACCAACTGAGCTACCAGAGGAACATGCGTGAATAGCTTTGCGGAGAATCAGTACTGGTCGCTGAACTTTCTTTTCTTTTTTCCTATCTCATACATACACAAGATTCACATATGCGTTAGTTGGACATATGCGTTAAATGTTGGCACAGAAACAATTAATAGGGAAGGAAGTCCGCAGAAGCCAAATCTGGCAAGTAGGATGAGTGTGCAAGTGCAATCATCTTTCTGGTGAGAAACTCACATGTTAGGAAAGCACGTTGACAAGATGCATTCTGCATTGTCGTCGTGAGGCAGCCAGTTTTTCGCACGTCACAGATCCGGTCACTTTCTTCTAATGTCTTCCGTTAAATTCCTTAAAACCTGGTTTTAGAACTCACTATTGACAGTCCGGCCCTGGTTTATTTCATTTTCTTTTAAATTTGAACAGCTTTTGTCACCATGTTAAGTAAATGAAAGTTTAATAAGACAAACAGAAACAACGATCAAAAACAAATGCTCAATCGTTTCTGTAAGTGGGAAAAGAAATGAACACTAAGGTTTTAAAAATTTTGTGACATTGGGTTCAACGAGGATTTTAGGTTAAATTGTCGATTGCTGGAAAGTGACGTTAAACAGGGGCGGACCAAGGCAAAATTTTCACCCGGTCAAAGTGACTTTTCGGCGCCCTCCCCTAGTCCTAGCCTATATTTTACATTTAATATTTTAAACACTTTTTTCAAAAAGAAAAAAATAATACTCAAATACATAATATAGGTATATTTAGTACTTAAAAATATACGTATGGTTTCAATTACATTGTGTTTTTATTTTTATTATTTATTTACCGATATGTATAAACAAAAACAATATCGAACAGCATTTATTCAATACTACTAATGGTGATATGATTACTGCTATATTGTAAATCGTTTTGTTACCGGTATACCAATAACAGAAGTCATTCTACGATATATTCGACTATGTAACAATATTACTCTTTCTTCCACATGCTATTTCTCCATTTGTCGATACAGCCCCTCTAGTACTATGAAACTCTCTTCTTCCATGGTGAATTGAGAAAATATCATGTAATTGGCGCTACTTTACAAGAATATGAACCAAAAAAGTCAGTAGAAAACAAATTATAAAATTTACTTTTTCAGGCTCGTTTTGGGGCCCCGTGACTGTGACGACCCGGGCAGTTGCCCGGCCGTTGGTCCGCCCCTGAGGTTAAACCTCGGAAAAAGCAAACAAATAGGTAAAAACTTCAACTTGTAAGTTCTTGACCTTGAAGGAATAAAATGAAATCAGGTGGCAACACACCACAGGAGCGATAAAAAGTGTTTAGTTCAGCAATGTCAAGATGGTTGAACATTTACATAATGGTTATGTACGTTTATCAAGACCTTAAAAAAAATTCAAGGATTTATTTTCTCTTTTCTATTTTCTCCTCAGTTCACAATAAGAAATTTTCCTACTTTTTCCTTATGTTTAAATTA
Organism: Thermobia domestica; assembly: GCF_964235325.1. Lineage (NCBI taxonomy): Eukaryota > Metazoa > Arthropoda > Insecta > Zygentoma > Lepismatidae > Thermobia > Thermobia domestica. The sequence continues at coordinate 303,198 of NW_027655928.1, forward strand.
CGTACAAAGCATAAGACAATTATGATAGTAAAGGAAATACCCAGAACATTTTTGGGGGAAAAATAATAAATGCTATTCCGATATACCAATTTCTCTACCATCCAGCTAGAATTGTGAACACCAATTATGGATATTAATACTTCGCAATCGAGAAGTTCCAGGTTCGTATCCCAGAGATTTGTCTTACCGATTGACGTTTCCTTTTACCAGCCAAATACTGAGCTGCTATCTTTAAGTAAAGGTCCTGATGGCCTTACCTTTAAAATTGCTTCTTATATTTTGTAGTTACTTGTAACTATCTTCAATGTGGAGTACTATCTCAGCTAAAGTATATCTTGTATTTTATGAAGAAAATAAATTAATAATTCCGTAACTGGTTATTCAGATATGCAGTTTCCTTAGGCCTTCGGAGAGTCTTTTTAATATTCTCTTCGTAAATAATACATAAGACATTCTTGCTGTACTCAAATCTATGTTCAGAATGGAATAAAGTTATTTGAAGAAGCTTCAAAATATATGCCTTGAAATATAATACTTCCATCGATAAAAAAGCAACTGCAGTCGACCAAGGTCTAAAAATAATAATAATAATAATAATAATAATAATAATAATAATAATAATAATAATAATAATAATAATAATAATAATAATAATAATAATAATAATAAAGGAAGAAAAATTAAATCGAAATTATTATTTATCTCTTTCAGATAGTTACAAGTATCTTATTGAAGACGCTGATTTTCAAGATCAATTATTTGTAATTAAGTAGTTAAATTTGACTACAAAAGGGCACTGCTAAAAGAAACGGCATTCCTCTTTTTTCGTAGCTTTCCAATTAAAATCTTCATTTGTGATCAGTTGTTCTTTCAGAAAAAAATGTTCCGGGGTGCACTCTTAATATTCTGGGGGGGGGGCACTGCTGGTACTATTCTTTTTTATTATTATACTATAGACGTATTATTTTGATATTTTCCAGGGGGCACTCTCAGAGCTCCGGGAGTCAGTGTCCCCCCCAAAAAAAACATATCTGGAAGAAACACTTTGTGATTCTTTCCTATACGCAATTCCCTCTAACAATTTAGATTTACGTAACGTATTAACAGTTAACTAACGTATTACCTAGGTACAACAGAAATACAAAAAATCAAAATTGATGGATTTTGTCTACTTCATTTTGTAATTTGATAACACATGGAAAACTGTTTTAATGTATTCTCTAAATTTCATCTACGCACAGTAACTTTTCTCTTCTGTTACACAGTGAAGTTCTACTAACGGTCAAAGAGTAAAATTATACAAGGGAGAGCGGGAAAACAGGATGATTTTTATTTAAATATTTCTGGTATCCTAACTAAAGTTAGATAGTTGTGGAAAACATTTTCTTGTCTCTTGATGTCCAGTCCAATGAATCATCAGCTTTAGAAAGGGAAAATTATGTAAATAGACTGCCTTGTGAAGAGGACATATTAAATAAAGATGTGCATTATCATAAACTAAGTGGCTCGTATAATTCCACATACAAACAGTATATATCAAATGGGAGTCATATATATACGGAAAACAAATTATATAACATATTGTCTACTGTGATAAAAAATAAAAAAGTATTCTTAAAAATTTAACAAAATACTTAAACTGTATGATCTGGAAAATTATTTTTATATTATTTTTGCTATTTATTTATTTAGTTATTTATTAAAGTGTAGCGTTCCTTTTCAGTATCAAAACTTAGGAATGCGCACGAGACGATTTGAGACTGTCTCGTCTCGAAAATATGCTGTGAAATTGATGTTTCGACTCAAAAATTATATATTTCTCTATTGAAAGAGCTGTCTCTCGGATCGAATTTTGTCAGGGAAATTCTGTCTCGACTCGTCTCGTGCGCATCCCTACCAGAACTATATGAGACATGGGTCTATAATTAAAGGTGAAATTTAAATCACCGCAATGTGAATCGAACTCACGACCATGTGTACCGTGCAGAGAGCGAACCATTAGATCAGAGACACTATATATTAAGCTTTCTTATTTTAGCTCTAGTGACACGTAATTATATATGCAATTTGACGAATCCAATATCATGTATGATATAACGTTTCATTCATTTATTGATTTCAGTTTACACTTCGTTATATATTTGCCCTAAGTTCGCTTTGATGTAATAAAGAATTACTTAAACGTAATTCACTAATTAACTGTTCAAAATGACATTACACAGAATAATATATGCGAGTTTATGTATTTTTCGAAGATACTTTAACATTTACCTTTTAATTTTTACAAAATATCTTCTTTATAAACGAATTCACAAGGACGTACCTTTGATAATTTAAATTAACTGTAAAAAGCCTAGGTATTCATGTCTGGCTCAATCTAAATAAAATAAATAATCAGAGCTGGCCACAGAAGAAAATGACATCATACGTTACGGACCTTGTCTATAGTAACATACATATGTTACTATGTTATAATGTGATCTAAGATGCAACAAAGTTGAATTCAATTAAGTAACAACATATTGTTATATTTAACCAGAAAAGAAGTTGTATCGGAAGAAAGGACCACGGAGTATTGGGTCAAGTATACAACGTTACGATTTCGTTTGGCTCACTCCCAAATTCTTTCTTTTGCGGAAGAAGTGCTCTATGACTTCTGGAATCAGGTCACACGCCCTTGACGGTCTTTATGAAGGTCTGCATATTCCACTAATGAGTTACAATTTGGTCTCTCAATTTGAGACAATAATGAAGTTAAATTTCAACATAAAGAATATCATAAGGAAATCACGCATTGTCTATATACTTATATTTCATAAATGCCAGTTAATGATTTAAAAATAAGTTGGTAAAAAAAATGCACATTCGATTACATTACTTTAAGCTTTCTTATGTCATGCAAAAACCTTAATGGATACATAAAAATATTCTAATTATGGCATTTTTAAAAGAAAATATTCCGTAATAGATGTCACGATAGTACACTTTCCAATAAAGTTTCACTTATACGTAAGTAAGTTCACTCACAATGTCCTTGACTGTGTCATTCTCTAAAAGAACCATTCTTTGAAAGAACAAAGTTTCGCGTATTATGCGGAAAAGTACGCGGCTGGGTTTCTTATTTCGGAGTACTCGTGTTCTGATACTATGTAATTCCATCTTCCATGAAAATTTCCTTTTAGTCAGAGAATCCACAAAATTTATATCTCCCGGAAATCACTGACCGATCCAGATACTGTAAATGAAAATGATTCGAAACGTTTTCCTCTTCCTCATTTCGAGTTAATAGCAGCGTTGCCAGAACATCCACTCATAAATTATAACTAAAAGAAAATTTCTTTTATTTTCTATATCACAAATTAGTCACTATTTATTTGCTTCCAGCTTGCCGTATTATTATCAAATATTTGTGGAAAATTTGGAAAGAGCAAACAATGTTCAGAAACAACCTATGGGGTGCATGCGCGCCGACTACATGGGTGCTCCGGGGCTCCAGCACACACACAAATAATCTTGAGGGTGCGGCGCACCCACAAAATTTTAAGTTTGGACCCGGGTTTTGAACCCGTTTCTCTTGCGTTTAAGTTAGCTGTGTTACCGACAGAGCTAGGGAAGCCCCAACTTATCCTTATAGTACCAGTATATTTTACTTTATCACAGCACAGCCCTTTATGACAGTGTTCATAAAAGATTTTAACTAAAATCAATCAAATATCGAGACTTCCCTGAAAACATATAGGCTAAAACGTCCCGCCATTGATGTGCGCCCACAGAAATTTTGGAAAGTCGACGCCGTTGTTGGGGTATGTTCGTATGACTTAAATATTTTTTTCTTCAATGTCAATTTAGTAATGTTCCTCAGACATATAAGATGTAACAGTAGAATGAACAAATAGAAGACAAAATCCTCAAGTGCATGAATTTGAACAAGGAGAAGGCTGTAAGGATTTTTGGTAAATGTGATAAAATTGAACAAATAGGGATATTTAAATATTTTAGTAAGAAAATGTTTTAGAAGGAAAACATTGAAAAAGATGTATTAATGGTGATATATAAGGCAAAGCAAGCATTCCATAGAAAGAAAGGTCTACCGGTAACGGGCTCAGAATTTTGGTAACGTAGCTACAGATTGAGAATGGATTAAACAGAGTTAAACATAACAAAATATAAACATGCACGTAATAAATACGTTTAAGCATACATTTAAAAAAAGCTGCGTACTCGCAAACTATGAATGTTTTCAAGCTGTATCTGAAAAAATGTGTGTGTAAGAGTACGTGTCTCATAATGTGAACTACTTAAATACAAGCATAAGAGATTTTATATCCTCATTCTATTCTTGAATGGAACCATGACTCTAAATTCTTCAATGGCACCTTAAAAATTTATGATAATAGAAACCAACTTTTCAACAGAAAGCAGCATGATGGAGTAATATAAGCCAAACACAGAAAAGAATAAATATTCAAAACGAAATGAACCGTTGGAGAAAAAACGAATATGGGTGCAGCTGCATCCACTGTACGGCCGACTATGAGGACCGCTAACATTCAAGATGGTAGTAGCAACATCTGTGAGTTTTACGTCCCACGATTACGCCGGTTAGGCTAAAGGAGAAGGTGATTATGAGAAATGAATGAAATGGTGGAATGAAGAAAGTGGGAGGAAACGGGAGAACCCCGAGAAAACCCACGCACACGGTGTTTGTCCACCACAAAGTTCACTTAGCGGGAGCAGGGTTTGAACCCGGGACCCCATGCACCAGAGGTAGTAGCAACATCGTTTATTAAGAACTTTGAATGGGCAGTACTCCTATAAACTATGTCGGGGGTTCCCAACCTCTTTGACTCATGACACTGAACGTCCATGACATCGAGATACATTTGTTTGATTTTTATTAATTAATATAAATTATAATATTATAATCCTATTGGTTTCTGTAAAATAGTGATTCTAAGTGTTTCTGTGCATTGTTGCTTGTCGATGAAGGCACTGAATGTCGCAGCTTGTTTCAACATTAAATTTAACTAATTATTAAATAGTTAATGATATTTAAATTCTAAAATTTCGCGACACACTTTATGGGACTGCGCAACACACCGGTTGGGAAGCACTGACTATAAATGGAAAAGATGGATGGTAATATTAGTAGTAATTGAACTAAAAAAAAAAAATACTACCAATAAGTTACAATAGTATGCAAATAACTTGTATTAAGTATATCTTTCCGGCTTCGATTCCCGGTGGGAACACTCGGTTGAAATGGTGTAACACCTTTTTCAGACCAGCCAGTCTGAGTGATTCTTTTCTAGGTTTTCTTCATTCACGCCAGACAAATGCCGGGATTGCACCGAACATACAAGCAGGCCCGCAACTAGGGTTTGTGCCATCCGAGACAAAAACGAAATTCGTAGCCCCAATTTAAATACATATTGCCCTTTTTGGTGTCCCTCCAAATACACGCCTAGGGCACATGCCCAGTTTGCTCATCCCTAGTTGCGGCCTGCATACAAGACCCAGACAGCTTCCTCCCTTCTACCTTCCCTGAATAGTGTGCATGCTGATGGGCGTCATCCTTTATACCTGATTGGCTTAAAATAATAGATACCGGTTATCCCCAACAATATGTATAAGTTAATACATAAGTAAGTATACTTTTTGAGAACTTGTTAAACAAGTTATCATTTTTCATTGCCCCTCTTTTATCAAAATTGAGGCCCTATTTTATTATTTATTTATTTTTACACGTGCAAACTGTGATATCCAATGTGTCATGGTGAGTTCTGTAAAAGTATCTAAAACAGGTGCATGTTATTTCTGATATGCCTCAGATTACGTATCATAAACTGGAAAATGATAACTAAACACAATTCAATAAGCTTACTAAAATCTAGACTCACCAGTGTAATACAAACGAGCAAGAAAGAAGGAAAAAATGGGACAGAAAAATATGACAAATTTGGGTGTGCATTTAGGCGTTGCTTAGGTATACAGCAATAAAGCTTATTTTAAATGTTTAAACCTGGCATGATTTTTGGCATTTTAATTTACTACCGATATGCTATACCGACTCGTACCGGGTCAGTTGGACCACTTACTTAGGAAAAGAGCAAGAAGAAAGATGAAGGTGCTCTAGAAACGGTACTTGCAAATGAATGCGTGTCATGAAGTAATATAGAACCAATGCATTTCGGCCCAAGTAAGAAAAACAAGAAACATCATGATTCTTCATTTAATTTGCCGATCGGAATGGATTAACATATTCTGGGACGGAAAACGCAATAACTAAACGATTTCAGGAAAGGACAATCAAACCAACGTATCAAACAATTAGCTCTGAAATATGCAGGATCTCTTAAAAGTTCTGTCTCATATAAAATACTAATATTTATAAATTTAGAACACACACACAGTTGAATAAATACAATAAAGCTACAACTTTACTCAGGTAGGATCGTTTTACTAATTAAAAAATTAATATTTTTTTCTGGTAGAAACACGGATTAATGCTTACTCCTTGGACGATGGATCAGTCGCAAAGATCTATGGAATAACTGTCAGGGTCTTCTAACTTCACACCTCTTGTTTTTTTCCCATAAAGGAACTTCTAAGTTTGTTATGTACGAGACATATCCACATTTCATTGCTGATAACCAAGACGGAATTCGTGCTGGATGCCACGGTACTTTACATGCTCATATCGGTGCTTCAAAAGGTTCAAGTGAAGCATCATTTAAACATTTCCTATCATAGTGCTTTTCATAACCGAAATAACGCTTGTTACAAAGTTCTACATATGCAGCTATATTTGTCTTAAATCTGCAATATACTGTGTATATCAATATTCTCTATGATACGAACCCTTCGGAACACCCTATACATCAGTATATTTCATTGTTTTTCCGCTGAAACCTATCGATAGATAAACAGACGAACAGAAAGAGTTATTTTAAAATACTTTTCGTATTCGTGCATAACTGTCTGAAAGGAGTCCGAAATTAGATCAGGATACTTCAATCAAGAAAACAAAAGTGAAATTCCGCGTTGTCTGGCAACAGTGAGGCTATATATTTCAAGTAGCTTCTCTTTTAGCAACAACTTCTTTTTTGGTCTGACGTCAAGTAGGTGCCCAGGAAGGAAACAAGATGACGCAACACATTTTGCCCAAGGTCATGTCCTTGAATGTCTGTACTAGTATGTATGGCCAAGTTCACGAGTACGTTTTTCTCGTGACGTCAGGGACAAGCCCCAGTCTGAAATAAAACTCACAAAAACAAAAGTATGCAGGAAAAACATTTGGCGGCAGAACTTCAATGAAGCTTTTGTCCATTCTACGGATTGGGCGGGAAAATACGTAACATGGGTCATCCTAACGGAATTTTGATTTTTCTCTCAGACGATTTACGGGACAAAGTACTTAATAACTTGTGAATCTGATCTACGTAGTATTCATATTCACAAATCTTTATCATACATAGTAAAAATATGTTTAATTAGGTAGGTTTTCAGAAACAGCTAAAGTTGCTTTAGAGGGATTTCCCATGTTTATTACGCAAGGGAGGCTTGTATACTTTGGTTAACATCAGTCATATCGTTTCCACATTATATGGCAGCTTAATTCAGATCTTAATAAACCTCAATACCATGTTATCCTCCACAAAGATAGCACTGCACTCTGTATGCACGTTATGTTTCTTCTTCAAGATATCTTTTATAACCGTGGGACGTAAAACTCAAAGATTTCATTTTTTTCAAGATATTTTCGGTGAAAATATCACGAAACAGTGATACATTTCTCCGAAGTATTTAATTGACAATGGTGGCAAATAGGCCCTCCACTGTGCCTCCGAAGCCCTAACCCAATATAAAACTTCTCTTTGTTCACCATCCTATTCTCTGGCTTTTGCGCTTGCTGATAGTTGATGAAGAAACTAACACCTTACTCCTAGAAGTTATACAACACGAAGCAAACATATGTTTAAATGGTTGTATATCTTCAGGCGTAAGTTCACTCCATTGATTTCTAGAGAAGAAATTGTATTTTGGTTGTTATTTCTCCATGGTTAAATAAATTTCAGATTTTAGTTTTGATAAACTTTGCCACTAATAGTCTTGACCACCATGTAACATTTGGTTACGGTCCGTCAAGCGGTTTAAGAGAAAAAGCGTAAAATTTATCTTGGATTTCTCGAGGATAATGGAGCTCTGCTCGCTTCTGATAACAAATATCGGAATTAGCATTTTCTTCTTACTATTATTCTATTTATATCTATCAGGTAGTCTAAAATGTATTGAACCTTTTGCGCACGAGATGATGTTGGTATAGAAAATCTCAGATGTATGAGTCGCAGCGGGTCAGGGCTTAACTCCATTTGTCAACTGACAGTTAAAGCTAGTAGATGTACAAAAAAAAAAAAAAAAAAAGTGGTGAAATTATTGCAATCAGACCTAAGGTATTGCACAATGAAGAAGATGAGAGATTTTTCTAAAAAAATTGCGCTATATTTTACACGTTCATTTCGATAAAGGTGCCATGTTACGCAGATCCGTGAAGAAATGTGTGCGGTTTAGGGCAAGATACATTGTCAAAAGTAATAGCCGAAAGGTGGTTCAGTAGCTTTTGTTCTGAAAATTTCGAAGCCCGAGATGCTCCTGGCAGTGAGTGACCAATCATAGCAAAAGTGGATGATATTCTACGAGTAGTAATAGTTAAACAAGATCGGCATGTAATCACTCATGACATCTCCAGTGGCCTAAACATCATCACCAAACAATGTTAAGTCATTTGGAGAAAGCTGCCCACAAAATACAGTTCGACGTTTGGGTATCACAGATTCAAAAACATTTACTCGATCATGCGAATCTCTACTGAAACGTAACAAAGTCGAACCATTTCTGAGACGGTTTATCATGAGCAGTCTTGGGAAGTAACGTAACGCAAGTAACGCGTTACTATTTAAGTAACGTTTCCTAGTAACGCGTTACATTTTTTTTCCAAAGTAACTGTAACGGTAACGCGTTACAAATTTTTAAGTAACGTACCTAGTTTGCGTTACTTTTTTCGCGTTACATTTCGGATGAGTAACTACAATATATGCATATATATTTTTTTTTCGGAAACAAATGTTTCTTTCCTGTAAGTGAATTTCTCAGAATGAAACAATCGAGCATGAACTACATATGTCAGTGACCGACAGTCACCGACACACAGAGAAACAGATAAGTTCGTAGTGCCACTTGCTGTTTTTTTGAAGATGAGGACAGCCTCAGGTAAATCAGGTGTATTGATTGCAAGCACCTGGAAGATTTTGTCGTAAATTTTGACAGCTCCAAATCAATACATTCAGTGAGTGAACTAGGAGTGCAATGATATCGGTAGTCTATTTTACTTTGATTGGTGTTGTTTTTATAAAGATGGAGAACGAAAATATTTTACCGTTCGAACATTTGAAAGAATATTTTTTTCTTAAGAGCTGAGGATGATGGTGGACAGAATTTAAAAGTGAAGTGTCTGAAATTCCTCGGCGGAAATATTTATTAACAACTAGGGTACCATAGTTAACGACATACAGTAAGGGGTTAATATGAATAAACTGTTCTGATGAGCAGGCCTACTTTATTACTAGAAAATAGTTTGCTGGTGGTATGTAATATTGGAGTTCTTTCAGATCAGTTTGTTATCCTAGAGTTCCGTTGATTATAGAGACTGAAACTAGCTTTAAAAAGCATGTATCGATTTTAGAGTTACTGGCAAGTTTTGATTAACCCCCAGTTCATATGTTCTCATTTTATTAGTTGTAGTGTAACGTTTTCCTATATTCTGTATTTTTAATTTTACATAACCACATTGTTATTATTATATAATTAGTTTAGCAGAATAATAATAAGCAACCATTTTTTTTTCTAACGCATAAGGATGAGCACGAGTCAAGATAAAACTCGACTCGACTTGAATTCAAGTCGAGTTTCGAGTCAAGTCAAAGATAATATTCTCGTATCGAGTTCCGAGCCGATTCAGTTTTCCGTATCGAGTTTCGAGTCCAGTGGAGTTTGATGGCTCGTTCGTTTTAACTCGTCTTGAAATCATGGCCTGATTACACTGGAAAGCGAAAGCATAAGAAATGTAAGCTAAGCAGTAATATGGAATACTTTTAGTGTTGCTCACGAGAGGGGACACTGCTCGCATCTCGTCTCGTCTCGATAGCGAGACCACAAGAGATTTTTTTATAAGAAGCTCAGCTCCGCTCGGCTCAACTGAGAAGATGGATCGAGCCGGATCGCTTGGGTGAACAATCGACTCAAGCTGACTTAGTTGGGATGAGCCATCTGCTCAGTTCAGCTCAACTGAGCCGAGGGCTCTAGCCGAGTCGTTGAGTGAGCTGTTGGCTCGGCTCACTTCTCGGTTCGGGTCGATAGTGAATGAGCTGTGAGCCGAGCTGCTCGAGTCGTTGACAATTCTAAACCCGGGCCGAACAGTTTTGAAGATATTTGGCCAGTGCCCTATAACTTTTAACAGTGTTTGGCTCGAGCCCGAATACTCAACCTAGACCCTCAACCCAAATTCAGAAGCTAGTGAACAATGTGCTTGACTCCTAGACTTCACGACTACCGAGGTTGGAAATCAACTAGTTTTTTAGTATTCAAATACAAACCGCCTACTTTCATGTTTATATACAGTGTGGTTATAATTAATAATAATAATAATAATAATAATAATAATAATAATAATAATAATAATAATAATAATAAGTTGTAGTGGTAGTAGTAGTGTCATTGGTAATACTTATATTGTCTATGTAATATACTTGAAGAGAGTACTCGAAACCACACCGGATTTGGCTCGACTCGACTCGTAACTCGACCCCAATTCGAGTCGAGTTAGAAGAAATTTTTCGAGCCGAGTTCTCGGGTCAAGCTCAAAGACGTATGTTTCTAGTCGAATCGACTTTCAAAAAAACTCGCTCGTGCCCATTCCTACGAGTAACGCAATATGGCATTTTATCAATGTTACAGTAATGAAAAGGTTCGTGTAACAAATAAAAATTTGTCCTTGCATTTACATAAAGCGATTCAGAAGTGCAATAATAATAATGGTAATAATAATAATAATAATAATAATAATAATAATAATAATAATAATAATAATAATAATAATAATAATAATAATAATAATAATAATAAATAGCGGTAGTAATAGTACTACGGAAAATTGATGTAATAGTTTTTTTTCACATATTTAAAGTTTCGAACCTAAAAGTAACGCGTTACTAACGCGTTACTTTCGAAGTAAAGTAACAGTTACTTTTTTGGGGCAAGTAACGCGTTACTAACGCATTACATTTTAAGAGAAAGTAAAGTAACTTGTAACGCGTTACATTTTTACAGGTAACTTACCCAACACTGATCATGAGTGATGTAAAATGAATAACCTAAGACAACAATGTGCTAAAAAAAGTTAGTGTTCGAAGGGAGATACTCCACAATTCGTGGCAAAGCCCACACTGATACCCAGGACGGATATGTCGTGCGTTTGGTGGGATTGAAAGAGCATCATGAATCACGATCTGCTACTGCCAGGTTGGAAGACAGACACTTACATATTCCTTATGTGTTGCAAGTGTGACAATTATTCTCAACAGTCTAACTCCAGTTGGAGATATAAGATTTAAACCATTGATAGGCAATTCCCCTAATTCCATAATCTTGTAGTTGTTTGAGTAAGATTCCATGATCAATCGTAACAAATGCTTTACTAAGATCAAGAAATATGCTAGTTGCATACTTCTTATTGTTTAACGAATTTAGAACGGAATAGAGAAAAAAGAAAAGAGCAGTTTCAGTAGACTTATTTGATCTAAAGTCATTTTGAGCAGTAGAAATTAAGTTAAAGTCATTAAGGAAGTTAATTAGTCTTATATATATAAGTTTTTCAAAAAGTTTGTAGAAAGTAGATAGACACGATATTGGTCTGCAGTTTGACGTATGATCTTCCTGGTGTCGTCCTAATTGCGATAGTCCTATTAGCGACAAGAACTGTTAACTGTCCTATGAGCGACCGATTCGATCTGTTAACTGCCCTATGAGTCACCGATTCGTTCATACTAAGATAATGGAAGAAGATAAGGTTCTCTCTTCTTTAACTTGTTTCATGCTAATGTGATTATATCTTTTTCCTAATATTATATTTTTGAATTAATTTCTATGAATACACTGACTATATCAAGGGGAAAACTAACTAAATATTTAGAGTAGCTCCTCCTTTGTCTCTGATTCTAATATAATTAAAAATTTCATGTTAAAATGATACGGAGCACAAGTTTAGATTGAATGTGTTTGTGGCATAAGAAAGAAATCAGAAAGAGGTAGGGGCGCCGAAGAAAATTTTCTAGGGAGGGGCATCTTCATGGTTGCATGGTTGCTATATAACGTATACATTTTCGTGAGCCAGGGGGCGATCCCTGCTTCCCATCGGGCGCCCATGTAAAGAGGGTGCTCACCACTTGAGGATATCAAAGAAATCTGAAAACACGGTGTATTCGAAGAAATTATTACACAAGTTACAAATCTCTCGCAGGACTTAACAGTTCGTCTAGTTATAAGGGATTATTTCAGATTGCTATACTACAAGCTTTTATGTATAAGTCAAAACAAGGGAGGAAGGCAAATTAAGCATTTAGTTTACGTTTTAGTAGCTAACAATAGGGGGGAAGGTAGTTTAAAGAGTTTGTTTAAATTCTTTAAGAGTTTGTTTGTTGAACTGCATTGTAATTGGTGGGATTGGTTGAGAATAGCCAATCAGATGTAAGGGATCTCAAAAGCTGTCTTTTATCATTTACATTTCTTTTTTCATTTTATTCACAATATCTTAGGAAGTCTAAACAGTAGATCGTTAGCGAAATTGTTACACGTTTAAGTTTTACAAAATAAAATATATTACTGTGTTTAGTGAGTAATTAGATTTGAATCAAATTAAGTACAGAAAACAGAGCTTTTGAAGAAAGGGGATATTACAACTGGATTTTCAATAATTACATAGGGATATACTTTTCATGGAAATATCCCTGTTGTCTCGTTAAGTTGATATGTTTTATGTCAAATCAAACTCAGAATTAAAGTAAATTTTATTTGCACTCATAGTAGAGGAAAAATATATTTGACGAACAGTATCACTGGCACGTACAAGTACATATTTCATACCAAGGTTGTTCAGGCGCTAATAACGCCAGAGGCAAACATATTTTACGAGATGGAATCATATCATCTTCCATCATCTCAATGTAAATGAATCGGTCGCTCATAGGACAGATAACAGTTCCTGTCGCTAATAGGACTGTCACTTCTGGGAATGATTCGATCTTCCTTACCACTTTTAAATAGGGATTTAACAACTGCTAACTTCAATGCCTCAGGAAAAATACCAGCAGTAAATGAGTTATTTACTTTCTCGTATGCTATCTCACAAGAGGATTACTTTAAGAGTTTATCGGGCACCTCATCATATCCTTTAAAACTTTAATTTTTAATTTTTACTATAGTACTTATGATTTCTTGACTAGTTACTGGATATAAAAATAGTAAGTTGAGGAAAGTATTAGCATTTTGCCTATGGATGCATTATTTACTGGGTAATTTTATGTTCACCCTCTAAGTGATAAGCTTTTCAAACTTCATTCGTGAAATAATCATTAAACACATTAACAATTTCAGCCGATTTCTTAAGAATTTTATTTTGACAAACTATGCTAGTTATTGAAGAAGAGGATTCCTCGTACCAGAGGTGAAATGCTCGAATTTCTTTCTCCATGTTCTTAAGACTGTGCACTACAATTGTCGATTCAGAAATAAATAGCAAACGCATGCAAATATGCCAATGCAATTGTTAATAAGCTTCTGAAACACTATCAAACTTACAGAATACTTCACAAATTCCTTCATAACTAAATCATACCAAATGAAGAATTGTTCATTTAGAAAAAGATGGTCACAGCAGTTGCTTCTATTTATAGAACTGTGTCAATCAGCTTCTAGGAATTTCTGGAACCTCATTTCCTTCATTTAGCTTATTCGGTTCATTACATTATAAGGAAACTTTCTTGTGAAAAGCAAGATTTGTGGTTACCTTGCGATACATCATCCAAAGTTTCATGTTGCTATGAAGCATGCTTCTTTCAGACACCCTACCGCAGGGCAAGTGTTTTAATACTTCCAGACTCATCCATATGCTCCATCAGTAACGTTACTTGGTTATTGTTTTAGTTTAGTTTATCGTCTCTTTTCAATGTCTATTTTCTGAGCAAATTCGGTGGTCGCCTATCGGGTGGAAGGGAGAAAGAGTGTTCTGCTGAATTGCTTTAATGTATTATTACTTTTTTAAAAAAATACTAATACTTTACTTTTTTAATAACTATTATTACTTTAAAGTAAACATTGGGAAGCAGTGGTCAGCTTAAAGAAGCGGACGTTCAAAAGGGTTTTACTGTATTATGACTTAGTTATGATTATTGACAATAAAGACTACCGTTAATGATCACCGATAGAATTTTCTCAACACTATTCCCTCGTATGTTTACCAATATACTAAATACTTCATATAGACAGCACCCTGGTGGAAACATCAACGGCACTCCGTGAATATCACGAAAGTTAAGCAATCTGAGAAAAGTTCACCACTGGAACTGTTCGAGTTTTGTCTGCGTTATGGCAAACACCATCAAGAAAGTTCCAACCAAAACAATTTGTGGGCTAGTTGAATGAAAGAAGTAGAGAATTACAATCATAAAACAAACATTAACTGCAAAAAGGAGCCAATGTACTGACCACACCTCATCCGCAAGTCAGGGGTGTAGAAAGCTGCTAATCAACATTGCTTCTTCAGAATTTTACATACATTTTCCATCATATACCAGGAAGGCTTTAATCGAAACTGCACAACTTTCTTAAATTATACCAAACATCTCAACTATATTCTTATTCAGCATCTTAAATTATTTATCACAGATAGACCCCAATTGTCTCGAAAAATTCTTGGAAATGTTTGTCAGAGGATTTACTAAATTTGCCAGGAGAACATAAGAGGTATTAAAAAAGCCTTAATATCAATAGAAGACCCTAGAAACGGAACAATACAATTCACTTTTTGGATAGCCTTCTGATAAACTTAGTTTAAACCTTCGTCCACATACGTTGAAAAACATGGTCTCAAACACGTCGAACTCATCAGGCAAGCCAAACTGACGAACAGACGGGGAAACAGACAAAAAAATCACGTCATGGGGAGGTAAAGGCATGGAATTCTCGAGTTAGATTCTCTTCAGGATTACCATGCTTTCTTCTCTCCTATCGTTGTTCGAAAGTAAAAAGGATCAATACAACTAACACATGTGCTGTTAAGTTATAGCATCATTGAGAAATTGAACTATTCGATATTGTATTGAGCAACATCGAATAACTATAGGTCTAAGATTTAGAAAAAACTAGCTGAAATGCCAGTTTTTCGCACGGGGAGAATAGATTTATGGAAAATATTTGAACCTCCTCTCCACCTCCCCTTAGGATACGGACTTCAACGAAAATATAATAATAAAAACTCACACAGTTATATTTTTGGCATATATTTTGAACCCGTACCAGGTAGAGGATGCGTTGTCTAATCAAAATCCTAGGTTAAGGAAACATGGTAACAATAGAAGATAGGTTTACTATGTTCCAAAATCAATTTCAACTTATAAACGATCACAAACAACAGTTAACGTTGCTTTCAATGTAGCTCAAAAGTGTTGAACATACCCTCTTTCTCCGACCTCAAAACGAGAATTTTCAAATCGAAACGGATATGTTTCCGCTTATTTTAGTGAGGAGTATGTATGCTGAATTTCATCGTCATAACTTGAAGGACTTGTGAGGTACTCTATTTTTGCATAAATTTTGAAGCCCTCTATGTTACCCTGAGGATACACATTTTAATCAGCGCAGTATGATAACTCAGTTCGGGGTAGGAGATACTTATATTTGAAAGTTTATTCAAACAGTTCAACCGGTTTCACGTGATGTGGTCCTATTCGACATCATTTCTCTTTTCATATACTAAATTAAACGGACAATATGGAAATATCGCAGTCTTAAAAATAGCGAAAAATATCGGTCAGAAAAAAAATCTGATGTCAATATTTTAATATTTGAAAATATTGATCAATTGATCGATATATTGAAAAATCACACAGCCCTACGTTCCATCCACTTCAAGACAGTATCAAAATAAACAAGTGCCTCTCTCGCAGTATGTTCCTTTTTGAGTTCAGTTGAAGCCACGTAATCACCTTCTTCATCCATCTGCTAAGAATCCAACAGTATGCTGTAAATAAGTTCATCACTCAAAACATGAAATCCCGGGCACTAAGTAATCATTCGATTATGTAATCCGTATAGGAACTTTCATGATGGTGTTCTGCATGTCCTTAATTGAAACGTCTTTCTTAGCTTCAGTTTCTTCGTCAATATTCTTCACCAATATGTGCAGGGTGCTTCAAAAGAACATCGACAACGTTTGGGAGGTGATGCTGACACCAAGATAAGACAAAAAGTATAGACGAACCTGGATGCACAAATGCTTCCTTACGGAGTTAGGCTGCCGGAAACATGAAAAAGTAACATTAAAGGTCCATAGCTCCAGAACTATGGGACCTACCGTAGTTGGGTCAAGACTTCACTTACGAAGTAGTATGTGCCCTATTCAAATATCCATGTTTCAGAATCCTGCGGTACTTCCGCAACAATTTTTATAGAGGTAGTTGGTGAGTACTTCAAATTATATGCCCATAGCCAAAGTACCTCTATATAAATTGTTGCGTGAGTACTTTAGGATTCTGAAACATGGATTTTTGGATAGGACACGTGTTAATTTCTAAGTGAGGTCTTGACCCGACTACGGTAGGTCCCATAGTTTTGGAGCTATGGACCTTTAAAGTTCATTTTTTCGTGTTTTCGGCAGCCTATAACTTCGAAAGGAAGCGTTTATGCAGCCAGGTTGGTCTATACTTTTTGTCTTATCTTGTTAGCAGGTATCCCCTCCCAAACGTTGTTGGTGTTGTTTTGAAACTCCCTGTGTAATTAGACTGTAGTACGTAGGTTGATCTTAGAAAGTAACTTAAATAGGATTAAAAGCACTGAAATTTCTACTCGTGTACTCTGCTCTTATATACATACTATACAAAAATGATCTTAGGAAGAAACTTTGAATACAGACTCAAAGAATAAATTAACATATTGTTACAATTAAAATTAATTATAATTTATTCTTTGTTAACAAGAAGCGAAACAGGCAACATTTTCTTCGATTTCTTCTATTCTATTCTATAATGTTTATTTTAAAATTGTTTGTAATGTGACGTAAGTTAGTGTCATTTCAAAAGAGTTGAATCCTGTGTAAGTTATCAAGAAATAGAATAATTTTGCAGCTAGGACAAAATACTCGATTGTCCTTCATTTATGAATAGGTACCAAAAAAAAAAAAAAAAAAAATGCGGAAAGCAATTTAAAACTGAAACTCTATACATGAAGTTAGGTAATGCCAAATTACATAGAAACGGAACTGTAAGAGAACCCGCGACAAGAGATGTGAATATTAACAAGCTATTAGAGCTTAAAAGTTGCCTTAAACATTCTCGGCCACAGAATACCTGTCCATTGTAACAACTTCTCTTTGAAAAGTAATTAATAAAAGGACAAAGAAGAACTGCAGACATTGAAATATTGCGTAATGAGTGGAAAGTCAACATTAAGTTCTACGTGTGTGTGTGCGTCGGAAGCCATTTAATACTTGGTTATGACACAAGGGTTGCGTTTCAAGAAAACATAATAGCTATGTATCCTATTAAGCAGGCACAAGAGCAGTTATTTTAATGTCTTTTTGTTTTTGTACAGAATCGGTACAAAAGAATTACCACACAATTACGTTACATTATATGAATATTAATTAGAATTATACAGTACAATAGTAAGTACAGTAACCAGGATCTCCCAAGTAATATTGTGACCGCAATTCTGATTTCAATTTAAAATAAACTATTTATGCAGATCAAATAAAAATTAATTTTGTTTAATAAATACACTTGTAAGTGGATGGTTGAAGCTCACGTTTCATTATTGAAAATTTTTGACTACGAATTTTGCGGGCACAGAATTTTGAACATCCTTCTGATTGTGTTTTTCCAGAGGATTTTGTAAATTCCGCCAGAGAAACTTCGAGACACTTCTGGGGCTTTCTGCACACTTTCCATTATTAATCTTCTAATACGTCTATAAATAGCTTCACAGAACTTTTCTCTGCTGGAATAATAAATTAATTATTTCGTTCATAGCCATGCTATATTTATAATACAAAGTCTCATAATTTCTTAGTACATACTAAAAAGTAACAATTTTCAGATATTTTTGGTGCAGTCATTTGAAGTATATTGTCTTCCTGCTATTTGCTAATATGGTTGTCGTCTTTACGAAACAAGATATAAGGATACTGCATGAGCTAACAGAAGCAGTAAAAGCAATTTTTGAATAACACCAGAAAACCTCTGTCTGTTGGGAAAAAATATGCCGTCCGTTCATATAGGCCCTAATCAGATACTACATAATAAAAAAAATGCCAATTTAAATAATATGTAACTTAGGTATAGGTCCAGGACTCGAAAACTTCTGGGCGTCAACTCGATGTATACATTTGCATATTAAGGCTACAACAACTACGGAGTACATATTTTGCTTCAAATAGTGTATAGTGGTGCGAATAATAGGGAAGAGGTGGGCAATGACGATCACCTAAGAAAAATGGGTTATTACGTAGTTTCATTTGCAAAATATATTGAAACAAATTTGTAAATACATACTTCAATCCTTCTACAATAAGTGTGTAAAATTCAAAGAGCATCATTCTTTCAGTTCGGGAGCGCGATGGAAAAAACTCAAATTGCTAGTTGGGTCGCCATTCCCATCACATGTTGGTAATGGCGATCACCTGTACAAGCTTAATAAACATACAGTTTCAAAGGCATTTTTTTTCCTAAACTGCGCCTCCTAAAGATTGAGAAACGTCAACTGAATGTTTTATTGAAGTTATTTTCAAAGACATGTCACAGATATATCCATATGGTGATTCCACAGCAGTACAGTCAGCATGCACCCACGATCCACAAAGGTTACACCGATACCAAAGTTTCAGTGTTTGACTCAAGTAGACGTATTACCTATCTTAGGTCTAGCCTCTTTTATAATTTTTGGCTGGAAAAGTATTCCAAAAGTTTGTTAGCAATGGCGATCGCCATGATGGTAAACCAATTACGTTGATCGGCATTCCCAACATTGCGCCATTTTGAAAATTGAGCTGGTTATACTGTAAAACGTAGTTTATTTGAAATATAACTATGTGTCGTGCATTAGACGTAAATATAACTTTTTATGAATCTTAGTAACTTTAAGATCTTACAACTTAAAATTGTACCTATCGTGAGTTGAAATATGCAGATCGTTATCAAGTTTCAGCACGTTGTAGACTTCAGTCTTCTCTGACAACTTCTTCGGCAATACACAAGAAACCTTGCTACAAGAGGCAGATGGCAGCAGTAGTTTGACTTCTCTTCGGGTCACGCAAGAGGGCAAAGTGGGCTGATCGCCATTCCCTTTCTCTCCCCTAAGTATTCCAGAATAGAGATAAATGAACTGTGGCTTGTTATACCAGCAATGGTAACAGACATATTGTCCTCATGTTTCACGACTGCATATTCCACAAAAGAAGGTGCAGACTTTCCATAAGTTACAGTGAAACCCTTCCTCACCCACCATATTCCTCCTGTATCTCTCCCACTGACTACTACTTCTTCCGTCATCTCGATCACTTCTTGGAAGCAAAGCCTGACTATTTTGATTAACGAGGTATGTAATTATTCTTCATTGTAATTTGGAAATGACGCCTATGGTGCAGGTATTTCATTTGCACCTACTTAATATTATGAATTTGGATATTTGACAGATATGTAAACCTCGTATATTTCTCACCACGAGGGTCAAGCTCATCTGCTCAGTTTTTGACGAAGTAAACGCACGCTGGTGTACACAGAGAAAAAAGCGTGCCTGGCGTACGTAAAAACGTAGGCTACATGTGTAAATCCTGTAGTTTTTGGACCTAATATACAACCCTATCTACTATCCTGAAGCAAACGTATAACTTAAAACGTATGTTTCAAATGTACTTTCAGTATAAGTGTTCCGAATAAACATACTTTCCGTACGAAAGAGAGCCCTAGTGTATATAGGCAGTCAGGATCTCACATACAGATGGATGTATATAACATATAGCTGACTTATATAAGTATACGTATGTAATATACGGAAGACTGTTAGATGTCAGAAATTCTGCAGCGGCATTATGTAATATCACGGACAGATTTCCGTAGTAATCATATGGATTTCGTATATTTATACAATATAACCTTGTCCGGATAACGGGTTCTTCTCAGTGTACTTCTTGGAGTTAATTGGGTAAAAATTTAGAACTAAAATACTACTCACTATATAACTTCGTTTCGAACCCCTGAACACAAAAGAAATAGGCTTATAGCAGAAAGATATTCATTAGGACCCCCCCCCCCCAAATGAATAAATCAATTTTTGGCATTCGGCCAATATATTCTTCAAATATTCGAACCAATAGTAATAAGTAAATAATTATATGAACAATCTTAAGGTGTCAAATATGCGCCTAATCAATTATACAGAGTGTTTCAAAACAACACCGACAGCTTTTGGGAGGTGATTCCTGACACCAAGATAAGACGAAAAGTATAGACCAACCTGGGTGCACAAATGCTTTCTTTCGGAGTTATATGCTGCCGAAAATATGAAAAAATGAACTTTAAAGGCGCATATCTCCAATACTATGGGACCTACCGTGGTCGGCCCAAGGCTTTATTTTAGGAACTCATATGTGCCCTGTCCTAATATCCGTTTTAGAATTCTGTGGTACTTCTGCAACATTTCTTATAGAGGTAGTTTGACTACGCGCGTATAATTTGAAGTACTCAAAAACTACCTCTATAAAAATTGTTGCGTGAGTACCTTAGGATTCTGAAATATGTATTTTTGGATAGCGCACATACTATCCAAAAGTCTTGACCCGACTACAATAGGTCCCATAGTTTTGGAGCTATGGACCTTTAAAGTTTCTTTTTCCATGTTTTTGGCAGCCTATAACTCCGAAAGGAAGCATTTGTGCACCCAGGTTGATCTATACTTTTTGTCTTATCTTGTTGTCAGGAATCACCTCCCAAACGTGGTCGCTGTTGTTTTGAAAACCCTGTATATTATTGTTTGTTTGTTTTATACATACAACAGCGATAGTACCGTCGCTTCGTGTGGCCTGGGTAGAAAGTAAATTGCGGGACGAATAATATCTAACATGAATCAATTATTTTGTGCTAAAATACTTCACAAATGAATCTTTCTTCATCTCTAAATACTTTCACCATTGAAGTTGAAAAAAATGAAATCTGTAAGTTTTAGGTCTCATGGTTATGCCGGTTAGGCTAAAGGAGACGGTGATGATGAGAGATGAGTGAAATGGTGGAATGAATAAAATGGGAGGAAACGGGAGAACCCCGAGAAAACCCATGAGCACTTTGTTTGTCCACCACAAAGTCCACACGGCGCGAGCTGGGATCGAACCAGTGATCCCAAGCACCGGAGGTAAACGCTCTACCACTGAGCACCCCATTGAAGTTGAGCCCTGCTGTAGGCGCCTTCCAACTTTAACCGATCTGGCAAAATGTGTTGCTGTCCATGAACTAAACCTTAAGGACAAGTGAATATCAGCTAAAAGTTAGTCCAGATACTGAACATCTCATGGGAATATGTTGGGTTTAATATTAATAGTATACTGGGCAGGTCATGAGCAACCTATCATCAAAGTGGATTACTGAAATGTCCCGAATAGTGATAAGAAGGAACGAGTTAAAGCAGAGATGTGAGAGTTGTTTCGTGACGTTCGAGACGAGAGAACGCAAATGGCTGTCTCTTCCCGAATTTTCGAGACGAGACAAAATGGGTCGTAAAATTTCTCGTCTCGTCCTGAATGTCTCAAAACGTCTTAGTCTAATTTTTAAAATTATTTCAAAAGAATATTAATTCAGAAAGAATTGTCTCTTCTAGAGCGAGTACCACAGTTAATTATTTTAAAACAGTAGAGAATGTCCACATTCGTAATAGTTTATCTTTCGAAAGCAATCTTTATTAATTATTATGTAAAAACATGTATATACGGATAGATTATATAAGAAATGTGGGTAATAATACACACTCAATTGCTATTATTGTTATTTAAAATATTATCGATATGAATTTGAGTGTTTGAATACATCTTTGATGAAATTTTGTGTACACCACTGGAATGCCGTATAACATTATATCGGTTTAAATTTTCGTGTACATTGAAATTTAACGCCTTTCTCAGCGCCGATGCTATATTTAGTGGTCCTGCAGCTTAATCTGTGTTTCGGTAATATAGGCTATCATTGCATTTATCAGGCACATTACATTATCTCTTCATTAGTTGCATATCGCAGCGTTTCATAGTTTACTCCCTTTTTACTTTCTAGCAACGAAAGGAGAGAAGAAAGTATGAAAACAGTCGGATTCGAGATTTCAAGGAATTTACGCTTTTCATGGCTCATAGACACCGGAAATGTAATTTATCGACAGCTGTCCGTCTTTTCATCCGTTCGTTCTCTGCCGTGTCGTGACAAAACGCTGTAACTTTGGCGGAGCAGTTTTGAGAAAAAGAGCCAGAAAGTTTTCATCCGAAAATTTGATTTGTATCGTGTAGGACCGGTGTATCTTGACTTTGGAAACACGTGGTTGCATGTAATGTTACGTAAATGCATGTTGTGTGATTAAATTTGGTGAAAATTGATTGGCTGACTATTATTGCCTAGTTACATCGTTTTGTCGCTATAGCGCTGAGCTTGTATTTAGACTTACATCAATCTGTGGCTACAGCATCTACTATGTATCTACAGTTGCATCATTTTGTGGCTACAGTGTAAACGATTTAGCAACATTATTTGAAATTGAATTCATTTTAATAGCAAATAGTACCTATTTAATAAATGACATAACTGAAATACCCAGGCGTTAGGAGTACGTAATTGTAATTTAGGCATAGGGACTTGTTAAGAACCCCACTTTTCCACGCCGGGAAAGTCGTACGGTATAGAGGCAATTCCTATGTTAAATAATAGCGAACTCACACAGATTCTTTGTTTCGTTTATTGTAATAGGCCTAATCGAATTTGCCTATGATATATACAACATATTTTGTGTTCAATGTGTTGGTCATGTTCCATTCACCAAGTATAACCAAATCGGCTTTCTATACACAACTTAAGATACCCATGAATATCACATATGTTTTCCTTCGTTCGTATTGGCAGCTCATGGCATACACAAAATTCACTGTTAAATGGTAACTGAATGCTTATTGCAAAATTGTGGGGAAAACTGCTAATAACCAAAGAAAGCCCATAAATAAACACACAAAATAAAATTGCTGAAGGATTGAGTATGCTATATTTGCTAGTACGTAATTTGAACGACCATGCATGTTGATTTAGTTTTGTACCCCTTTTTAAATATTTCGCTCGGTATAAACATATTTTCGTTACATTCCATTAACATTATTAAATAAAACATTTAAGGTTCTGCACTACATCGAAATTTAACTGCAACTAATTTCACCTTTTTTTGTAATGTCTTCAAAACAAATAGCAGTATAGAATAATGGATCCGCAGCTTACTAGACAATATTATTTTACATGTCATATCGTTGTCGCGGCTCACCTGTCTGCTTTTGCTGTGCAGCTAGTCAGAAAATCGCAAATAAATAACAAATCTATGAATAGCTACAAAACGGAAGCAGAGAGAAGTGAGTCACGCAAAATGAGATTGTCTAGCAAACTGCGGATGCACTTTTTGTACTGTTATTTGTTTTGAAGATATTACAAAAAACTCTGAAATTAGCGGCAGTTAAATTTCGATGTGGTGAAGAACCTTAAGAAGAATATAAAACGAAAACCGAAGCTGTTCTTTGAAAAACGTACTTATCGATCACATACTATTCCTTCACATAATAGCGAAAAAAAGGGAAAATGACATACAAGTGACCAAATTATCTGTCACAAATTAGTCTGTGCTTTGAAAAACTTATTTACCAGAATTTACACACTAGACAGTTCTTTGATGTATCAACGTCAAATGTCACTTCAAAAATCGACGTCAACGACCCTGTCGAGATCGAAAACTCCGCTCGTGACAGGAAGCTTCTGAAAAAACCCTCGTCTGGTTTGAGGCATACTGACAGAGCTTGAGGAGATCCTCCTTCTTCTCCGCACTGATGCCTCTTGGGGATTCCTGCCTCGGCAGTGCTGACAGCAGATCTGGGCTCTATTTCCCCAACTCCTTAGCAAGGACTCTCACGTAGATTGCCAAACTACCTCTCCGAGATTCCACAATCTTCATGTTGCTGAAGGACCATCTTTTCGGGAGTTTGGCTTTCGTTTCATCCCGGAACAATATCATCTCTTTGTGGGACAGCGTTACCGTCTTGAGGTTCTTTCGACTGGCCTGTATCGTCAACACAAAGTCATCCATGTCGTACAGGTCTTTTAGTCGAATTTTGTTGCTGATGCACGCATGCACGCTGTCGGCACTCATGTAGGTGTGACCTGGCTCCAGATATTCCAGTCGGATCCTGGAACAGGATACAGTGCAATCGTTGACGACTCGTAACAGCGCCCCGAAGAGGATTCGGTTCTTATTTTGGGCGCCGCAGTTGTCTGCAAACAGGTAGATGTTTTCCAAATCCCTGGCATGATCTTGGATGAAAGCCACGTAGGCAGACGCAATGTTGCTTGCCCTTCGCCCGCCTTCCGCTTCGTGCCACAGCACGCAAACTGCCTCCGCGCCTTGGCCAACCTGAGCAAACGTCTCATTGAACAGTACAAGTTATCGCAAGAAGAAGCTGTCTTTGGTAAACAGTTTTGGCATCGAGAGCACTTTCTGCATATCGACAGTATAGACTGACACACGAGTTTCTTCATTGCTTTGAAAGTCGTGCATGTGCCCCCGGGCCAGATCACGGTTCTTCAGGTGGGAGATCTGTTGTTTGCACAACGCGCACCCACAGGCTTCGCAGGAGTGCTCCTGCTGCGGCCCGTCGTTGTCGTTGTGAACGGCCAAACGATGTTCCTCGCATCTGGAACAGGCATCCTGGGTGGGTCTTGAAGTGGAGATATGGAGATCTTTCATCACCTCGTGGAAAACTGGCCAGCTGCATTTCCTTCTTTCTTTTTCCTTGCAATCTTCGAGGTACTCTTCGTACGCTTTCGACGTAGTGTAGCCGCAGGGGAGATATCTCCTGTTTGGAGCATGCTCTAAATTGTAATGTGATACCAGCGGGTTCATGATCTCGAGCCTATTTGGCCGGTTTGATCCCATGATTCGGGGCGTTGGTCACGCCACTTTGATTCAGATTGAACCATTGATTGGTTTATACAACGGTGACGTCACTCTCAGACACGCGTAAAAAACAGAGCATCCTACATTCATTTTTCAACCGAACAATGTAATTCGCGTTACATTGTTTTGTCGCTACAAAATGCACATTTACTACTTACAATGACATTGACAGAACAATGTAATTTCAGTTACGCAGTCGTTCAGTAGCGACAAAACAATGTAACTCGATTTGCATCGTTTTGTCGCTACAGACAGGTTAATTTCCTACTTACATCGAAATTTTCTTTGCTGTATTTTCAAAAGTATTTGACCCAGCTTAATACTGGGCCTGGTGAACACAAATATCGGTGGCGGGAAATTCAAAAATGCTTATAGCGACAAAACAATGTAACTCAAGTTACAGCGTTTTGTTGTGACACGGCAGTTCTGATCTACACTCGTCTAGAAGAGGCCATACCATCCGACGTACGTCACCCATATTTTAAAGTTAAGGGTTTTTATGTAAATGTCCAGGGGAGGTTTTGAATTGTCTTCCTACCTCTAAAAATAAGGGTAGTTTACTTAACAGTAAAAAATTTTTAAAATTGCTATTTTCTCCAGAAAGGCTATAATGATTTTGTTTATATTTCATAAATCTAATTTTTGAAAACAACCCCACCATACGATATAAGTGAGAAAAATCGAGAAAGGGTAGTTTATTTTGGGGGTGCGTATTTTTTCAGAAAATTTTCTGAAAAACGACTTAAGCAATCTTGTTCATATTTAATAAATAAATATTTTATTAATAACCTCAAACTATGGCATAACTCATCTGTTCTGAAAAATCTATGAGTATAGCTTTCATGTCGTGTTCTTTTTTTTTTTCAGGCGAATTTCTCAGAAACGACTCAGGTGCTTTTGTTCATATTTCGTAAATAAATATTTCATTATTATTTCTATAATGTTGCATAAATAATTTCCATGAGAATATCCATAAGGAGCAATTTACTCTTGATTTTTTTAAAAATTTTATTTTGATTATTTATTTACGACTTTTTAAAATACCACTCATGCGATTTTGTCATGGGCGTCTCTGGCGGGGGAGACGAGTGGGACGCGTCCTCACAAAAATTTCGAAGTACAAAATATTCAATATTGTATTCTAATTTAATGTATTTACAAACGACAGGTTAACATATAAATAATAATTATTGTATTTATCTGGACTATAATATTCAGGCTGTGAAATGACTATAACAGAGTTCTTGATATGTCTCAAGGGGTCCGTGAAGGTAAGCAGAAAGGTAACAAATGGAATCGAAGATATTAAACAGGTTGGGCTAGTTACTATCATTTAAATCACTTTCTTTGATGCCCCCCCCCTCCAAAAAAATGTTAGATGCCAGAGACGCCAGAGGATTTTGTTGTTGTTTTATAAACAAATATTTCATTAATAGCCGTAACATATGGTATAAGTAATTTTGGGAAAATGTGCAAGAGATAGTTTACTTTTGGAGATGAATTTTTTTTTGATCTAGTTTTCCGATAATGTCTTATAATTTCATTCATTTATTCAAAAATGTTTTATTAATAAATAACTGCAGCACAACATGGATTTAGGTTAAGGAATTGGAGCGAGAAACTTTAAAAGGATGTCCCTTATCTTTTATTTCACTACTCTCATCCCTTTTGTGTTGAGATTATCTTCATCAGTTTCTTAAGAAAACCATTTGCTGTCTTGCACCTTATAGATATCTCCTTGCTTTTTCTAAAGTTCCAATGACTCACCCTCCTTTGCAAACTCGGAGGTACTTTTATCTGAATACTATCCATTCTTGCTTTGAAACTAAGTATCACTTAAATAAGAAAGAAAATCTGACGGAATATTAGTAATTTCTATTAACGTTTCGGCAATAAATCATTGCCTTCAAAAGATATATAACCTCTTTATATATTTAAAAAAAAAAACTAATCTGAAACTGAAAAGGACTGGAAAGAATCATATTTACTTCTTAACATTCAGCCAATTGCATCAAAGATCAGGATTCACAATATAAAATTATGATAGTGGAATGCAACAAACTGGAAATGATTTGTTACTATTTGTTTAGGAAACATAAAACAAAGCTGCAATTTGTTAAAAGAGTTTCTTAGAAAGGGCAGGGAAACATTACCTTACGATAGAAAGAAGAAGAAGAAGAAACAGAACTGCTTAGATTAAAAAATATAAAAAAAATAAAAATGAAAAGAAAGAGTTTGGAAAAGTTTGTGGAACAAATTGATGGAGACTACTTTTACTTGAACAAGTTTTAGATAGAATCAAAGCGAGTACATTCAATTTAATGATACGATACGTATCAGATTCTTCGCAAATACTACACACAACCATGCATTTTAAATTATGAAGAAAGTTGGAGGGAGGAAGAACAAGGGCAAGGAAATGCATTTCGTGCAATTCAATGCAGAAAATGCACCTTGGATGGAAAGAAGGTCATCAGCGAGAGGCATCCTCCTTCTTCTCGACTATGCAAAGTGGCTGACATCATTGGGAACAGGGCTGACCTCCTTCGAACTTCTGCATGGATACAAAGAATGAATTCATCTAAAGCCTTCTTCTTAGTAAAGATATTCATTCTTTCAACAACAAGTGACTGAATGAATATAAATATTGTCAGGATTGACTTCTAAGGTGTACTGCAAGTGAACGGTGATTTTAAGATAAATCATCCATCATATGTAAACCAATCTAATCCACCTACAATTAAAAAAAAAAAAAAAATCACCGAGCGAACACACAGCTTAGTGTTCTTGATCCTTAATTTGAAAGTCTCATGTTCTAATCCAGTGGTCAGCTATTTTGATTATTTTTTCTAAGATTTTCTTCAAATCTACCAGACGAATGCTGGAGAGCAAAGTGGCTCAGTGATAAAGTGCTTACTTCTGGTTCTTGGGTTTCTGGTTCGAACCCCGGCAGGTAACTTTGTGGTGCACAACACCGTGTCCGTGGGTTTTCACCCACATTCTCATTTTAGCAATTCTTTCATCATCATTCACTTCCCTTAGTCACCGTCTCCCTTAGCCTAACAGGCATAATCGTTGGACGTTAAACTGGAATGATTTAGTTCTCAGACTAATGGTAAGATTGTAAATTTAATATATAGGCCATGACCTACTTCCTTTTTCTATTTCATAATGTTGTTAGTTTTCCGTTCTTAATGTGTCCAATGTAAAATAGCGGTTAGCGTACGCGTCTTTGGCGCGGGAGACCCGGGTTCGATTCCCGGCGGGAGCTCATGTGGTTCGGATTCCACGTTAATCAGTAAGTCCACGTCTCATATAGCCTCGCTGCTGAACGGGACGTTAAACCCAAAATCAACTCAACTCAACCAATGTAAAATAGCTGGGCCTATTGTGGAAGGTTATTGATACTATATAGAAATGTGGCGCCTAGTATCAAAATCCGCTACATCCATTTCGCTTAGTTTCGAGTAATCTCGCAAAACGTGCAGTGAAGCTCCATATACACGCGTACAAAGTCCCATATTTGAACTAGTTTTTATGTATGAAATATTAACCTTTTAAACAACATTCTGTTTTCATGGAATTCTTTTAGATTAAACATATAACAAGCGACATATAACTCAATTTCGGTTTTTAAAAAAATAGGTTTGGCGGCTTTTAGGCACCTCAAATAATAATAATAATAATAATAATAATAATAATAATAATAATAATAATAATAATAATAATAATAATAATAATAATAATAATAATAATAATAATAATAATAATTATTATTATTATTATTATTATTATTATTATTATTATTATTATTATATATTTTTAGTGCCTCGAAAAATTTGTAAGTAATTGAACAGCATCTTGGATGGTCTATATTGAGTAGCTTTGAAGATTATAAACAAGGGAGCACGTAGACTCAGGGTAAAGCGTTCATCATATCTCGTGCAATGAGTCCTTGGTTTGACCTTAAGCTAAAAGTGTTGTGCTTAACAATAACTCGTTCCGCGCGTTTTCTTCAGATTTCCTCGTTTCCTAATTCCATAATTATTTCACCATCATTCATTTTATTAAGCACTCGTCTCTTTTAGGACCTAAATGACATCACGTAGGATGCCAATGTAAATTAAAGACTTTATTGTTCACTTTATAAGGGAACTAATATAATATATAAGGGGAACTAATATAATAAGGGAACTAGTATAATATATAATGTTGCATAAAAATTAGTCTTAAAACAACCAGAGTAACTTCTTTTCCATGTTTTTAGCCTGTTCAATGTGTCTGGGTTCAATTTGATATAACAAAAATTGAACCAGTCATCTTAAAATCTAGTTTTCAGTTAAACGGTACAAAAGTAATTAGTTTAAAAAATTACTAATAAATTATAAAATTTCACATGTTTAGTAGAAAATTATTTAGTTAATCTTCCTAAAATTTCACGTTTCTAATGTCAGAATTGTATAATTTCTAATGACATTTCTATTACCTATTACATACTTTCAACCTAATCTGATGTGAACAATACTCATTAATACATTTCTGAAAGTCGTTATAATTTGGGTGAGAGTTTTATGAATTTTTTACAGTTAGATTTCCTAAATTATAATAATTATGTTTTTATTTACAAGTATGAGAAGAGTAATGTTTTTATTTTAAAAGAAAATAGTTTAATGAAGCACTTCTGCACTGAGAAAATCCGTTATCCATACAGAGGTATATTGTACAAATATAGGGAATCCTTATGTTTATTACAGAAATCAGTACGGAGCATACGTTATCGTTATGCTACATACGCACTGCCCTTACAGTTACATCATGCCATTGCAGGATGTTTGACATCTAACAGTCTTCCGCGTATTGCATACGTACTCACTTGTTACATACGTCAGCTATATGTTACATACGTCCATCTGTATGTGAAATCCTGACCACCTATACAGTTCTTTCATTTGTACGGAAAGTACGTTTATTCGGAACACTTATAGGAAAAGTACGTATAAAATATAACCTACTTTTTCAGTTATACGTTTGCTGTATGTAAAGTCCAAAAACTACAGGATTTACACATGTAACCTACGTTTTTACGTACACCATATACGTTTTTCTTTTCAATGTACACAGACTCTATTTGCTTGTCAAAGTTGTTCTTAGGTCGTAATACTTTGTCCGGATCGGAGTATGAATTCTCCTCCTACTTCCTCCATGTTTTCCAGTTCCTCTTAATTGCTTGTTGCAATTAATATACATACAGAGAGCCATACATAGAGCCTTTCTAAATATTCCTTCCATGATCACACTTCATCTTCAGCTTCAGTCACGATTCTTTCTTGTTTATCTTGTTCTTTGCTGTTCATTTTTCAAGTTCGTCTTAATTTTCTTATAAGCCAAGTCTACCTGTGTTCATATCCTTTACTATTTCTTCATTGTTGTTTTATCCACATCTCCTTGGCAAGTTTGCATTTTAGAGAAATTTCATTTCTTATTCTGTCCCATTACTCTTTAGTCTCCTTTTTGTTCTTCAATTTTCTGCTTTCACTCATTAATTATTAAATTTCCTTGATGATCCTTTCTTTCCTTGCTATTTTCTTTTCGTGATCTAATACTTCATTCGCGGTAGTGAGTAAGCCAAACTTTCTGTATGACCTTTCCTGCTAAATTTCTTCCTTCGTTGGTGCTTATGTTATCTTCTCTACTGTCTTCATGAAATTTCCTTGAATTTATTTGTACTTCAGCTTGCATGTATCAAGTCTTCCATTTTCGTTCTCTTTTTTCCAATTATATAAATTTCAGGTCACTCTTCATCGCGATTAAGTTGTGTTCCAATCATCATTCGCTCTTGGATGACTTCTATACATAAAATTCCACTTTAAGATTTCCCACTCTTATCATTGATGGTTTAATTACATGCTATATAAGCAGGGTCAGATTCTCTTGATTTATCAATGTGCATTTTATGAAAGGAATATTACTCGTAGGATTATGAAAAAATATTCGTGAACTCTATATTAAAGCGAATAAAACTCACTTTAGCCCTAATTCGTTTATATATATTTAAATCACCTGGTTATTATAATAAACATATCAACTTCAGATCAATAAGTCATAACATTATACGTACCAACTAACGTCTATTTTATTCTTCTGTTTATACATACACTATAGATCAACAGTCATCCATTTCGTGTATCATGTAGATAATAGTGTTTACCATGACAACATGTCATGTCAATAATAATGTTTTTGTGTTATTGTCAGTTTAGGAATATGAAAAAAGTTATTGAGAGAAAATGTACAAAATTAAACGATTTTCTATTCACTGACTATTGATTTCAAGTTACAAACTTCTAGAGTTCGTTAATATATATATATATATATATATATATATATATATATATATATATATATATATATATATATATATATATATATATATATATATCTTGTTAAATTATTATAATTAAGTCTAATGTGCGTTTGATCTTTGAGGCTAAACGCTTTTACTGACAATTGAAACCAGATCTTCCGTATCTAGAACGGAACAACATCAATTTTGCCATGATGGTGCCCTGACCTCTTGTCTTTACTTACAAAATCTTCAGATGCTGAAATGGATTTCAAACAGGGTTGTAAATGGTAACGAAACTGGAAATGTTTTCGGTTTCGGTCGTGGAACCTAAATAAATGCTTTAATTCGGCGTGCTTCAGGAAGAGAGAATCGATTCGGTCGGCAGTCGAGACATTCGATTCATTGATTCTGTCCACCGGAAACGAGAACCGGAATTTGGCGTGCTTTAGGAAGAGAACCAAAAAGTATATCGATGTACCGGTACTGTTCACAAAACCAGAAACCAAGGGTACATTAGATTGTTTTGAAAACGATTTCATTATCATCGTTCGCAAACATCTTTCTCTGAAGATTGTTACAAGCTGGGTCTGAAACTGTTTTCTATCAAAAACTTCCCTTAGGTTTCGTACCTAAAACCATTTGTTTTTCCGAAAACTTTGGTTCCTGAAACAACCCTGATTTAAAATTCGAAAAATTGTAAGAGAAATTCAAACCATATAGAGATTCTGTATGTTCACCACTGTTTGTAGTTTAAGCCTAAATATGAAATTTCACTCAATTAATTTTAACAAAACAGTATCTTAAAAAAAAATAATAGCGATCTATGCCACCACGTTCAATGCAACAGAATTATTGCAAGTAAATCAGAATATTTCTTACATTTTGAATAAGTTTCAAAAGAAAACATTTTGAATAAGGTAAATGGTAATTAAATAAACACACTTTTATGAAATAAGATTTTTAAAAAGTAATATAGGACTAATTTTAAGATTAACTTTCTAGAATTTAGTATCATTTTTTGGCTACTTTTTCGGTAACTTTTAGTTCAACAAATCTGATCTCTTTTATGAATTATTTATAAATATTATTTAGTTATTTTTTGTAAAGGTTTCATATTAGTTAGTTAAACAAGTAATTCCAAGAGAGAGAGAGAGAGAGGGCAGGTTACACAGTCCCATAGGATGTGTCTCGAACTTTTAGAATATAAAAATCATGATCAAGAATTTAACAATGAGTTAAAATGGATTTTTGAGACAGACTTAAGCAGTTAACGCTTCGAGTGGTAACCATCAATGCTTGATACTACATCGAGTTACTACTTTATAGAGTACCATAGGCATACACTACTACAAATTATATTATTACTAACTTCAATTATCCGCTTCACTGGGTTATAATAAGAAAAATTGGTAATATGTTCCGTCAGTCAGTCAGTTTTTACTATCACTGAAGTAGTTGATAGACGATGTTTTTTGTCTTAAAAATTAAATATTACTATTGTGGCCTGACTTTGGATTTAAACGGCATTGGAAGCGTTACCGTTCATCTCAGTGACTCCGAAAACTATAGTTCAACACTAATATCGGTCATTTTCGATCATTTTTGTATATTTACCATACCACCCTAAGTTAACACCGTCAAAGTGAAAGGATAAAAACCATCCCAGACTCAAACCTCATATAATTATGTTGAAAATTTGATCGACATTGGTCGGGTGGTTCAAGAGTTAGTAAGTCACAAATATAGTCACTTTCATTTTTATTTATATAGATAGACGATAGATTAATAATAATCAAACAAGTGTGTCACGATGTCGTGCCTAAGGATGCGCATGAGACAAGATTTGAGGCTGTATCGTCTCGAAAATGTGCTGTAAAAGTGATGTCTCGACTCGAAAAATGTATTCTTCTCTATTAGAATAGCTGTGTCTCGACTCGAATTTGGTCAGGAAAATTCTATCTCGACTCGTCTCGTGCGCATCCCTAGTCGTGCCCGATCAGCAAAATGTGATGTAAAATTTTAATATGATAATATTAAACATGTTTGCTAAAATTAAATCGAAAGTTAACATTTTAAGCTATTATTAAATCAATTTGATTTGTTTTGTTTGTTTGTTTTTTTTTCTTTTCTTAGAACAAATGATCTTGTCTTCATTAGGAATTTGAATGTTTTAAGATTAGAACTGTCCATCATATAATGAAGTTGTATTAGTAGAAGACAAAGTCAATTCGAAATGCAAGACATCCATTATTTATATTTAGACAGTTGAAGGTCAAACGTGACTAGAATATAATGCAACGGTGGCTGAAAATGCATCCTTTAAAAAATAAAATAAAATAAATGAAAATGTCACTTTCAGTCGTACTGTAGTACTTTCCAAATCTCGTTTAACTAAAGCGATCTGTATTGCCAGTTGACAACAACTTTACACTTGATTTTTGCACGTGGTTTATTTAAGAAGTTTCCTTGTTTTCTTGATTTGAATGGCCTTGAAGTTTGAAATGGTGATGACCATGGAAAGTTTGGAATATAAAAAGGGTTTGGGTTTCATTGTCAAGTTCTTTATTATCTCTATTCGCCAAAGAATATGGTTCGGTTTGGAGCGTCCCTTTCAGCATCAAGGCTATATGAGGTGTGGATCTACAGGTTAAAGTGAGATCCGAACCAGATGAGCTCCCACTGGAATCGAACCCGAGTCTCCAGCATCAAATCGCATACGCTGTCATACAGCATAAGGAAGCTCTCCCACTACAGAAGAGTGCAAGATATTAATAGAAATATAAAATAGAAACAAGTAATAGTGTCACGTGTACACCAAAGGAATTCGGCTTCCATGACGTGATATTTTCTCAGGTTATATTGGAACTGAAAGTAAAAGTAGACTCATATCACTCTCAATTTTAGTAGAGAGATTAGTGTGGAGACGGAACATATTCTTGTGATGCTTAATTGGCTACAAAAAAGCAGCTTCTCTCTATTACTGTTGTTATTCTATAGCGAACACCGTTAAAACCGGAAGTGATTGATTTTCTGTCACTTCCGGCTTTAATAGAGGGATTGCAGTGGAGATAGTTTATTCTTTGGACGCGTAATTGATAACAGAAAACAGCTTCTTGATATATGTTACCATTTTCACTCTAGAACAAGCAACGTTACAACCGGAAGTAGTTTATTTCTGCCACTTCCGGTTTTAGTAGAGAGATTAGAATGAAGATAGTATATATTTTCTTTGGACGCTTAATTGATAACAGAAAACAGCTTTTTCTTTATTTATTGCGGTTTTTATTCTATGGCAATAGGGAGTTAAAATCAATTCCAGAAAAACACTCCTTGCTATCTATTATCATTTTTGCTCTATAGTGATCAAAGTAAGAATTGGAAATGGTTCATTGCTACCACTTCCGATTTAAATATCGGCTCCAAAAATCGAATTGAATTCCTAACTTGATCGAATCGATCCTCCAATCGATTGATCGAATTGATCCTCTACATTCTGTCCAAAGTTGGTGATTATCGATCAAATAGTTCTAGAGATTGTCTCCCGGACGGATGGATGGACAAAGTAAATATATAAAGGAATTTTGGTAAACCATCTCCTTGACTATTAATCCTTTAAGGACGGTATTAGTCTTTCTTCAGAGACATACAAGAAATAGACGCCTTAAAAGTTATTCGAGCCTATGACTGGATGTTGAATGACTTATTAAAATAAATAAATAAATAAATAAATGTAGATTACACTTAGGCTTATGAAATGTGTTGTGCTTATATATCATAATCGTTTCAACGGAACGATATGTTGTGTGCATGCATCCTGTGTGTTTACGTCGTCTGTAAAGAGTTAATTAGTTTATTTGATTAACCTCATATCAGACCTACAGTTTAAAGTAGGATCTAAACTACTATAATGCGTTCGATGTTTCTTTCATCGGAAATCGAAACAAGGACATCTTATACCAAAGGCGCACGCTAGCCACTTGACTAGGAATTAAGTCTACCAGCGAGGAGGGTACGTAAATGTCGGAATGTACTCGCAAAAGTTAAAGGATGGATCAAAGTATTTCTCTGATGGATTGGTTGAGTTTGTTTTATGTCTAATGCAACATCGGGGGTTATGATAAACAAAATCTACTGAAGGCCAACTTTAATAGCTTTATCACTGCCAGAATTAAGACCAATTGGCTAAAAAAATAATTAAAAACACAAGAAACGTTATAGTCAAACGCAACAGCTAGAAATGATTAATTCTTGATGAACTGTTAAAAACAGGCAGATGTCATATAATGATGTTTCACGTG
This sequence comes from Thermobia domestica, assembly GCF_964235325.1. Lineage (NCBI taxonomy): Eukaryota > Metazoa > Arthropoda > Insecta > Zygentoma > Lepismatidae > Thermobia > Thermobia domestica. The sequence continues at coordinate 339,396 of NW_027655928.1, forward strand.
TACAAGGGTAAATAATAAGTCTTGCAATATTATGGTACACAACACACCTATATTTATTACAGTACAATGAATGCAGGTTACCATTGAAAATATACTGTAGTCCCTCTTTTTGAACCGTTTGCAGCCACCTTTCTGCCGGTTTTTCGATTCCATGTTAATATAACCACATATTATGCATAAAGTTGTCATAATTTTTTGATCCAAAATACGGACAGGCCTTAAAATGACGACCTATCAAAGATACGGTGCCCAAACACAAAACAAATATTTTGAAATTTTTTACCTAAAAATCACCTTTTTCGGTTTTTACACAATTGTTAACCTTAATACTTAAATCCAATTGGAAACTAACATGCTTTATATTTTTTTCATTAACACAAATATAATAAATCATGTCATTAGAGTACTTGTATTAAATCTAACCAAAAGAACCCTGAAATGGGAAAATGAGACACTTTTCAAAAAACATAACCTACTTTATTAATAGACCTTTCTAGTAACTAAAATATAAGTTATATAAAAATACAATTCTTTTCGACCGAGATTTTAGCGATTCCCGACTCGGAATTTTTCGGGCAGCTCTAAAAACTGTCAAATACAAACATTTTCCTACTTCATACTTTGTTCGATATGCACACAGACATGGACCCAAAAATACAAATAGTCCGTACAAAATACGGACATATGGCAACCTTAACTATGCAGGAAGAGCCTTTTCTCATGGAGAAAATAGGCATTTGGTTCGTTTTTCAGGAATGTACATTATTACGCCTATATTTTGCAATGAGACAATCAACAGTACGCGCAGTGGCGGCAGAAATGGCTTTGCACTCCCGCAAAACCAAGAAATAAGAAATATGCGAATAGAGTTTCATAGCTTGAGGGCTCCCTAGTTGCCCTAGAGTTTCCCCAACCCATCAACTGCGGGATCTGCGGAGACATCGCCACATTTACCTCACGATATCTTGTGATAGTTGAGTTGTTCTATGCTCAATTGACTAAATATCACATGCTATACAGCGATAATTCTTTCATGTATTATACAAATCTATTATTTATTTCATTTTTATTTGTTAGGCCTAATATGAATTGATTAGGGTAATGCTCTCTCTACAGCTTTGATCTGTGACTCACTTTGTTTCTCAGTGACTCATACATAGTTGTGCATATTCATCATCAATTGTGTTTACAGCTGAATACAAACCAGTTAATCATATTTCTGAACGCTGGCAAAACATAAAGGAATGGTTGTGTGTGTGTTGTTACACACCAATACTCTCCACTACTTACAGAATGTTTCCAATGTCATTGCACGCAAATATTTGTTTTGTATTCCGTTAAAAATAAATATTATGTCAACAATATGCCTTGCAGATTAAACGAGGCAATAATAGAAGTAAGCAATTATGGTAAAGGCTAATCTCTTGTAATTGGATGTTAAGCACAAGTGACAAACCTAGGTTGGGGCAAAAGAAGCAGAAGATCTTGCATCATTTGGCCTAATCCTCGTTTCGCCTAACCAATTATCTGACACTTTTATGACAGATAAAAGATAAGCTTTATGTCCGCCATTTTAGGCAAAATAAAGATACTCGTTTGGCCTAATCCTCGTTTTGCCTAAAATGGTGGACTATAAAAAATCGTGGAGATAAAACTGGAGGGAAATTTTTCGAAAAAAAAAAATTATTCCCTCGTGGGTTATCGGCTTCTGAAGTCCATACGATGAAGCGAACGTTGTCTACTAACTATCCGGCTGAACCCCTTATTCAGTTGGGTGTCCGTCTTGGCTTACTTTGAACAGAACATTGTTGGATTAGGTTCTTCTCTAAACGGTCTCTTCAGCTTCAGCAGAACCTCTTTCTTAAAATGTCTCGTGTTAATTATCATTCAAAATTATAACATGCTTCTGGTACAACATGTTAAAAAAATTTTGCCACTTATTTACCATTTCTGATTCTCTTTCTGCCACTGTTTTGTTCAAACTCAACATTTGCACATTTTGTTTTGCTATATTTCAAATTCATATATTGGGATAATTGGCAAATTAATATTCACCCTATGTTAGTCCATAAAAGGTTACAAACTCTTCCAAAATATAGTCATTCAGTTTAGAAATGTATACGGATAGATATAATTAACTCCGCTTGTAGTTACGAAGGGTTTGACGATTGAAAGCAGCTCAAAGCTCACGTTTTACAAAGAGGTTTTTGAGGAATAGAAAACCGAGAAAATAGTGATGCACCAGAGGACGACGACGATATGGACTTCCATTTAGTACATGATGATGGAGAGGAGGTTACATAATTCAATTTTTTACACATTTGGATCCATTGTTTTCAATTTAGAACAAAATTAATGTAGCATTTATGTATCCATATTCATTTATGCCAATCTTGTGCAATGTATAGTTGATAATACATTCCCCCCCCCCCAATATTTTAGTAGGCATAATACTGATTTCTGACTCTGACTCCCTTTCTTTTTGATAGGTTTTGTATCTTGAGCCTCAACAAAAATGGCCGCTCGTCCAAATGCAAAAGCTGTTATTTCCATTTACATACGCAAAACTTGTTAAATCCAAACTATTTTCTTCAATAACGCAATTCACAGACTAGTGTGATTATACAGCTTTCGACAGACCAACACTCACATTATTCTTAATTTTTTAATGTTCTCTAGTTTCTAATGTTATTTTACAATTATGACGTGTTTAAACAGTTTTTCTCGATTTGTCACAAAGTTTAAAATTTGAATTTAACGGGTTTTGCTATTCGCCTACTCATATATATTCGTATATAACCATGGTCCTAGTAAGAGTTTTGGTAATCCTAACTCCTCGAAAATAGTTAATATAATATTAATCTATATATTTTGCATTTCTTAATTCTTTATATACTAGGGAATTTTCTCTTATATAATTTCCCTCTAGTTCAATTTCCACGATTTTTTGTTATTGTCCTCCATTTTAGGCGTAACGAGGATTAGGCCAAACGAGGATCCTTTTTTCGCCTAAAATGGTGGACACAAATCTTATCATTTATCTGTCATAAAAGTGTCAGATAATTGGTTAGGCGAAACGATGATTAGGCCAAACGTGGCGACACGGAAGCAGAAGCACCCATTGGTCAGCACCCAGAAAATTACACACCTCCAGTTCTCCAATTCTTCTCCCCACCTGTCTCCCCTTTTAATAACACCTGTGTCCACTTGTATGGATTGTTACTACAACCTCTTAACTTGAGTTCCACAAGTTAATCAGCCTTTCCACAAGTTAATTTGTCTCATTTCATTTCATTTTTGTCTCTTTCGAGGTACCTTCTTCATGAGACGCAGATCATAAATCCAAATGCTTACACCCTGAGTTACAGCTTATTTTGTTGTTTAGTTTTTCTTATTACTTGTGTTAGAGATCCGATATTCATCAATAACACGCATATGTCTTTTCTTGAACAACTAACTTTTATGAGAATGCGAACTTGATTTTTTTTTTTTTTTTTTTTTTTTGCCACCTCATTATATGGCATTGACTAACTGTACATTTTGGTCACCTATTTTCTTTTTTTCTTGTTACTTTTAAGCTATTTTTAGTTAAGTTAGCTCCCTCCAAAAAATGATTTCACCCCATCCCTGTCTTAGTGTTCTGGATACGGGTCTGTAATAGAAGAGTAGAAATGACTCACTCATTATCGCCCATACTATACTACTGTAGGAAGAATCCTCAGATTTGGCCCGAAAATTCATTTTATCTTGAAGGCAAGGGATAATATAGCATTTTTAGAAATACAATATCCTAAGAGGTGAGTGTAATGGGGAGGCATTTTTTTTTCGTTTGCCAAGATATTTATCTTACAAATCTCTGAAGTAACGCAAATAGAACTCGTCATATTAATATCCTATGAAACATAAGCTGAATACATGTTTCAGGGTTTTTGAGAATTTCTCATCTAAAGGTGGAAAGAGATAATAATCAAATTTCCCAGTATTTATTCAGAAAATATCCCATATGAGGATCCGCTTATGCTGAAGCTGTGAAATTCGGCATGTGAACTATTACCCCCCCCCCAAAAAAAAAGTGTTTCGGCACTTCCGAAAATTCCGTTCCTAGGGAGCAATTTCTCTAATATTAATATTTTCGACTCTTCATTCAGAGAATGTTGAATGTAAAGATTCGTTGTTGAAGATGTGAAATTCGGTATATTTTTCTATCTATAAACTCTTTATTTAAAAATAAATGGCCAAAGCTTTCCACTATTTGAATTTGGCTTCTCGTAAGCTCAGCTATGTTCAGCAGTGACGGAGTTGGTCAGAAAAAAGATGGGTGACCTTTCATACTCACAAGAAGATGTTGGCTTTGCAGCGTTCATCCGGTATTGTGAGGACAATTGGGGAGCTACTTGAAAGAAAGAAGAACGAGCTATGGCCTAGAAAGCCCGCATTAACGGTTTTATTAAAAATGAACAAACATGTGTTACAGCATTTTCTAAATTCAACTTGCATTGAAGAAAACGAAGTAATTTCTATAGAATTCGAACTTTCGGGTTTTATTTTCATGCATGTGCAACAGCCAGCCCCCGGTCTGGTGTCGACCCATTGAACCCTTTCATCTGGCCGCCTGACCCGTTGTTGAAGAAGTATTTCTTACGTAATATCCTAAAATGAATTATTTTTTTTTTTTTCTTGGAGAGCTGATGTCCTCCTTGAAAATATCCTCTGTGTTGGAGCTTTCAATGAGACGTCGAACACTGAGAAACTAGTTCAGAACATGAAAGGTCAAGTTTCCCACTAAGATGGTAAATGAATACTTTTTTTCCCCTGCTTTTCTATAATAGGTAAATATTTTGGTTACACTTATAACAGTTTACGTGTTCCTGTGATTTCAGTGTAAGATGAACGAGTTTCTTCATTAGATATGGCTATTAAATTCTTGTAAAAATGTTATACGTTGTCTCGTACAGCCCTTGACGTCAGTAAATATTCTGTGGTTGACTCATCTCTTATTCCCACTTGCACATGCCTGCACTGTGCATATTTAATGTGAAAATAGTAAAGAAAAACATATGAGAATTTAGATAAACAAGTGATTTGGTAAAGTTCAGGACAAAAATAGACACCAAAATCGTCATCAAAGGCCGCCAATTTCTCTATAACTTTTTTTTTTTGGGGGGGGGCATTCAAATACGTGTGCTTGGTTCCAGACAAGGGTCTAAGATAGCATATAAAGACAAATTGAATGCAAATTGTGCCAAATATTGTATATTCATAAAAAATACATATAACAATAAAAACATATAAAAATACATGGGGGCCCGTGCCACCGGCCCTCCAGGATCGGTACCCTTGATCGTCGTTAAAACTATGATTTAAGCTCTTTATCTTGTCCTGTACTTTTATCTGCAAAAGTTAGTATCTTGAAGAACATTGTTTATCGCCAATGAATCAACTAGATTTTGCACTTTGTTGAACATGAACAAAGTGAATAAACTAGGTCTCCCTTTTGAATTAAACGTTGAACAATTCTTCCATACAACTTTTACTCCATGATACAGAGAAAGCAAGCGAAACTTGGAAAATTAGTCGAAAATCAGAAGTATACTGACCTTAGTTTATAAAACAAAAAAATAATTTTAAAAAGTCATCCCTGACAGTATTACATAATAAAACGGACACTTAGTGTCCTTCAGGAGGATTTACTTTTAAAAATATACTTTAAATCTTTTGTTTTCTCAAAATATATACCTACAAATGAACACTGTATAATTATTCATTTGTTTGCGCAAATAGCGTAAATTTTAGTTAAACGATTTTTAATGTGTTTCATGTTAATTTCAAATTCTTTGTGCGTGTATTTTTTTTCGTTATATTATACAACCAAACCGTATAATAATGACCTTGAGATATTAGACAATAACGTTACGTTAGTCAATTAGTGGATAATTAGTTTTATCCTCTTATATCTCAGGGACGATGGTAGAGAATAAATCACTAGAACGCCTTATCGTAACTACTCGGACAGTCTACTATGGAATACGGGTTGATGGAAACGGAGTTTCATTAAAACAAAATAAAGAACGAATATTACCTTTTATGTTTAGCATAATCCTTGATTTAAACTAAAAATTAGTTATTGACCATTTGTGGGCTGGATTTAACTTCTTCAGCAGATAACGCTCTGATAATTATGTTTTAACATAAATTATTTACGATGTTTATGTGATTTATACTGCTTGAGCTCAGAAATAAGCCTATTAAAGTAAGGCAGTGTTTCTCAAAGTATGGGTCGCGGGCCGTTTTTTTGGTGAGTCGCGAAGAGTTTATCCTTTTAATTATGAAAAATGTATTTTGATACAGAAACATATGTTGTGAAGTACTATTTAGAAAATGAAAATTGGAAGCGTTTGTTAATGAGATGACGAGTAAATGGTTACTCAGAGCCCTGCCCTGTTGTACAGTCACTGCAGATACTATGCAGTTCTTGAGAAAGAAATTTATATTACACTTGCTCGACTGTCACCGACTGGTATTCTTGTACTAATAAGACCACTATATTCATAAGATTACATTAGAATTTAGGTTGAAAGTGAGATATTTACGGTGGACATAAAAGAAACCAACTAAATTTTGATTTATTAAAATTTAAGCACCGAGTTCTACTTTGTAATATTCGTGATCCCTCGAGGTGTTCACAAATTTCATGTTAATCACTCATACGGGCTGTTATTGAATGAACTTTAATTGCTTTAAAATACACAAGCACTACGTAGAATGTCAATGTGTATTTGAATAAAAGTAGGCCGCAAAATACTTTTTATTATTTGATGTGAGTCGCAGTAACAACAAATTTGAGAACCACTGAAGTAAGGTATAAATTTAAGATAGCTACATTATACAAGTGAAGCATTTTTAAAATACGTGTTAGCGTACTTCGTTATTTTATTCTTATTAAAATACTTGTTTATTTTCGTGTATTCTCTATCAATGATATTTGTATAATCTTTATTTCATCTGTATTTATCTTATCGTCTGGTAAATTTATCTGTCTTAAACGCCCAAGACAGTGTTTTCTTCATTGATGAGAAGTGGGTACAATTACATTTACAAGTCCATAACAATTGTTACATTGCATAAACATTATCTTAATAAATACACTGAATGGCCAGAATGTTATGACTACCTACCTAAAATCTGATATATATCCACTTTTTTCTAGTGCTTTTAAAATTATTTTATTCTTTTTAGCGCTCTTCAGTTACTTTCTGCTCTTTAACATGTTATAATTATCTTATACTTCTTTGCATTTTTTTTAAGTCGGTTAATATATTTTTAAAAGTTTTTTTTTCTTCTCTATTCCCTGTTCTGCACTACTGTTAAGATTTTGTAAACACTATTGGATTCCTTGGGTATACTACATTCCATCATAAAAACAATGGGAATCAACTAGAAGTAGTAGCAATATTGGTGTGGAGAAGAATCGAGAAATATTATCTGAATAGGACGAAATTCCAATAAGCTTCTGTTGGGAAAATGGGGGAGAAAAGGACAATATTAAAGACATTTTAAAAAAGAGCAGAAAGTGTTAGAGCACTGTTTAGAAGAAATAGTGAGAATATAAATATTGTATGGTGGAAGGAAAACGAGGAAGAGTAACTGGATAGTATTAAACTGGATACTTCCTACATCAAATCAAAGAGATGAAACGGACGCTGTAATGAATGGACACTCTCAGATCATGACAAGGAAAATGATCTGGTAGCAATTGCAGAATATCTATGCTATCATGGTTGGCTACGAGGTAAGATTTAGGGCTATCTCGTCTCGAAAAAGTATCATGAAAGAGATATCTCGTCTCGGAAATTGTATCTATTTCTAGGGATGCGCACGAGTCGAGACATGTCTCGAATCTCGACTCGACTCGACTCGAATTCGAGTCGAGATTCGAGTCGAAACACACTCTGTAAAATTCGAGACGAGTCGAGACAAACGTATTTATCGACTCGAATTTTCGAGTCGAGACTCGAGTCGAGTCGAGACAGCTGGTAAAAATCTCGACTCGACTCGAATGTCTCGAAAATTTTTCTATAATTTTTAATATTATTTTGAAGAAAGTGCTCGATCAGAAACACTCGGCATGAGAATTTCGGAAACTGCAGGACTTGTCAGGTGTTCGAGGAGTGCTATGGTGATTGTCTTCAGCAAGTGGCGAAACCAAGGGAAAAAGACGTCCAAATGTCGGGGGGTTGGGTGCTTCCACCCCATTACAGATGTCGAACGTCGTAGGCTGGGCAGACTGATAAAACAGAACAGACGGCGAACTGCGTCGGAACTAAGATCAGAGTTTAATGCTGGGCAAAGTACAAGTGTGCCTGAACTACTGTTGTCAAATTTCCGGAAATTTTGAACTTTTTTTTTTAAAAAAAACGTTTTTTTCGATTTTCCGGAAAAATTGAAAAAAATAAATATGTTTGTATTAGGTTAATTTTACTAGTAATGATATCTCTATTTTTTCAAACACGCGAAAAATTTAAGTTCAAAAATTTCAATATTGTGAATATTAAAAAATAGCACTCGAAAATAAAACTATTCCAATTATTATCTATATATTAAAATACTAGATTTACGCGTATATGTTTCTCCTCACAGAAAAGTTTATATGTTTGTCTCCTATCCTTTTAACAATGAGATCTCAAACCCACAAGTGCTAGAAACGTGCCGTTTTCATTGTCGATTCCAAATTTTATGTAAATTGTCCAGTTCTAATTGAATATTTTTATATAAAAAAACATGGCCATTAGTTCTTTATTACATTTATATGGGTACACAAGAAATACTGTGGGGGTGCGGTGACTCAGTGGTAGGGCTTCACTTCCGGTGCATGGGGTCCCTGGTTCGATCCCAGATCGCGCCGTGTGGACTTTGTGGTGGACAAATACCATGCTCGTGGGTTTTCTCAGGGTTCTTCCGTTTCCTTCCACTTTCTTCATTCCACCATTTCATTCATTTCTCATCATCACCGTCTTCTTTAGCCTAACCACCATAACCGTCGGACGTAAAACTAAAGATTTGATTTCACTAGAAGTACTGAAATTTCTGAAAAAGTAAAGCATCATACCCTACGAGTTATATATTCCAACATCACATAGTTGTATATCTGTCTGGCGTTTGTTTCATGGCCAAATGATAATGAAAACGAAGGATAACCATTTCTCCAGTCTAAGATTAATCTTCATTGTTTGGTAAGGGTTTTTTTCAATAAACACCGTTTATCACTGACATAATTAATTGTGTGTGTACTTTATTTACTTATTAAATAATGCATGCAAATGCATACATACACGATATGGGCATTCAGTAAATGGATACTTGAATATTCGAATTCAATTATCTATACAAGCCGGCTAAGAGTCTTTTGTCCAAACTACTCTTTGGGATGAGCTTCTTACCAGATGTGTAGCCTACCGAAGGACCACACATATGTTATCGAAACTATTGTGCTATTGTTTTTTTTATGCTTTGGCAAAAAGTTCTGTAGATATCGAAGCCCGCCAGGGAAGCCATATCTAGCATCTTGGTGCTAGCTCTAGCATAATTCACTCCTATTTAGCATATAACATCTTGACTTTAGCATCTTGGCAAAATCTCATTCTTTCCTCTGGAGAACAGAAAAAGAACGAAAATTTAGATGGCTCACTGACCGTTGGGAATTATCCCTTAGTTGAAGCGATGGTTGGAGTAATAAAACCAGTTAGTATTTCCGCTGTTGTATTGTTGAATTCACAGAAATGTTCAAAAATAAGCAAAACGTGACTCTACAAGATGTTTACTTACCCATAGTTTTATTATTGTCAACTGAACCCTGAGTGTCTGGGATGTTTCAGTCCCTTCTCACTTTACAACTTGAGAGGGGAGGGGGTATGACCGCTAAAAGAAATGTTTCAGTGCTGCGTCGGAAGCGGCATGTTTTGTATATATTTCTTAAAATGTTATCCATTCTTAAAGTATAAATTCCCCCTTCCTTCCCTGATTCTCTTTCCAATACAGAGAACCGACTCTTTAAATGAAGAAAGAACCCTGAACCCTCCCGAAAATGCAAAAATGAATGATGCGTACAAATAACAAATCTGTGAATGAATCAAATAATGCCGATACATGAGAAGATGATGATGAAGATAACAGTGTTTGATGCAGCGCAGTCTACCACATGTAAGTAGATTTGAAGGATTCATATTTGTGTATGTGTACGTGTGTATGTACTTGTTTCTGAGTATTTATATGCGCGTGTGTCTTGTAATTGTTATATTAATATCCACTGGATTAAGTGAAAGTATAAAATTTATTTGATGACTGCCAAATTGACGTCACCTTGGTAAGTCATTATTTTTTAATATTTAGTAATATTAAATTAGATTATAGTTTAGCGTCGTTTTCAGGAGCAAAGCTCTACAAGACGTGAACGTACAGTTTAACGTCGGATTTGAAACACATGAGCTCCTACCATGAATCGTTCAAGAAAGGCGCATACGCTAAGCACATAGCAACGGGGAGCTCAACATTTAGTGATATGTATATTAAGTTGTAAAATTATATTCGTTTAATTTTCACTAATATAATCTTCACAATGTAAAGCATTCTCTAGGCACGTTATCTTGTTTAAAAACAAAAAGCCTATCTCTTATGTTTCCGTCTCGGGGTTGGACTGCGGGATGATAGAAATCCGAAAGAGATGGTTTTATTATATTTTGTACAGTAGATCTACTGCTTCATAATCTCCGTGTTTGATAAGAATGAACCTACCTGGCTCACGTATACGTAATATAACAAACCATGCATATTAAATGCAAGACTAATATAGCAAACATTTAAGATGCCCCCTAGAAAATTTTCTTCGACCGCCCATATCTGGAGGTACACAATTTCGCAACTTAGTGGATACAATGTGGATGTATTCAAAGTCTACTGATTTACCCATAAAATTTAAATTTTATAACAATATTCTCAGTGAATACTAACCTGAGGAGAACTATTTTTTTTAATTCGATCGCTAAAGGAGTTTTTTTTCCCACCAGGTCTCGGTAATCGTCTGGCACGAAAACTGAAGTTTCTACAAGGTTTCCCCAGCAATTTTTTTTGAGAAAGGGGTCCTCCAGGAGCGTTATTTAGGGTGTAATTCCTGCGTTTGTTATATACATATATAGATATACATAGATATAAATATAGATATACTGTGTATATATATAAAGATAAGTAGGAGCGGGTCTTTAAAATTAGTTCGGAAAGATAATATGAAAATCTGGCATAATTTGCAAGAATCTATCTAGTCTAATATAAATAAAATAAATAGTTTGTTTGTGTTTGTCTGTCTCTATGCAGCCTGGGGACCAGACGAGTGGACCGAGAGTTACCAAATTTTAGTCAGGGGTACTCTGGCCCAGGCCCCAGATCAAGACGAATCTTTTTTTTTTTAATTCGAACCAGGGGGTCTCAGGGTACGCTTACAGGGACATGTAAAAGCGGTAGAAAATGGCCGATATTACTGTCGAATTCATAGTTTTCGCGGTCGCTAAAATCAATGGTGAAACTCTGATCACATTAACTTACAAATTCACCCTATTCGGGCCGGTGGTCATCGGGGGGGTGTCGGATACCGAGACATGTAAAAGTAATCCAAAATGACCAATATTAGTGTCAAATCCATAGTTTTCGCGGTCACTAATATCGATGGTGACACTTCCATTTGCGATGATTTGCAAATTAAGCTATAATTGTATGCGGTCCGGGAAAAAATCTTTGTTTTGCGTCCCACGGTTATGCCGGTTATGCCGGAGTGAAAGGGTGGAATGAAGAAAGTGGGAGGAAACGGGAGAACCCCGAGAAAACCCACGCACACGGTGTTTGTACACCACAAAGTTCACTTGGCAGGGGCTGGGATCGAACCCGGGACCCCAAGCACCAGAGGTGAACGCTCTACCACTGAGCCACCGCGGCCCTTAATGAGGTTGGAAGCTGGTCAGTCATGGCAGGAGGTGACCCATGCCATAGGAGTGGCACAGAGTGTGATTTCTCGATTGTGGAATCGATTTCAAACAACTGGAAGTGTTCGAAGAAGACAAGGACAGGGTCGTCCACTAGCAACCAAAGCCAGAGACAATCGTTATCTCTTGTTAACAGCCCGTCGAAACCGACGTCAGAATACAACTCTGCTGCCGCGAGTCTTCCGAACAACAACAGGACGCACAGTATCTACTCAAACGGTCCGCAATCGCCTTCAAGAAGGTGGTCTCTACGCACGTAGGCCTATGGTGTGTCCCATTAACTGCATGACACAGTGTTGATCAAAGAGCGTAGGCGGAGGAACATCGTGGGTGGGGACGCAATGAATGGGGCAATGTTTGGTTCTCTGACGAGTTTCGATTCAGTGTAGAGCCTGATAATCGACGTGTTTTCATCTGGAGAGAGTGTTGAACACGACACAATCCCATGTTTGTGCGAGAAACATCCCAGTATCATGGTGGTGTACTGATAGTGTAGGCAGGAATCAGCATTGGTGGGCGTACTGAGCTCCACATCATCCGAAATGGCTCTTTGACGGCTCTCAGATATAGGGATGAGATCACGAAAACTCTTGTTCTTCCTTATGCTAGTGCCATTGGTAATTCGTTCCTTTTTATGGATGACAATACTCGTCCTCACATAGCTCGGTTAGTGGATGAGATGCTGGATGCTGAGAGTATCGCTCGGATGAAGTGGCCAGCATGCTCTCCGGATCTCGTTCCAATTGAGCATGTCTGGATAATGCTTGGCAGACGAATTGCCGCTAGGCTAGTAAATCCAACAATCATTCCAGAGCTGGAAGTCGCTCTTCTGGATGAGTGGCACAACATCCCCCAAGAACTCATCGATAATCTGATTGAATCCATGCCACGCAGGTGCGAGGCCCAGTTGGCTATTCGAAGTGATCATATGACATATTAAGGAACAATCAGTGTTGTTGCCTTGCCTGTTTGTGAGCAGTTCGAGAGGTGTACACATAACCGTCTTGTGTCATGAGCCATGTGAACAAGGTTTTCCGTGCCACAACACCAGTATGTGCCCCATTTTTCTAGTGTATCTTAAAGCATTCCTTCTTGTATGATAATATGAGTCAAACACACGCTTATTCATACACTATCTTAAGGTCTTGTGTGATATTTCAGCTGAACCTTTAATTTTTTTGAGCATTATATACAATATATATATATATATAGTGGCGGATCCAGGATATGATCAAGGGAGGGGCTGAACCATAGTTTGCAGTTTTATCCAGTGTAAAGCAGGATTGAAGCCCATTTTATGCAGTGTATACTTGAGTGTGAAGGGGGAGGCTATAGCCCCCTTGGATCCGCATCTATATATATATATATATATATATATATATATATATATATATATATATATATATATATATATATATATATATACATGATCGAAAATGGCCTCGAATCCATACTCGCTGAGATGAACAGAAGATACCGTTTAAATCTACAAATTCAGCCCCATTAGTACTCTAAGGAGGATGGTGACATGTAAAGATAATTGAAAATTATCGATATTAATGTCAAATTCATAGTTTTGGGGCTCCACAAGTTCATTGGTGACAGTTTTGGTGCCCTGTGTAAAAAAATGAAACGTATTCTCCCCGTGCGAAGAACGGATATTCTGCTAGTCTGTAATAACTAACGGAAGTTTAATTAATATATTTCTCGCTGCTCAAATTTACTCACTTGTGCGGTATATGTGTGTAAAGTAGAATTAAAACCTGTTGCTCTAAGTATTTTTCCGTTAGCGAAATACATTGTGTATATACACTAGGACGTCCATAATCCTAACGTCAAAAATCCGAACGTGGTCCCTAGAAGCTTTTTACATTTTGTCTTAACGCTAGCGAGAAACAAACAATAGCGTGTATATCGACGTTATGTGAAGTCAGTGTTTTTACAAAAGTTCATTTATATGTAATTGTTTGTCATGTATTTTTATTTTTTCTTAGGCCTATAAGTTTTAAGTGTAACTTAGAGTACAAGCAAGCTCTTCAGAAACATTAAATGTAAGTAGCCTTACGTACGGTATTGTAATTACTGTATGTACTGAATAACCACTGTATCGATAGAAGAACATACCGTACAGTATATGTAAGCCTAAAATACATTTTCTTGGTCATTTTCGAAAATCCGAACAATTTGAAAATTCGAATACCTGTGGTCCCAACTAGTTCGGATTTTCCACTTCCCACTGTATATGTTGCAGACATGTTACAGCAAGTAAGATCACTAGCATCAGGCCAACAAATAGTTTTTAAACTACATTTTCCTGTTTTTGCCAATATTTCCAAACAAATGATTTTTTCTAATGGTTTCAAAATTTCCGGAATTTTACATAGAACAATGAAGATATCTCTATGAAATATATGTTTGATTTAACATATTAACTAAAATGATTCTGTGATTAACAAGAATGATGATTCTGATAATACCCAAATTTTCCGTTTTTCCCCAGCTCGGGAAAACAGTAAAAAAAACTGTTTTTTACCCAAAATTTCCGTTTTTTTACAGGCCTTCACAACAGTAGTCTGAACACGCAGTGCACCGAACACTCCTAACGATGGCGAATGTTAACACCACGACATCGGCAACTATAACTGAAATGAACACCTGACCATCACCACTTGACCTTGGCACAATGGCAGAGCATTGCATTGTCTGATGAATCCCGATATCTTCTTCATCATGACGATGTGTGGGTACGAATCCGTCGTGTTCAAAGGGAACAGCTCCTTGACATCTGTACTGCGGGACGGAGACAAACTGGCTGCGGCTTAATTATTATCTAGGGAACATTCAGGTGAGCATCCATGTGTCCAGTGGAGCTCGAGCAAAGCACCATGACGGCCGAGGTGTCGCACGCTGCTTGCAGACTACGTACAACCCCTTCATGACGGCCATGTTTTCCATCGGTAGTGGAATTTTTCGACAAAATAATGCACCATGTCACAAGGCCAGGAGTGTGATGGAGGGGTTCGAGGAACACAGGAGCAAGTTCCAAGTGATGTGCTGGCCCCCAAACTCTCCGGATCTGAACCCAATCGATCACATCTGGGATGTGATTGAACGTAACGTGAGGGTGCATCACCCCCTCCCCGGAATTTACGGGAATTAGATGACCTGTGTGTGCATATGTGGTGCCAACTCTCTCCAGCGACCCACCGAGGAAAATTGCGACCATGCCAAGACGCGTTGCCGTTGTTATTCGTGCCAAAAGTTGGACATACTAACAATTAAGTAGATAGTCTTAACGGTCTGGCTAATGTGTGTGTATATTTTAACTCGTATATTTTGTCTCGACTCGAATTCGAGTCGAGTCGAGACAGAGACTGTCGAGTCGAGACACGAGTCGAGACAGCACCATATTTTCGAGTCGAGACACGAGTCGAGACAACATTTTCTCGAGACAGGCTTAAATCTCGACTCGACTCGACTCGAATGCATCCCTATCTATTTCAATTTTGAAAGAGTTTTATCTTGTGCCTTGCCTTTTTACTAAAATTTGGGTTTGTGTCTTGTGAGAAAAATTCCTGTCTAGTCTCCTTGGCAATCCCAAATAATATGGCATCACCAATAAAATAACACGTACTGTGCGTATATCAATTGGGTTTTCTTTCCATTAGACTAGGGGGCTTTCCCTCCTAAACTTTTCGTGGCCCCTCCAGATCTTAACACAAATTGCTATTATTAATACAAAAAACACAGTTTAGCTATTTGTAAGAGAATTTTTAATGATTTGCCCCCCCTAACATATTCATGGTCCCCGCAAACCTCTGTGGCTGGTTGCAGGCGTGGGTATAAATTATGTAGCTCCTTGGTATGAAGTTTCCGCCATTCATAGCATATTTCATAGCATACTTAACTAATTAAGAACACCTTGAGAAAAACCGACGAACGACTTATTAACTATTAAATTACCATTAATGATTTCCTTTCAAATACCGACAAGAGAGCTAAAAATTATGTCACCTTACATGATAATAAACTCACTGTTTACAGAAAAGAGAAGACTTACAGTGTGTTTCCACGCTACCTCAGTAGCCAAGGAAAAATATAGTATACCCGTACTATTATTCTACCATATCATGTGAGGATATTAGAATGATACTAGAGACAGTAGCACTATGTCTTTTGCAACACTGCATTTGATCGTATCAAATGTTTCACCTCAGTTTAAAATTTATTAATAAATGCAGTGTTTGTGTCGTTGTATATACGCCCATGTTTAATCTAGCTACTCCATATTGGATATTTAAATTTTAAAAAAAAAATTGAGTACAAACACGCGTGTTTATCATGGATTTGAATAGAGGTCTATTAAACGAGTTTGTGTGATTCTTCAGTAGTCCACCCTAAGGTGTATACCAACTTTTCATATCTGCATATCAATCATTTTAGTACAAATGAAACAAGTCAGTAGTTTTCTTCAGCATAGAGAACACGTAATTCTCTCTGTAAACTCTTTAATACGTACTGTATTGAAAATAGATTTACTTCAAAGTTATTCATGAGTTGCAGAAAGAAGTAAAACTTTGCTGCTAGCTGGATATGTATCTACTTGTATACGTAATTTTAATTTAATTAGGTGCTTCACAATTACTGCTTCTGATCTTTCTTCTGGCTATTTGGTCTGTTTGCGTGCTTTCGGTACGAAACACTCAGATTTGATTTCCGGTAGTAGTAGCTCTTGTAGTTTGGATTCCACGTTAAACTGCAGCTTCACGTCTTATATAGCCTCGTGGAAAGAAATGTTCACCTCAAGCTAAACTGAACCCAGTCCTTGTGTTCCATATTACGTGAATTAATATAAATAAGTGTGCTATTCTGTTTTCAGTGCTTAGGCTTTAAGAGACATGAAGCTTCTACATAATATAGAACCATATATAGTATAATCTCAGCGGGAATCGATGTAAATCTTATAGACATGAATGTTGGAGTGTCTTTAGTATGACTGTAATATTTTAATAAAATGTTCCTTGTCATTTTTCTTTTTAGTTACAAGTGCCACATGGTGTGTTCCTTGGTGAAGTCATTTAATTATGTATATACCTTTCAAATAGGGCTTAATTCTTTATATTATCATGTTTGCAAGAATTAAGGAATTGAGCAGAAGCTGTTAAAGTGATATCTGCTTTCCAAATGGAAGAGCTGCCACAAAATATAATAATAATAATAATAATAATAATAATAATAATAATAATAATAATAATAATAATAATAATAATTATTATTATTATTATTATTATTATTATTATTATTATTATTATTATTATTATTATTATTATTATTATTATTATTATTATTATTTTAATTTTGTTATTTTTACAAGAAATCGTGAATAAGTGTCATTTATGATTATCATTGGCCATATTTGCCATTTTATGGTTGCTATTTAAGTTTTTTTTAACCTTTCTATGAGAAATACAAGTCACAGTGTTTACCGTTATCGTGAAATACGCCAATGAAATGTATTATTCAATGCTCATCAAACAGGGGTGGACTGGGCATAATCAAGTACCGGCCCGATGGCCGCTGCGCCCTCCTCACATCAGTGCCTTTGCGCCTTCCTCGGGAGGGACTAAGACCCGTCTTAGCCTCGGGAAGGCGCCAGTTTCCTCTCTGAACATAATTTAAAAAAAAAAAAAAAAAAAAAAAGCAAAGCTACATAATTATTTTATAAATTTGCTAGCCTTTGGCCAGCTAGGGCTCCACCCCAGACCCCGGTATTTGCTCGGCCTACGGCCTCGCTCTTTCTGTTTTCGGCGTGGGAATGCTATTAATGATATTAGATTTACCCCTAAATGTATAGATTTGACTCTAATATCGGTCATTTTGGACGATTTTTACATATCACCCTCACCAACCCTACGCTCCGCCCCAAATCCCAGTATTCGCTCGGCCTGCGGCCTCGCTCTTTCTGTTTTTGGCTTGAATGTCATTATAATGATCTTAGGGACCCTGAAATTTATAGATTTGACTCTAATATCGGCCATTTTGGATGATTTTTATATATCAACCCTCCCACCCTCACTGCTCCGCCCCCAGGTCCCGTCTTTAGTCGGCCTACGGCCTTTCCCTTTCTGTTTTAGGCTTTGGTGGTACCATTAATGATCTCAGCGACTTCGAAATATATTGATTTGACTCTAATCTCGGTCATTTTGGATCATTTTTATGTGTCTTTCCCTCCCACTCCCGCCGTTAGAGGCGCTAGTGGCGTTACATAAAAACAAGACTCCGTTCAAGACACAGATGAACATCTGGAATCATTGTTCTTGATGAACTCGGAAAGAGACATTCTGACCAAAATAGACAACAATCTTATTATTGACAAAATGTGTGAGAAAAGCAAGGAGATGCGAAGGCTCCTTCAAGAATAAAGCAGTGACTTTACTTTCATTTTCCAGTTTTGTTTTTGAATTTCTTTTTTCGCTAGGTAGGTATATAATTCTAAATTTTCTTTTGTTAATTTGTAGTAAATGTTTCATGTATACTTTTTATTAACGGTTTTAAAAATAGATGAAAAATAAGTTAATGTTATGATGAGCATAGCTTTAAAAGGACAGAAGTATGAAAAATAGCATAAGCCCCAAACTTAACTCAAATCTTCAGTTATAATTAGGTTGTTAATAAATGTAGCCGAAGAATTTAAACAACTGGTGTGATTTTTGTAGTCTCAGTCAAAGTGTGCAGATTTATATAGGCCTAATATACCATAGGCATATTATACAAGTGAATAGTTTTCGATACCTGGGTAGTATTCTTAGTAATGACATGAAATGCGAACGTGAAATAAAAGCAAGGATAGGAATGGCGAAAGAAGCCTTTAAAAGAAAGAAAAGTCTGTTTTGTGGGACCTTGAACAAAGAGTTGAGAAAAAGACTCATAAAATGCTTCGTGTGGAGTGTTGTACTGTATGGGGCGGAAACGTGGACATTACGTAAAGGTGACGAAAATCGACTGGAAGCCTTCGAAATGTGGGTGTGGAGAAGAATGGAAAGAATTAGTTGGGTCGAGCGGAAAACGAATGAGAGAGTGTTAGAAATGGTGGGTGAGAAAATAACACTATTAGATATAATTAGGAAGAGGAAGAGAAACTGGTTGGGACATTGCCTAAGAAGAGATTGTATCATGAGGGACGTCCTAGAGGGTATGGTGGCGGGAAAGAGAGGGAGGGGGCGAAGGAGACTACAATTAATGGATGATATTAAAACAGAAAGATCATACGCGAAGACGAAAAGGTTAGCGGAGGACCGTGGAGCATGGAAGCTTCTCAGCTGCGGCAAGTGACCTGCCAATAAAGGCAGAATACCTATGATGATGAATATACGAGGCGTGTTTTTTAAGTAAGGCCGTTTGAACATAAGTACACAACGAAAGCTTATTTCAAAAAAGTAAATGTATTTTCGGAAAGTACATACTTTACTCTATTTTTCGACATAGTCGCCAAGTTTGTTCAAACACTTATCATACCTCTCAACTAATTTCAAAATACCCTCTTCATAAAAACTTGCCGCCTGCTCCGATAATCAAGAGTTCACTAGCGTTTTCACATCGCCGTCATCAATGTAACGGTTGCCACTGAGGTATTGTTTGAGGTGGAGGAACAGATGGTAATCGCTCGGTACAAGATCAGGACTGTAGGGTCGGTGGTCTAAAACTTTCCAGCCAAAACTGTCCAACAAATCGCAGGTCTGGCCTGCAGTGTGAAGTCTTGCATTGTCATGGAGAAGAACAATGCCCTTTGTCAGCATGCCGCGTCGTTTGTTTTGAATCGCTCTGCGTAGCTTTCACAGGGTTTGGCAGTATGCTTCTGCATTGATAGTGGTTCCTCGTTGCATAAAGTCAACCAACAAAACACCATGCCTATCGCAAACGGGACCCAACGGGAGCACAGTTTCCTAAACTTTAGGTGTTCAAAAACAATTTTGTAAAGCACTGATCTCGACACGTCAGGAAATTCGTTTGAGAGACCTGTTATTACGAAGCGCCTGTTCTCACGAACCCTCGCTTCAACTGAAGCCACCAAATCGTCTGTAATCGAAAAAAGGCGACCGGAGCCGTCCTCATCATGGACGTTGTCACGGCCATTTTTTAATTCTCATACCCACTTACGCACTTTGCTTGCACGAATAACAGTATCGCCGTACACTTCGCAAATCTGTTGATGAATTTCTGCAGCAGACAGGTTACTTGCTGAGAAAAACTGTATCACTGAGCGAACCTCACACGCGGCGGGCGACTTGATAGTCTTGAACATTGTGAAAGGTCAGCTACAGAGTTGAAACTGAGCACAGTTGTTCCCGAGGCAATCCGGTACACGACGCACACGCTAGTTGCGGTATGCGCGCGAACTACTAATGTCTACAACAAAACGGACCTTACTTAAAAAACACGCCTCGTGTTTACTACTCAAAGTCTCTTTGTTTATGAAAATATTGAATTTGTATAATTCTATCGTGATTAACTGCAATAGCTACTTAATCTTTTGTAGTTTTTTGTGTACTAATTTTCCGGGGGAAGCCCCCCGGCAATTTCTTTTATTAGGAGGAGGTATTCCACACAAGCGAAAGCCTCAGATGGACGGCGCCCTCCCAGAGTATGTGACCGCGCCCTTTTTACATAGCCAGTCCACCCCTGTCATCAAATACACGTTGCTATAAATCCCAATTCTGTGGCGTGCTTCAAATATGCTTCTTTCACATCGATAGATGTTCAACGTTTTCATCTTTCAAAAGCACCTTAATGGATAGAGCTCATAACTTGTGTATGGGAAACCTAAAGAAAGTGATTGTGAATCGTGCAATCAGAAGTGAACTGCGTTAGATAGGAAGCGAAGCTTGGTGTTTCTGATAAACATATTCCCCTTGTAGTGCAATGCAATTTTCACATCGCTGCTGCAGTGCTTGCAGGCCAGACAAATAGAAGTCGGATGAATGCTCTGCAAACCAGGCCTCTCTTTGAGAAATGACGTAATCGGCGCCATTGAAATGCGTTCCCTTTAAAAACATTTTCGATTTAGGAAAGAGACAAAAGTCTGATGGAGCCAAATCAGGCAAATAAGGTGGATGTCAATGTATTTGAAACCGTAGGTCCTCCAATTTTTGCAATGTCAGACGTGCCTTGTGTGAGAGCACATTGTCCTAGAGGAAGATTACCCTTTTGACAGCTTTCCACGTCTCTTCTTCTTTAGTACTGCCTTCAATTTGTCCAGAAGAGATGTATAATAAGTTGCATTGTTGGTTTCACCCGATTTCAGATAATTCAACAACAGAATTCCTTCACAATCCCAGAAGACCGTAGCAAGGACCTTAGCAGAGGAGCACTGTGTCCTAGCCTTCTTCGGAGGTGGAGAACCTCTGTGGCGCCATTCCGCCATTTGCTGTTTCGTCGTGGGATCGTAGAATATAACCAGATTTCGTCCACTGTTACCAGCTGTGGCAAAAAAATAGGCCTTATCCGCTTGAAATTGGGACAGAACTGCCTTGCTTGCCTCCACCCGTTCACGCTTCTGATCTGTGTTCAAAAGTTTCGGAATCCATTTTGCCGCGACCTTCCTCATATCCAAGTCTTCATGGATAACTTTCCACATCCGTTCATGACTAATGCCCAATGTGTCCTCTATCTGTTTGAGCGGGATTCGGCGATTGTCGAGAATCATCCGGTGAATGGCGTCAATCCTATCGGGAGAGCTCACTGAAATTGGTCTGTCACAGCTTGGATCATCGTTCTGACCAAACTGCTCACGTTTGAAGTTCGCTGCCAATTTCTTCACAGTGGCATACGATGGTACCTTGTCCACCAATGTCGTGACGAAGGTCGTTGTGGATCTCCTTCAAATACCTGTATTTGATGAATGTACATTGTTCAAATTTACTAATTTCTGGGACGTGGGCTGACATCCTCACTTTGGACCTGGAAAAAGACAAATTTAAAATTGGTTTAGTTAAACCAAATTTTGCACAGTAGCTTCACAAATTATAAACGTGATAAACGTATATAACTTTTATATCTTGCTTTGTTTGAACCTGAGCAGGCTGAGAACTTTTCAACCTACCCTTGTATGACAGAACTGCTTTGTCAAATATCAGGGTAGGGTTTATCTAATATAAATATATTGTTTGTTAGTTCTTAGTTCATAGAATTTATTAGCATTTCTCACCCTTGTCTTTTTTCGCCCTTGTCTCACGCTGTAGTATACAATTTTCTTTCTTTTATTAGTACTATTTCCAATTCCTAATATATATCGCATTAACACATTTAATGCGAGCTTTTGGTAAATTAATGACACAAGAACGCAAAAACTGTGTCACTTTACACAGTTCACTTCAGTGTCTGTGTCATTCCTATGTCATTTTCAGCGTCACTTTTTAAAATTCATTTTGCCATATTGCTTGCTATTTTGGGTGTTTTATCTTGCCACAACTACCAGTTTTTAGTAATAAAGGTGTGAAACTTGACATCTCAAGTTGCACCAATGTCTCGATGGGACCACACATTGACCGCCACTATATATTTTGGCCTTTCTCATCTGTGCGCCACGGGCAACAATCCGCCACTAATACTTAGTTTTCGCCTTTGTTTTAACCCCATAAATGTATAATTTTTTTGTGTATGGTTTTGCATACACGCGGTGTGGATATTAAATTTTGACTTCTACGCCATACGTATGTAGGCCCCTAATAGCATACACACCTATAGAGCGAACGTGAAAAAGTGCAATATATATTTGTGTATGGAAAACCATACACGAGGCGCTGCATGAAGGAGCCGTGTGTATGGAAATTCATACACATGGCAGCCAACGTGTATGAAGTAGATGAGCTAAGGAGGTATTTGTGTGCAATATTATTTTGTTGGAAATAGCAATGACCTTCACGACGCTGTTAAGTAAAGGATGGAGCGATAAGATTTTTTGGTTTGATTTAGTTTAACGTCCTACGATTATGCCGGGTAGGCTAAAGAAGACGTGGACCTACTAATTATAGTGGAATCCGAGCCATTTTGGTCGTTCAACTGGGCTCGAAAGCGGAACAAGGTCTGTTCGTATTCGTATCTCAGACGGGGCATAGAGTGGAAAGAATATGAAAATAAAGTTGCTGTAATAGTTTCCCACAGGGTTGATAAAAATGAACGTAAGATTTTCGAAATACTTGGGAAATTTAAGTTTCATCCTCTCTAATTTTGTAATGCTCGCTATGCCGCTGTATACATATATATATATATACAGTGGCGGATCCAGGATATGATCAAGGGAGGGGCTAAACCATAGTTTGCCGTTTTATCCAGTGTAAACCTGAGGGTCAAGGGGGGGGCTATAGCCCCTATAGCCCTCCCCTTGGATCCGCCACTGTATATATATATATATAGGCCTATATAGTGTATATAAACATGACAAAAATATTCTTAAATTTAAGTAAATACTGAAAAGTGCATCTTTTATTTGTTGAGTTCTATAATTTTAGCTCTAGTGACATAATTATGTAGGTCCCTATGTAATTTGGAATCCAATATCATGTTTAATATGATCTACGAACGAAATAAAATTGGCTTGAATTGAATATTTGGCAAAACAGAAATGTTCCTCATTGTTATTCCTTGATTGTGTAAGGTAAAGGGAAAAAAGAACTGTATTTTATGCCTTAAACAGGTGAATTGTACAGTTATTTTTCCCGCCAGGTGTTTCTTCCTCAAACTCACAAGAATGCTAACGGACCAGGCTGAAGATGTACGCGAGTGGGACATTAGCCAGCAGAAATTACGACATATTGAAATGTATGTGATATGATAATA
Organism: Thermobia domestica; assembly: GCF_964235325.1. Taxonomy (NCBI): domain Eukaryota; kingdom Metazoa; phylum Arthropoda; class Insecta; order Zygentoma; family Lepismatidae; genus Thermobia; species Thermobia domestica. The sequence continues at coordinate 363,257 of NW_027655928.1, forward strand.
TGAGAAAGGGGAGGTGCATGTAACGGTTAATTTAAAAAAGAAGAAAAAAAGAAAAGAAAAACAGTTTCCAACAACCAAATGAAGGAGTAGAGGAAGAAAAAAAAGCATGAGAGAGAAAGGCGGGAAAGAAAGTAAAACTATTTCGAGCTAGAGAAGTCTGAAGGTAGAAAGAAAGAAGAAGAAGAAGAAGAAGAAGAAAGACTTTGAACATGTGGCTAAAGGAAGGTCAATGATCTTCGATGATCAGGTAAAACTGGAATGCATTTGACCAACTATCTTATGTTGGAAAATATATTAGGTAGCATCAAGTTCTTTTTTATTTTTATTATTTAGTTGTAGAATTCAGATGAAAATCTGAGATTGACTATCAATGAATGGCATTGGATACTAAGTAACATAATAACTAACTATACATATATATAGGGAGACACGTGGTGAAGTGTATTGATATAAATACAAGATGTAGGTGGAAACTAATCTATAACGTCATATAAGGAGAAAGTTTGTGAGAATGAAAAGGATTGTATGACAAACGCAATCATGATAGGATACTTTCAAAATCTAAGATTTGACAGTTGATGACTAGTGTTTCAAATGCAAATGAAACTTAACAGAATGATCTGTTGTTGTCTTAAGAAATTCTCGAAATAACAAATGAAAGTAAATCTTATAAGTATCATTACACAAACTCCGAAGTGCTGACACCCACAAAGGGTCACGAGTATGTTATTTCTGGGCTACTCTATACCATTACATCTATGTGAAGATGAAAAAAAAGGTATGTACAGTTTTGTTCAAAAATATCTTAGCCACCCATCTTGCTTTAGGATCCCTAGCCAGCCCAAAAATGTATAGGGCCCGGTAGAAGTTAGTGGGAGCCGATCTAACCATGTTATACTTAATTACCATATTATAGTTCATTTGCGAGCCTACAGTGAAAATTTGAGGGGAATCAGTAAAAATTTAGGGGGCGACCCCTCATGACCCCCGTAAATAGGGTTACTTTATAATGTTACATTTTTCAGCCGAACATAGGAAAGTTTAACTCTTTAGCTTTAAATAAAGAACCATATAAAATCCATATTTGTTTGGTTTGATTTTGTAGGTAAATGTACAAGGCTCTTCAAAGAGAGATGGGTGGTCAAGATTTTTTTCGATAAGACTGTACATTATGTTCAGGCAAGCGTACTTCAACCTTATAAATCAAATGAGTATCAGGATAGTAACACATGCTATATCACTTTTTGGTCATTTTCTGTTTTTTGCTCTGGTAGTCGGTCACACTGAGATTTACATACTGGGGTAAGTTGACAATGGCTTAATTTTAACAATTCCTATTTAGCAGTGTATATGTTTTGCTTTCACCAGTGAAATGAAAGTATTTTAAATTTAATTCATAAGGTTAAAATTTGCTTGCCTGCTCAAAATGTACGTATCATGTGTTGCCATCCTCATGTAGAATATAAAAGAGTAAAAGTGCTCTTCTCATCAACGCCCCCCCCCAAAAAAAAAATCTTAAAAATGAAGGTTCCCTTTATCTTATTGAAATATGTTTATCAAATCATTACACAATAGTGCGTTACTATGTTCTAAAACTCATCTATAATAATAATAATAATAATAATAATAATAATAATAATAATAATAATAATAATAATAATAATAATAATAATAATAATAATAATAATAATAATAATAAATCAAAATGCGTTAAATAAATTACATTTTCTTGCTATGTCATTATGAGATAGGCCCTATGTCGAGCAATATAAACCTTCCCGTGAAATCTAAAAACATCCTCTTTCTTTCTGTTATATGTCTGTTGTATGGTAATCCTAACTGTGCTCTGTGTGTTTACTGATTGTGGGTATATTTGCAGATTCTTAATTGTTAGTAATCTTTCTTCGCCTTTCTATAAATACGATTTTATATATATATATATATATATATATATATATATATATATATATATATATATATATATATATATATATATATATATATATATATATATATATATATATATATATAAATGAAAGTCACTATGTTAGTGACTTCGGATCTCTTAAATAACTCTACCGTTCTCGATCAAATTTCCAACATAGATGAGGTTCGGGTATGGGAAATTTTTTTATCATTTCACTTTGACGGTGCAACGTAGAGGAGAGGAAGGGTGGAGGAGGTATATAAAAATAAATATAACTTAATAACTCTTGAACCACGAGACCAATCTCGATCAAACTTGCAACATAGATGAGGTTCGGACTTGTAATGTTTTTTGTCACTTCACATTGACGGGGATAAGGGTAAGATATAGAAAAATACATAAAAATGAAAGCCACTATGTTTGTGACTTCGCACTGCTTGAACCACCCGACCGATTTCGACCAAATTTTCAACATAGATGAGGTTCGGACCTGGGAGTGTTTTTATCATTTCACTTTTACGGTACAACATAGAGATGGAGGAGAGGAGGAGCTATATAAAAATAAATAAAACTTAATAACTCTTGAACCATGGGACCGATCTAGATCACTCTTGCAACTTGCAACATAGATGAGGTTCGAGCCTGGGGTGGTTTTATCATTTCACTTTGGCGATGCAACTTAGGGAAGGAGGAGATGGAGATATAGAATAATACATAAAAATGAAAGGGACTACCTTTGTGACGTAATAACTCTTTGATTCACCAGGCCGATCTCGATCGAATTTTCAACATAGATAATAATCGGGCCTGGAAGTGTTTTTATCATTTTACTTTGACGGTACAACGTATGATCTAAAATGATCGATATTAGTATCGAATCCATAGTTTTCGGTGTCGCTGAGATGAAGAGTAGCATTTCCGATGCCCGTTAAATCCAAATTCAGTCCACAATAGTAATATTTAACTTTTACTGTCATTTTTACCAAATACATGACGTAAGGAGTTGTGCATTTAAAGTTTTAATTTCAATCCAGCGAAGCTTGTAATCAACGCTAGTGATAAATAAAGAAATTAGACATGGTTTAATTAGACTAACACATCTACAATCTGTGTTGTGAGCATCTGCAGTTTAGAGAAAAATACAGTATTACTGTGTTGTGCGACTCTATAATATCAGTACTTAGTGAGATATTAAACAAGAGAAATGAGCACAACTTCCAGCGTTTCATTTAATATAGTTCATTACCCTGCCATCTAGCGGCGTATTTCTCATGTTATATTTAATTGGTATGAGGACTCTAGAATGTAATAGTTACCTAACAAAGGTAGTTTTGATTATTGTTATTTATGATTTTATTTTCTCAAATATGTTTTTCCAATTCTTTCGCTTATCATCTCACTTACATGAGAATGAAAAATAAATAAATAAATAAATAAATAAAAAGAGCTTTATGTTAATACCCACGGTTACCCTAACAGTACAATTATGTAGCAGGCATATACCTATCATGTTCCCTCAGGTACATGGGAATGTGTCCAGTATGTGCCTTATGTACCTCTGAGAGTGAAATTACATGGATGGCAAGTGATAGTCACAGTCTATGTCCGCCCCTAGGCACATGTCTGACATGTACCTGGGAAACGTGCCTAGTATGTTCTAGGTATGTTCCCGTGCCGTAAGCGTTAATGAACCATAAAATTACTCCCCCAAAATATGTTAAATCGCCTATATGCGTAATATGTATACATTAAGGTGAGTCTAAAGCACTTTAAGAAGGTAAAAATATGTACCCCAAGGTGGGCGCGAACCGCCAACATTTGGATTACTAGCCGCGTGCTTTTCCGACTTGGCCACGGAGGCGATGAAGAGAGTGTCGCTTGTAGAGCGATAAATTGTTGAGGTCTTTTGAATTTGGCTAATCAGAGTGCTCCTTTAACCACGTATATTCGACGATAACCGTTTGGGATAAGATAAAATCTGCTCGCCATGTAATTTTATAACAAAATGACGTGTGTCTATTTACTTTCTTCTATATTCACTTTCAAATTATCGGCGACAGTTGTCATCCAATAAAGTTGATGCGTTTGTTGTTTCTAGTACACAATCATTTAAAAAAAGAAGCAACAAATGCATCAAATGTGGGAGATGAATTTAGAACACCTAAATGGCGCATGCCTAGCAAATCTTGTGCTGTTCGGGTATCTGAAACAGTATGTACCTAAAGGACTACCTAGAACATGACAGATATATATCCCAAGTGACAACATGAAAACAAATGACTGTTAGAGTGCGAAACTGAGCCAGGTATAGAAATGATAAATTTGTGGTACATAGTTGCAAATATCAATTAGGTGTAACAAGTACATAAAACTGTAAGTAGCTGAAGTACATACTTAGCACATGAGTATCAAATGCGCTAAGTGTCGGGTTTCTAAAAAGTAACTGGGACACATAAATGGCACATGCCTAGCACATCTTGTGCGGTTAAGGTATATCTCTTAAAGGAAATGAACCATACAGTAAAACAGTGATCGCCAAATCGTCGGTCGCGAGCTAATACGTAGTAGCTCACGGGGACATTTTCGGTCTTCTTCTTTCTCACCTCAGCCATAGGTGAGCAGCATAAAAATTTTAAAACTTCTCTCTCCCCCTTGGGAGAGCTGTTTTATACTTTGATAGGGTATCTTCTTCGTAACTTCATCTAGATATTCTATCCTTTGTCTTCCTTTTCCTGGTTTTCCGTCTGCCTTTCTATCTATCAACACTGTGATTCAATCGGAGTGCCGAATAACATGACAGGGATAACAGAGCGCAATTACCCTTCCTCATCTCGAGTGTGAAATGCATATTTTTAACTTAATAGTATAGCAATATAGTCATTAAAAAAGATGTGAAACACTACTTATATTTTCTGTTAGTTTGAATCTTGCTCCCCCAAGAAAAACCCGAATTGACGCTCCTGTTGACAAATTCACAGGAGCTGAAATCGAACTAATAACTCTCACACCAGAAATAAGCACTCCATCACTGAGTCGTCGTGCTCCCAAAATATGTGGTTGAAATCTAAGATGTATTTTGTTTGTATGATAATAAATATACATATCTTAAAATTTCTTCTTACAGTTATTGTAAGTTTGCTCATCCACTGACAACAATTAAGTTTTCCCAAATCCCACCAACCTCCTTCGATTCTACTTGTCACCCCTTCATATGCTACTTTCAGTCCACTCAGCCTTAATCTAACGGCCAACTGGCTGTGAGTGTAAGTGAAGGCGAAACTTACGGAAGCGAAATCTCATGACTCGCAAATGCTTGAATAAAACAAAATAACTAGACGCAACCTTGACATATGCAAAGTATTCTAATGTATCGTAGGTTGCATGGAAAAGAACAATACTGATGAGAGCACAAACGAATAAGAGAAGTTTGAAATTGATTAAAAGTAGAATAGGTTAGAAATGTGGTGAAAGGTAAAATAGGGATAATAAAGGTTAATTCACACATAGAGTGGCGTGGCCATGCTATTTCCTTGCTGTGTTCCGTCCGTGCCACGACCATATCCCGTGTCGTGCCGTCCTCCTAGAGGGTCAACTTCGTGTCGCTTCGAGTACTCCGAGGAAAGCGAAAGCAGAGTCGCGACCGATGTGGTTTCTCCTCAAAGTGGCCTGTCGGGGCATGGCTAGGGAATAGCACACTATTTGTGAATTAACGTTTAGTGTGAATCAGCCTTAGGAATGCAATTGATGGACTATTCAAGAAGATAGACCTAATAATATTGTCAATATGAAAAGAGGAGCGAAATTTCGAAGTGAACGTAAGGTTTTAAGACAGAATGCTTATAATGACCATTTAATATGACAAAAGGCCCTATTGCTAGTCCAGTAAACCCTCACCGCTGGTCTAGTGGCGAGTACATGCCTCTTTGGTGTACGGGTTCCGGGTTCGATTCCAGGTGGGAGAGCGTTTGAAATTTTTACTGTTCTCGATGTCTTTGTGTTTGTGTCCCTTATCGTTCTAGGTTACTGGAAAAACAAGTAAAATTAAGTAAAAATCCAATAATAAGTGGCACGTTCGGTGAATCAGTTAACTTTTAAAAACGTGGCTACCGGGTGCGCCTTTCATGTACGTAGTCCCGGTGGGAAAGCACGAAAAATTTAATTTCACTCTCATTAACTTTGATTAACCTAACCTCTCCTTTACCCTACCCTAAAGGGTATAACTGTGGGACGTTAAACTAAGAAAAAAAAACACCTATGAGCGCATTTAGTGAAATGAAAAAGGACCTATAAGCGACGTTTGTTTTGTGTAAGAGAACGTAATGAAGAGGTATTTTCTTCTGTGCAGAGGAAAATGGTGAGAAAGATTGCTTCGTCACCTAACGGAACAGCATCTATGATCTGGAAGATCAATATCTTATTTATTTATTTATTTATTTATTTATTTTTGTGTTTTGGATCTTACGTTTCAAACATATATAAATGATGTTGTGATTATATAGTGTGCGAGAGTATAAGCAATAACATATGAAGTATTATTGTAGCATGTTTTTGGACAAATAAAGTGGTATATTTTAAGTCTTATATATACAGATGTTGCATTAAATGATCTTTATTCAGTATTCCTGCTGCGTGTTATAATTACCCACACATTTTGAATGCATAAGTAATTCAAGGTCACTCTAAAAACGTGACTTCCTCACTTAAATGATGTGATTAATCATTTTAATGTAGTTTTTTTTTTCTAATGGACAGTTATTTAAATGTTTCTCTATAGAATATTTTGAAATAGCAGCTGTATTACAGTTGTGACTATTTTTCTTCGATTAAAATGTTTACTCTGGATTTTCCTAGTTTTATTTTTAAACGTTTATTCGCTCTTGAAATACCCCTAGCAGCGTACTTTGGTCCCGGTATAGGCTAAATCAGTGGTTCCCAACCGTTTTTCACTGACGACACAATTTCCTAAATGCCCGCCACGACATATAGGAACTCGAAATATTGAATATCATAATACCGTACTTAATACTGAATTTTTTTAAAAAAAATCGAAAAATATCGTTAAATATCGAAATCTCGATATGTATCAGTAATAATTTTAATATCGATATACCGTATTATTGAAAAACATCAATTGTATATCACGAATATTTTTAATATAGTTATTTTGATATTCGAAAATAAATCGAAGTATCTCGTATTTGGGATGTAAAGGTTAACGGATAGTCAGTTAACTTATGTTAGCATAATTCAATTGTTTTCTCATTTATCCCACCATACTGGATCAACACTGAACATAATATGACTCATCATAGTCGACCTGAAGCCACGCAGACCAAAGTCATGCGTAGAGCACAGAGAGCATTATTCTCATGAAGATATGTTACAAATTACAATCATTACTACAACAACAACAACAACAACAACAACAACAACAAAAAGAAGTGAAATCCATTTTGAATTAAAGAAAAAAAGTTACATTTCCCAAGAAACCCATAATAATGAGCACGAAAAGAATTCAGTAAGACCTCACTTTCTAAGCAATAGCAGAAACTCTAGGTATTCGGTCTCGTTTCTGCTTTTCTTTTACTTCAGACACATCATTTAATTTGAACGATCTTTTTTCCATTATAACTATTTTAAATTTTGTCATTTGTAATATGCTAGTCATCTCTCTAGGAAATCAACAGTGAGCAACGTACATCGTTGCACTATAGTTAGATTGTTATTCGTGCAATAACCTGTTGTGACTAAGAATAACTCGAAAGAGCTTAACAAAATTGTGATTTAATACATGTAGATTTTTATTCAATTCGCTTTCTTTCAGATTTTCATCCATCCCAATTTTTGACAGATTTTTAAAATTATTTTTGTCACAATTTGTCCTTATAAGTTGCCGTGTTTAATATTATTAGTAGTAAATCTAACATATTTTTCATGTCTGTATCAGTTGTCAGTTACTTCTTTATGCACACCATTTGATTGCTCCAAAGTCACGGCCGGCTTTCAACACACAAAATCAGAAAATCTACGCCAAAGTTAGTTCCAATTAATAATACGCATTCAGAGAAAAGTTACTTCATACAATAGGTTTTACACTAAGAGGAAACCCAATCGACAAAATCTCTTCCTCAAGTACGTATTAAGTTTTGATCATTTCCTGTAAAGATAAATTGTGGGGAAGTTGCTAATCTAATGCAAAATGATAATGCCCCAACAAATGTTTTACAGTGTTAAGAAAACGCATCTAATTCAAAGCCCTCCAATGCTGACCTAGTGGCTAGTGCGTACATCTTTGCTTCGATTTCCCGTTCGATTTCGTTTACTTGAATTTTGAACATATTACAGATCCATCTTAAGCTAAAGATTACTTTTCCTAGCTGATTGGTTGCTTCGTTTGGAGTTTACCGTTCCATTCAGCACCGAGGTTACACGAAACTTGGACCTAAGCTTAACGTACAACCGGATCCACATGATCTCCTCAGGGAATTGAACCCACTTGTCCCACTCCGACCAAAGACACGTACTCTAACTATATATAACATCAGTACAGATAATGGACACTGAAACTTCAATTAATCTAAATTCCAATCTAAGTTTACTAATAAGATACACTCTGAAGTTGGTATCCTTCAGATACATGCAATATTTATTACCAAAAATATCCACTAAACAATGCAGATATAATTTGCGATTATTCGTAAGGTATATCACGTACATATTACATCACATATATTATGTATGTTGTGTAGAGGAAGAAGAGTGCGTACAATGGGCAAGGTCAGCTTTGTGCAGCGTATAATGATTATCATACAAGAGGTATTTTGCAGAGTCCGTTATGTAGGAAGAAACGTCCTCTGTATATTATGTATGTGCCGTACGATGATAAATAAGAATTGACCTTGCGTATGTATGAAGCTTTCTAAAGATGGGTTTTGCCTTGTCGAAGTATAAGTGGGGCATTTCAGGAGGTCAAAAGGAATCTTTGGTATCAGGTGGAAGCCATTATAGCATATGATTTATGTATTCTTTCTTCGTGTTAATGCATTTATTTACCTCTATACTTAGGAGCTACCAGTTGTTCAAAAATTTATACTACAACCCACGGAGAACTATTGATGGTCATATGGCGCACGTTAAATTGGATGGCATATGGTGCGTTGGTATGACATTATCCTTTGTATCAGAAAGCCGAAGTAAAATCGAAAATTTTCGTGGTATCATTGAGTATCAAACCCGTGATCTATCATGTACGCGAGGAAGATTATTGGAACTTCTGTTGCTTGCCGAAGACTATGACTATCAGCTCAAATTTGTCTTTAACATTGGGGGGACGTAAGACGGTTCTCATAACCTTCTTATTCTTTTTATTTAAGCAATATTCAAAATATTTATGAAGTTGAAAAACAATATATATATATGCTGTGCAGGATCAGAGGAGCAGAGTAGTTTTCAACATTGGGAGACAGGCAGATTTGAGGCCGGTAGATCAATCTGGTTTCTGAGATGAACCTGTTGTATATTATATATATATCAGACGATGTAGATGAATAGGCATCGGAACAAATCATTACATTTCTCCCCCCCACCCCACCCAAAAAAACACATATTTCAAATCGAATTATTGGGGAAACAGTCCCCCAGTACCAAGATTGGAAAACATCTCCCCCTCATTCCCCCGGGATTTGCGCCAGTGACTGACAGAAGTTGATTTTTTGCAGAATAGAAAACAAATCTTTCTTAACAATCCGCTCTGATATGGTTATTCATACGAGAGCAATGTTATTCATATAATGGTTACAATCTCAAACCAACTATTTGTAAGTTATTTGTCAGACAATACTCTCTAACACAGTGCTATTCAACCGTGGGTACGTGAAGATGTTTCAGGGGGTACGTAATCCTAAAATAAGCATATTTCCAATATTTATTGAATGATCATAGTTGGAGAAATACCCCTCAGTAGAACTGGATGTCTCCCATATGATTTAAAATCCATTTTTTTCGGGTGTGCACTTCCTTCCCTGTAAATAGCCTTTTGATTGGTACACTGATTGTCCTTTTGTTGGGTCTCTATTTGTTCCTCTTTTTAATCACCAGAACATGTGTATCAAGTTTACTAAGTTCATTTCGATTTAATTTCTTTTAAACAACTTCAGGAGTACACAATTGGATGGCGAACTGAGCCTAGGGGTACGCGAGAAGAAAAGGTTGAATAGCACTGCTCTAACATTCAACAAATATCATCGATAGGCGTATACCATATGAAGGAGTTTGGTTTGTATGGCGTGATATTTCTTCAATTAATATTGAAACCGGAAGTCCTAGTAAATTTCTACCATTTCCGGTTTTAGTATAAGGTTACGGATGGGGGTTAAATATATACTTGATACGCTTAATCGTTGCAGGAATCAGCTTCTCGCTATCTATGGCCGTTTTCACTCTGTAGACCCCTACAGGGTGGCCACAAAGTCCTGTTACCCCTGAAAATAAGTTACATAAACCACTAAATGTGCCAAAATAACTACACGGAAAAAACAGAATGACATGAATAACAATGCTTTCGATAAGTTTTATTGAGATAGGGAACATTAAGTGTCCAAAGGATCAATCAGTTGACCGTCATTCTCGTGACAAAGGATAATACGTCGCCAGGTTCTGTACGACAATTTGCGGGGCATTTAGGGATGCATTCGAGTCGAGTCGAGTCGAGATTTAAGCCTGTCTCGACTCGTCTCGAGAAAATGTTGTCTCGACTCGTGTCTCGACTCGAAAATATGTTTCTGTCTCGACTCGTGTCTCGACTCGACAGTCTCTGTCTCGACTCGACTCGAATTCGAGTCGAGACGTCTCGAAATTCGAGTCGAGACAAAATGTACGAGTTAAAATATACGCACACATCAGCCAGACCATCATGACCACCTACCTAATTGTCAGTATGTCGACTTTTGGCATGGATAAAAACGGCGACACGTCTTGGCATACACGCAATGATCCTTGATAGGTCGCTGAAGAGAGCTGGCACCACATGTGCTCACTCAGGTCACCTAATTCCCGTAAATTCCGGGAAGGGGGGCGATGTGTTCTGACGTCAATTTCAATCACATCCCACAAGGGACATCACTCAAATGCCCGGCTCCAATTTCAATGAAACTTTTTTTGCTGATAGAAGGCATGTATGCATCATTACTTGTGATGACAAATTTTTTCCATGGTGCATGTTTTCTATTTTTTTAAATAACTTTTAAGAATTGTGATGTGGTTATTAGAGATTACTACAGAAGTCCCTTACTACCCTTTGTAAACAGAGCGTTAATGAAGAAAATTGAAGAAAAACCATGTGGATACATATAAGTCCTGGGGGGAAGTCGTATGGTAGATATGACCTTGATGGCAGCCATCTTGAAATCCGCCATTTTGAATTAAGGTCAAGTTTTCAAAATGGGAATAGGGTAATATGATACATATTCGGGCTAGAACTTAATTAGAAAAATAATGGTGAGGTTAGTTTTAAGATACGCCCATTTGGGGGAAAGTTACAGGCATATTAATTGTTTTTACTTACTGTGTGCGTAAGTCCCTTCTTACTTTCGTCTCAAGACCAGTAAATCGATCGCAACGGCAGAGCCCGGTTTCGCACTAGTGTTTAGAAATCTTTAAACTCACTTGAGGCAATATTTGTGGATTATTGTATTGTATTTTGCCTTTAATTAAATTTGAACCCACTTCATGATCTTGTGTAAAGTATCACTAAAAGAGAATTTCTGTTTTTATGGAGAACGTAAGCATGGCAATTATAAAAGGTGAGTAAGGTGCGTATGTATTTATAAGAAAGTTTATTTTACGAGTCTTTTGTGGTTCCGCCAACCTATTCTTTAGTTGTTTTTTTTTTCAAAATACTCATATCTCATAAATAAAAGAGCTATTATAAAATCTCTTACCACTATTCTTTAATACTTATAAAATTTTATTTATTGTAAAAGCACTGGCGAGATATTTCTTATCGCCCACTAAAATTATGGTAGAGCTCCTTCGTGGCTAACGGTTAGCATACTTGCCTTTGGCGTGGGAAACCTGGGCTTGATTCCCGGTGGGAGTTCATGTGGTTCGGATTCCACGTTAATCAGTAGGTCCACGTCTCACATAGCCTTGCTGCTGAACGGGACGTTAAACTCAGAATCAATTCAACTCAAAATTATGGTTTTGACTTTATTATGATGTCATTAGTTTAAACGCTCATCTGCCCAGTAATTATAAACATTGACTACATTATAAAATTGTAATTTGTGACGACTAAAATATCAGAATTTAAAGATTATTCTTTGGGTTTTGGAACATTTTGAAAAACGTGAAAAACTGGTACTGCACCGATACAACACACCTTTTGGATTTATCATAACATGTGTTACATAGCTTTGGTTCGATTCTCAACACGGACTGCAACTACCCGTTAAATTGTGCATCCGAAAGGCACTCTTTGTTAAACCTCGCTTATCACCGCTCATCTTAATAATATATATAACTTCACCGCGAAGCAAATATTGCATTTCTCTCTTTCATCCTAACACAAAACAAAACTAACCACAGCTGTGACACGAAGGAGCTATTTCGAAAAGAAACAAGCTATGCTTCATAGAGATGTGTACCAAATGATAGAAGTCTGAAGTATTGTTTTCTTTACTGTTTATTGATATCAGTTGGTGTTCTTAATGAGTTTACTCATTAGTTTAGAAAGAGTATATATGGAATTTGGACATATGTTGTACGTATTCTCCTGAGAAATTGATGAGACCAGAAAAGTTATAAGGACAGATGGAATAGGTTTAAGCGCATCTACGTGACTTTATCAAATATTTATTCTCCATAATGGTACCACGCGGAAAACTTGGTATAGGCCTACTTTTATCTTTGCCTCCCTCTGTTAGCTGTTTCGTATCATATATATCGGATGGTTTTGATATTTCTTCTGATCATTAAAACAACAATGGTACCTGTGTGCGTGCAGAAATGCAAAAGCACAAGTTAACTTCCTATTTGTTTTGGAAACAACAAACCCATTTCACGTGTGCGAGAGAAATTGAGCACAGTGAGATCGGGTGTTTACTCACGGTCAGTTCGCAGCAGGAGTCCATGGTAAAAGATTTGGCTATCTCGAAAACACTCGCAAAACCTTACAAATACAAAAGACTGCGCTTCAAAGAAAGTTTAGACACAGATGTTTCAATTTTCTTTTAGCATCTTTCTTCAGCAAAAGAGTCGGTTCATTGTATTCGAAAAAGGGAAGGGAGAAAGGGTGAATTTATATTTTATGTGGGGGTAACGTTGTAAGTAGTATAAACAATACATACCGCTTCCGACTCTGTACTGAAGCACTTCCTTTAGCGGTATATCACTAGATCTATTCTGACCCTCATCCCACCTCAAGTTGTAAAGTAGAAAGGGACAGAAGTATTCAACATGACTGCGCACTTGAGTTTCAGTTCACAATACGAAAACCAGTGAGCAAGTAAACAGTCTTTTGTAGGATCGTGTTTTACTTCTTGAATTTATTTTTGAACATTTCTGTGAATTCAACAACAGAACGCAATAGAAATACGGACTAGTTTTTATTCCAACCATTACTTTCGCTCCAACCCAGGGATGCCACATTTATGATTTCGTACTAGATTTAGTGATTTTACTATTGAACTAGTGATCTAGTACGTACTTTGGGTAAATAGGCACATTCTAGTGATTTTTTGCATTTTTTCCTGATGCAGACAAATGAGAAGGAAATGGTTCTTAAAATAAAAGGAAGAAGTATATTGCAGTTCAAAAGAAATGTAGAAACCTTAAATTATTTTTTCTTTTCCCTCTGACTGAATGAAACCCCTGCTGTGTAACGACCTTAGGTAAACAACGGCTATCTTTGGTCCGCTACCTCCTTTTGTTAGCCGACATGAGATGGGTTACTTTTTTTTCTGGAAGAAAGTGAAGAAATAATTATCCAGTACATTTACGTTTTGTCAGGCACACAGGCTCAGTCTGTACTTGTTTCCTAACGAATTTTAGCAACATAACATAAATGAAACATATGTACCAGAAAATAGAGGCAGTACAAACGGAAATTTTCATCTGTGACACATTTGATGAGAAATATAGTTAGATGTCACGTGCAAGCACTCTAAACATGTCCTATCCTGTAATTCTATTCGTATGTTTATGTAGGTGAGACTGAGAAATCAAGAAACAATAATAACTGGTTTTCTTCCAGGGGAAAATCTAAATGTGAAGGGGTATTACACTGGGACTTTAATTGCGTCCTTTGTACAAGATTAACAAGTAATGGCAATTTTTTAATTTATTTTAGTTCTTGGGGAGAGGAAGATGGAAGCGAACCCTCGTAAGGACCTCTGCAAGGAAACATGAATACTATCCGCCACTGTTTGTTACATTACACAAAATAGTTTTATATATATATATATATATATATATATATATATATATATATATATATATATTGAGTTTTAGTCAGGGTTTTCATTCTGCAGGAGAGGGGGGGATAGTAATACCTGACGAACATTTTCTATTCTCAGAGTGTTGCAATGATAGCATTTCCTCCATTATAACTTGGCCAAGCTAGTTGCATTATATGTAAGATTAAGTTAGCCTAAAAAGCTTAAATTTCTATGTCTGTTTTACTCTATACCATATTATATCTATGGTTATATGAGGCATGGATCTACAGTTTAAAGTGGGATACCGGTAACAACTTCATGAGCTTCCACCGTAAATCGAACCAGAGTCTCCCGCGATCAAGGCGTATGTGTTAACCATACAGCCAGAAGGAAATTCACTAAAGCACACACACATATATATTGTTGAGTTGATTTTGACTTTACCGTCTCTTTCAGCAGCGAGGATATATGAAATGTAGACCTACTGATTAACGTGGAATCCGAACTACATGAGCTCGCGCCGGGAATTAAGCCCGAGTCTTCCACGGCAAAGACGCGTACACTAGCCGCGGAGTTCACACACACACACACACAGAATCAGAGTCCTCACACACCAAGGGTGAGAGCTGTGCAACTGAGTCACAGCGGCCACGGGGCTAGGTCGAGTCCACTTTACGTTCATAGTTTCTTAGTACATAAATGTTACGATTATGAAATAGATTTTCCTTAATGAGCTGCACAAAAACAAAAGCTTTCGAAATGCATTAAACAATTAGCTCGATATGAGTGTGAACTTAAAGTTATATCAGAGTGTAAATACGGATACGCACCAAAGCTCAAAAACTTAATACACTATTTCTCCTATATAGTCAGCATGTATCAAGCAATCGTTCAGCTTTCATTTGAGAGGATGGAAATCGAAGGCCCCTGAACAACTATGTTATTAATGTGCGGAATGTATTTATCTTACAGTGAACTGCTTTGATGCCAAGTGGCCTAACTCCAAAATTGAAATTTTCCAGGAGTGAAAGTTGAAGTTCAATATCTCATGAACAATCCATATTTCTTTTATGTTGGGAACCAAAACCATAACTACTGTATGTAGTTCATTGTTTTATAACTTAGTGTTTACAAAAATCCTTTTAAAAAATACCTATTCATAGAAGTGAATGATACTTATCTGTACTAGTTCTTGGCATCCAAGCCGTCCATTTATTGTAATACTAGCTTAATATACCCATTCTTCGCATGGGGGCTGTATTTGGAAGTCAACACCTGTGGAAGTATCACCATTCATTTCAGTGACCGCGAAAACTATGGATTTGACACTAGTATCAATCAATATGGGCTATTTATACATGTCTCGGTATTCCTCACCCGCTGACACCCGGCCCGCATACAGTAGTAGCTGAATTTGCAAGTCATCGCTGATGGAAGTGTCACCATTGATCTCAGCGACCGTGAAAACTATGGATTTGACACTAATGTCGATCAATTTGGATTACTTTTACTACATGTCTCGCTAAACGCCCCCCTGAGACCCCCTGGTTCCAATTTTGACAAAAACGCTTCGCCTTAGACTGGGACCTGGACCAAGGTATCCGTGACCAAAATTTGGTAACTCTCGATCAACTTGTCTGGTCCCCAGGTCGGTCCCAGTAAACGTCTCCCCCGAGACCCCCCTGGTTCGAAATTAAAAAAAAAAACTCTTGGTCTTGATCTGGGGCCTGGACTAAGGTACCCGTGACCAAATTTTGGGAACTCTCGGTCCACTCGTCTGGTCCCCAGGTCGCACACAGACAGACAGACAAACACACAAACAAACTCTTTATTTTATTTATATTAGATAAGATATACTATGTAAAATAGTCTCGTATCATAATATGTGATTTACAACAAATGTTACATTATATATTATCCGTAGCTCGTGATATGCTGCAACATATTAAAGCCTCAGAATAGTTGGGCAAGCGAATAATCCAGAAGTTACGTAACCCTATTGCGTTCATGGGAACGAAAACACAATAATTATAACTATGCTAAATTACTATATACTACCAACTGCTTATTCAGAGAATTTATGAAGTTCACTTTATCGCAATAGTTTTATACAAACTAGATTTAGACTACAGATAATAGTTTTATACAAACTAGATAATCAATTATTATTATCATTATATTTGCAGTACAACCAAATACAACGACATTAACTATTAGTTCTAATTAACTAAATTGAGCTGAAAATTAAATCTTGATCTTTAAAGATTAACTATTAATTTTATGCGTTCTGTACCTTTCTGAAGGAATAAAAGCTGGAATTGGTTTCAAGGCTGTTTCTGAGTGAATACTTTCTTCAAAATAATATTAAAAATTATAGAAAGATTTTCGAGACATTCGAGTCGAGTCGAGATTTTTAAGAGCCGTCTCGACTCGACTCGTGTCTCGACTCGAAAATTCGAGTCGAGAAATACGTTTGTCTCGTCTCGTCTCGAATTTTACAAAGTGTGTCTCGACTCGAATCTCGACTCGAATTCGAGTCGAGATTCGAGACATGTCTCGACTCGAGCGCATCCCTAGGGGCATTGCAGGTGTAACTTGAGTGAAAGCTTCTTTCACAGCTTCTGTCAGTTCGACAGTGATATCGTAACGGTTTTGTGCAACGATGCCCCTTGTGAATTTCCATAACACATTATCACAGATGATGAGTGAGGTTTGGGCTTCGTAGTGGCCAGGCAAGTAACTGTAACTGGATACTTCCATTGTAACTGGAAGTATCAGCCATCGTTCACACAATCTGAAACAATGGAAAACCTTACATTAGCATTTATAAAGGGGTAACGGGAAAACTTCCATAACATTTATCAAGGGGTAGCGGGAAATTTCCATTAGCATTTATCAAGGGGTAACGGAAAACTTCCATTAGCATTTATCAAGGAGTAACGGGAAAATTTCCATTAGCATTTATCAAGGGTTTAACGGGAAGATTTCCATTAGCATTTATCAAGGGGTAACGGGAAAATTTCCATTAGTATTTATCAAGGGGGTAACGGGAAAATTTCCATTAGTATTTATCAAGGGGTAACGGGAAAATTTCCATTAGTATTTATCAAGGGGATAACGGGAAAATTTCCATTAGTATTTATCAAGGGGTAACGGGAAAATTTCCATTAGTATTTATCAAGGGGTAACGGGAAAATTTCCATTAGTATTTATCAAGGGGTAACGGGAAAACTTCCATTAGTATTTATTAAGGAGGTAACGGGAAAATTTCCATTAGTATTTATCAAGGGGTAACGGGAAAATTTCCATTAGTATTTATCAAGGGGTAACGGGAAAACTTCCATTAGTATTTATCAAGGAGGTAACGGGAAAATTTCCATTAGCATTTATCAAGGGGTAACGAAACTTTGTGGCCACCGTGTAATGACCAATGTTAAAAACGGAAATGGATGATTTCTACTACTTCTGGTTTGAATATCATCTATATTAATGAACTTGATTCTTAACTTTCAACCCTCTACATCTGGCCAACATTGATGGTGATCCATCAAGTAGTTCTTGAGATTTTTTATTTGCGGTCAAACACACGGACAGACAGATAAATATATAAAAAAGTTTTGATAAACCAAACTCTTTAAACAAGCAGTGCACGTAGCAGAAAATAAAAAGGCAAGAAAAAAATCTTGCAAAAGAAAATCATCTACAGATGAAGGTTATTATTATTATTATTATATAGATGTGAAGTTTACATTTTTGTTTACAATTTTCATTTATGCTCAAATGTTATTTTTTTGTTATTTGGAATTGAAATTTTCTCAACTAAATTGAAATTCTGACTTTTATTTACAATAAATGTTGTATGAAACCTTGATACGCTTTTAAGTAAATTTTGTCTAATGCTGTCACTACTTGCTCCACGTGTGTCACAAATAGCACCATGAGTGAGACACTTTGTGGCACATGATATAGTTTAGAAAATAGTAATATTCTATGAAACTATTAAAACAAGCGTAAACATTCTATGCTTAAGAGTCTTCATACCGGTGAAATTAAAATACCGCTAATTTTACAGTAATTATGTGATATCTTCAAATAGATAAAAGATAATCGAAATGTGGAACAAGAGCGCCCTAGACAATATTATTTTACATGAGAAACCGTTATCACGACTCACTTATCTGCTTTCAATTTCGAGCCATTTTGAAAATCGGCATTTGTTTTCGCGTTTCTAAACAGCTGAAAACGGAAAGCCACTAGGTGACTTGTGATAACGGTACTTCACGCAAAATAATATTGTCTAGGGCGCTCTTGTTCCATATTTCAATTATCTTTTATCTATTTGAAGATATCACATAATTACTGTAAAATTAGCGGTATTTTAATTTCGCCGGGATGAAGACTCTTAACAGATATATATATATCAGGGATGGCCAAAATTTTCCGGAATCCGGATTCCGGAAATTTTGTTTTCCGGAATCGGAAAATTTACTTTCCGGAATTCGGAAAAATTCCGGAATTCGGAAAAATTCCGGAATTCAGAAAAATTCCGAAATTCGGAAAAATTCCGGAATTCAGAAAAAATCCGGAATTCGGAAAAATTCCGGAATTCAGAAAAAATCCGGAATTCGGAAAAATTCCGGATTTCGGAAAAATTCCGGAATTCGGAAAAATTCCGGAATTCAGAAAAATTCCGAAATTCGGAAAAATTCCGGAATTCAGAAAAAATCCGGAATTCGGAAAAATTCCGGAATTCAGAAAAAATCCGGAATTCGGAAAAATTCCGGATTTCGGAAAAATTCCGGAATTCGGAAAAATTCCGGAATTCATAAAAATTCCGGAATTCAGAAAAATTCCGGAATTCAGAAAAATTCCGAAATTCGGAAAAATTCCGGAATTCAGAAAAATTCCGGAATTCAGAAAAATTCCGAAATTCGGAAAAATTCCGGAATTCAGAAAAAATCCGGAATTCGGAAAAATTGCGGAATTCAGAAAAAATCCGGAATTCGGAAAAATTCCGGATTTCGGAAAAATTCCGGAATTCGGAAAAATTCCGAAATTCGGAAAAATTCCGGAATTCAGAAAAAATCCGGAATTCGGAAAAATTCCGGAATTCAGAAAAAATCCGGAATTTGAAAAAATTCCGGATTTCGGAAAAATTCCGGAATTCAGAAAAATTCCGGAATTCAGAAAAATTCCGGATTTCGGAAAAATTCCGGAATTCGGAAAAAATCCGGATTTTGGAAAAATTCCGGAATTCAGAAAAATTCCGGATTTCAGAAAAAATCCGGAATTCGGAAAAATTCCGACATTCGGAAAAAATCCGGAATTTAGAAAAATCGGAATTTTTCCGAGATCCGTAAGTTTTCCGATTTTACTTTCCGGATTCCGGAAAGTAAAAATTCTGGAATTGGCCATCCTTAGCTAGTAGCTGTTAAAAGAGAAACACAATAATGAATAGGCTATATATACTGTATTAATTTCTTGTAGTTGGATATGTCTTTATCATTTACGTAGACAATTGCTACTGCAGTTAATTTACTACTTTATGAGAAAGGTCTTATTTTCACACACAAAAAAGTCGCCGGTATGTCTCAAACATTATCGCGTTCCCACCTGCAGCTACTCCAAAGCACTGCAAACTACTTTTTAACCAGGCGAAAGGCAGTGAAGGAAAATACATCTCAACAAATATTCTAATAACATTCGCTTATTGTCAACATACCTACAGTGAGCGCAGAAAGTGTTCGTACACCGTGCATACTTTATATTGAAAACAGCTAGCATGAGAACGGGAGGTGGAAAATATATATATAACCAGAATTAAGACTACACATTCATACATTTTATTTCTATATACAAGAGAAAGGCCAAACAAACACAATCACTGTTTTGTTCAGAAAAAAAGAGAGAATTCCTTTTTTGTAAACGCAAAAAGTCACCGTACACTTATGTTTGAATTAATGCTTATAAAGTATATTACGTTATTTAATATTTTGTGGGATTACCCTGTGCGTTAATGATTGTCTGTAGTCTTCGTGGCATTGATTTCACCTGTAGTAGTTCGTAGTTCTGTAGCTTCGGGACTGATTATGTCCCATTCTTCTTGAATAGCTTTTCTTAGGCCTTCTTTAGTAGACAAGCTGTGCCTTCTGATTCTTGTCTCCAGAACAGATCATAGATGTTCTATGGGGTTCATGTCTGGGGATTGGGGAGGTGTGCGAAGCTGTTTCAAGGTATTATAGAGTCAGGGGCGGATCCAGAGGGGGCGATCGCCCCCCCACACAAGAGGAAACTCTTATTTTATATATAAATAAACCCATCCATAACAAGTTTGGAGCTCTTAAAAGTAGCAGTATTACCGCCGACCGCCCCCCCCCAGAAGTCCGTCCTGGATCTGCCCCTGGCAAACCTTGCAGACAGGCCTTGTTCAACAGTACAAACAATAATTGCGATGTATAATGTTTCTATCACTGTGCGAAACCATAAAAAATAATAATAATAATAATAAAAAAAGAACTGGAAGACCAAGAGTGTTGAGTGAACAAGTTAAACGTTACATTACTAGGGAAAGAAAAAAGGTTCCAAAAAGTAGTGCTGTGCAATTGGCAACGGATCTGGAAACACGCGGTGTTAAAATATCAGCCAGTACAGTGCGGAATATTTGCAGGGTATCATGGT